>NC_140504.1:75111636-75539136 GCF_964339955.1 Pipistrellus hanaki | reverse complement strand
ATAGGACAAGCCTAGAAGGAGAGTTCGCTTGCCCCAATTCTAAGTAACACAAGTATTGCACAATACGTCTCTTTCTTCCTTCACTCCCAGCTTATTCTACTTTCTTAAGTTTTCCCCCAAATAACAATCCAATGATATCACTAAATCTTCTAAATTTATGTAATCCACAAATCTGCATTTTATTTGGTAAAAAATATATGAAGCAGTTATTGTAGAAATAATCAACTGAAGAAGAAGAAAAAAAAACATTTGCCTTATAAAATGGTCAGTCTGTAGTCCTCATTTTCTTTTGTCGGACAGTTGTCCCTCATTAGCCTAGGTTGATTGCTTCCAGGAACCCCATGGATACCAGACCCCTCAGGTGCTGAAGTCCCTTATATAAAACTAGAGGCCCTGTGCAGGATTCCTGCACCAGTGGGGTGCCTTGGCCTTGCCTGCACCCTCTCTTAATCTGGGACCCCTCAGGGAATGTCAGACTGCCAGTTTAGGTCTGATCCCTGCAGGCCAGCCCAAGGGACCCCATGAATTCATGTACCAGGCCTCTAATATGCATTTAAACTGGTTAGTCTCTTCCCACCATCCCCTCTTCCCTCTGAGATTCATTAGTCTGTTCCATGTTTCCATGCCTCTGTGTTGCGTGTCTTCCCCCTGGTGGTTAGTGGGTGTCATAGCTACTGGTCAACTGGTACTTAGGCTTTTATATATATATAAGATAGAAGCCTAGTGCATGAAATTCGCGCCCTCTTGCAGTCCGGGACCCCTCAGGGGATGTCCGCCTGCAGGCTGACATCCCTCTCACAGTCTGGGACCCTTGCACTTAACTACTTGCCTGCTTGCTCCTAACTGCCCACCTGCTCACTCTTCACCATCAGCCTCGCAGCTCCTTACCACCCTCCTGCTCACTCCTTACAGCCTGGCTTGCTGCTCCTTAGCGCTGCTGCAAAGGCAGGAGAGGGTCCTGCCACCACCACTGTGCTCACTAGCCAGGAGCCCACCTTCTGGCTGAGTGGCGCCCCCGCTGAGGGAGAGCACTGACCACCAGGGGGCAGCTCCTGCATTGAGCGTCTGCCCCCTAATGGTCAGTGTGCATCATACGACCGGTGATCTGGTTGTTCCACCATAATGGTCACTGAGCTTTTATATAAATAGATGGTGTAGTATTTGCATATAACCTATGCACAACCTCCCTTACACTTTAAATTACCTCTAGATTCTCTATAATACCTAATACAAAGTAAATGTTATATAAATAGTTGTTAGACTATATGATTTATGGAATAATGACAAGGAAAAAAATTCTGTACATGTTCAGTTCAGACAACGTTCATAGGCCTAAGGACATAGTAATTTTTTATCAAATACTTTTGATCTATGGTTGCTTGAATCTGAGGATGCAGAACTCACAGCTACAGAGGGACTGCCGTATTTCCTTCACTAAGGTGTTGGCCCAAGGGAAGAAGAAAATTTTCTCCGCACTTCCGGAATGCTGTGCTTACTTCCATCTGTCATTTAGGTTCAGAAACATACCTCCTTCATTTATACCCCGCCTCTTCCTTCCCAGATTACTCTCTCACTTGTACCTGTTGTAACAGAAACGTAAACCTGCATGTGAACCTGAATGTGCTTATTATACAGGAGCTAAGAAGGGTGTGACTGAGGAAAGGGTGTATGGAACACTAGGGTCACGTGAAGGTCTTGTGGAAATGCAGATTATGGTCCAGTTGATTGGGTGCAGGTTAAGGGGGGCTGGGCTGGGATTCACATTTGGAACAAGCACCCAGGGAAGGCGCTGCAGAGACCGCACTTGGAACTGTAGGTCTCTGGAAGCCCAGCTTCTTCATTACCTCACTTCGCCAAGTGTGAGCAGGGGAAAAGAATCACAACCCTCTGCACGGACTCATGAACTGAAATGTTGCCCCATCTTTATAAATAGCATCTGTAGCTGTAACATCATTTGTGTGTTATTAGAAACGAACATATTAATCTGAATCAAAATGTCGTCAATCAGAATACAATTGAGGGTTTCTAATGGAGTCAGCAAATTCCTGAGCCAGTAACATTTTGTGTTCTTTTATTTTCATAACTTCTATTTGTTGCAATGCTCACTCCAGAGAAATTGGATATGAGCATTTGGTACTCATTAAAACAACATTACCTGCTAGAAGATGGACAGCAAAGGAATTTGCCGGCACACACTCATTACGGAGATGTCACGGCCGATTTCCATGTTGTGCGGCAAACACCACTGCGGGGAGGCCTGTGAGGTTTGTGCTCCAGGGAGTCCTCACGGTGCCTGGAGCAGAGATTCTCCCAGTCACAAGCCTGGGGTTGGCGCCAGTACTGCATCAACAGCAGCATCTGTGTGGATGAGTATATCAAAATAGAAAGAAATTAAAAAGATATTTACTTCATTGCATCAAGCATAGAGTCTGCATGGATATTGCAAATACCAAGTAGCTACTGTGAGTGTCCTATTTCATAACAGCTATACTCTTTTGTTTGATTTTAAAAAGGATTTTTAAAAATTATAGAAGCTGGATTTAGTATGTCAAAGATTTGCGACATCTAAAAAAAAAAAAAAGGAAAATATAAAGTTGGTAGAACTAAGTACTCTAAATATGTATACTTCATCCAAAACTTTAGAAAATGCCTGAATTTATAAAGTAAAATTAAGGTTATAAACATAATCAGTATCAAAAGTTCATGTTCTGGTTTTCAAGAACAGTAAAACAATACTTTCTATCCCATCCAATGGCCTGGGATTCTTTTGGCTGTATGCAGTCACCAGAAGTGCAATTTTAGCCCTGATGTTCTTGTATAATACTAGTTAAGGCTGCATAATAGTTATACTTCTGCCAGATATATTTTAATTAGCTATAAATTCTACATTTTAATTCAATTTCACATCCTAAGGTCATAATCAGTTGCTTTCATATTCCTGGTCATACTTTTCTTGAATTTCCTCCTTATCACTTTCCTGAATTCCATGTTTTTATCTCTTTTTGGTTGCAGTTAGAATAAACTAAATTGTTTTCCAATTCTGAAATTACATGATTGCAGAAACTTAATATTTTCATTATATCTTGCCTTGGTATGCAAAATGATAGTAAAGAATCAAGTAAGAGTAATGAAGGAATGATAAATTTGATGTTCCTAATGTAAACATGAAATAGAAAAAATTACAGAAAATACATAAAAACCTAAGGGTGAAAGAGTACTTTAATTTCTTTAACAATCTGGAAATCTACTCTACAACCAAGTTTTACATTTCTAAGAAAAGTGAAAACATAAAGCTATTTAAAATGATTAATTACTCACATCAATTTTCACTTCCTCTTAAAAATTATTATTTGGAGGTAGGAAATAATACAGTATAATATATGGCTTAGAATAGAGGTTATAGAATCCACAACATCAAATTATCAGGAGATCACAATGCCCTTTTAAGTAGAGGGAGTTGGTGGAAAGGAGTACTAACAAGTATTCTAGGTAAAGTATTTGGAATAATGCCCACCAAGAATCAGTGTAGTCAGGGAGTATGCAAAATTAGTATTTTTCTATTCTATCCATACCTTCAGAAAATTTTTGAGGGGGCAAGGAGAGTAACAAGGACATAAATTCAAACTTCCTCTAAATTTCTGATCTCATTTGGTGAAAATCAGAGAAACAAAAATCCCACTGAGAGGTATAAAATATTCAAATGTAACATTGCCATGAATCCAGATTGCATTCAGTGAGCATTCAAAGAATTATTCTTCCATTAATGGAAATTGTGTTGCTACTTTTATATACAAGTCAGACATTTAACTTTCTATCTTTAAATGATAAAAGAGTAAATACTATTATATAACGCCTGTAGGTAAATCTTGCCATATTTTCTTATATAAATTTCAAGCTAAAAGCTGCAGCTTGATTACGCTTTCCAACCCTGAGCAAATTTTCCCTTGATCACTGGCCTTATTAAAGTGTTGACAGAGTCATACTCCCCAGGGAGAAATGTAGGATTTGCTCATTTCAAATGTAGTTAAAAACATAACCACATGTTTGCCTATTTTAAACAATTATCATTTAGGACTAGAACTACAAACATAATGAGCAATTCGCAAATTTATTTTTTCACTTATGATATTCTACTGTTACTCACTCTCATCTGGCACTTAATAAGAAAGCCTATGAATTGAATAAAGATGCATTTATTTCTTCTGAGAATTTTTAAGCCTGCCATTGTATGAAAAATCATGGCAAGTTTCTCTCTCTCTCTCTCTCTCTCTCTCTCTCTCTCTCTCTCTCTCTCTCTCTCTCTTTCTATTTTAAAAAAATATATTTTATTGGATCAGTTGCCTCCTGCACACTTGAAACCAAGGTACATTCCCTTGACTGGAATCGAACCTAAGACCCTTGAGTCCGCAGGCTGATGCTCTATCCACTGAGCCAAACCGGCTAGGGCCATGGCAAGTTATCTTGAGAAATTTCCAATTAAAGGTGAGGTGGCTGTTTGTAGAATGCATGCTTTGGCTCCATTTTCTTTCAGGATTTTTAGGAAATGCTAATAAAGGAAATGTGGGCCATATATAAAGTATGGCAGAACAGCAACTTTTCTTGGTAGTCAGTCGGGAATTTGGTGAGGTTTCCTTTTTGGAAATAGTTCACCACAATAAATACTTTTGTGAAAGGTGTGTATGTATGTGTTTTTAAACTTTTCATTAGGCTCAGATTTTAATTGGGCTCTGTAGATTTCAAAATATTATAAAGAAAATTATCTTTTAATTAAAATTTCCCTTAAAAAATATGTGAGCTGTCTCAATTTGCAGACTTATTTTACAAGTGGAGGGCAAGTCTACCATTCAAGATGTGTAATTTATCCAGAGTGAGGAAAACTTCCTTTTTAGAGCAACAGAACCCTTACTCACTGCAAGACCAAGGATTTGACTTTGTTGAAAAAAAAATGCACAAGTAAAAATGAGATGGAAGCTAAAATGTTAGCACATTTCTAATTCATGGCACTACTTTTGCACTTTCGAATGAAGGTAGAGAACAAAATCTTGGTGTTGACACCAAAATTTTATTATGAAAAAAACAACAAAAAACTAACATTTAACATAGTGCATTTTACCTGTATTAACTCATGTTAAGGCAGGTTAATTAGCTGCTAGCTGATTGAAAGACACCTACCTACTTCATGATTACCAATTTTAACTTCCAACTGGCAACTTAAAAAGAAACTAATAAACATATACTTAGATATTGACAAACCATTAAAAGTACCTAGACTATTCTTATATCATTTTTTTCTGCTTCTTTTTTAATTTTTGGCTGCTCATTAGTTCACTATTTAACACATAATAAAAACAATACTATAATTTAAAATCAAAGAGCAATTAAACTAAAACTGATAGTTCTACTGTCATCTCTTTCTCTAACTAGTTGTAGACCACAGATAAGCCTTTAAACTTTACTTCAATTTCCATCAACCAAATTGAAAATGACCTTATTGTATATGATTTTTAAACTCTTTTTCAGCTCCTTAAGAATCAAGGACCTAATACCCAATCTAGTCATAGTGGGTTCTGACAAACCTGGGTTAGATTTCAGACTTTAACAGATCGGGTTATTCAGATCCATGACCGTAAATAACTACCGTGTTTCCCCGAAAATAAGACACCCTCTGAAAATAAGACCTACTTACAGGTTTCCTTCCGAGTGAAGTATAAGGCATCCCCCAAAAATAAGGCCTATCTCCAGACTCTTGATATTGTAATAAACAAGCCATTCAAAGACAATTTGTGCATGGAAATTAATGACTACATTGAAAATAGAATGGAGAGAAATCAGTGTGGAAACTTTGTGAAACCTAAACTGCAAGAAGTTGTGACTTGGGTGAAGAATTCATGGGAGAAAATCACTGACAGTTGCATTGCAAATGCACTGCGAGCAGGCTACCTTGACAAGAAGTACTCATTTAAAGACAGTGCTATTGCTAAACATGAGAGATTTGGTCCACTGATTCTGAAAGAAATGGAGTCACAAGAAATTCACCAGGAAATTCAGGAATTGGATTGTTATGATGATGTTCCAGAAGATGATAACATGAATGTCATTGAATAAATGAGTAAATTCTTGATACTGTAGGATTCACAGTTTGTCTGGTTTGTGTTGACAACTACCGTACTACCGTACCGTATACAGGTAATCAATTTCCTTTATTTTCATTTAACAATAAATGTGTACCGTATTCTTCTTCATGGAAAAATAAGACATCCCCTGAAAATAAGACCTAGCACATCTTTGGGAGCGAAAATTAATATAAAACACTGTCTTATTTTCGGGGAAACAGGGTAGTTTTATTCTTATTTTCCTCATCTGATAGGAGAGAAATTAATAACAACTGCATAAGCTGAGGAATAGATTAGATGAGACTTTTAAATGTAAATCACTTAATTTACTTCGTGGAAAGAATAAGCATTCAATACATGTAACCTACTAAAATCAATATTATTTTTAATATTGGTACAGTTTTGATTTTAATATGGCTCCAGTACCCACAGTGCAGGTCCCCTAAAGTTTTGTTACCTGAACAGAACAGCATTTTACTCAAACTGCAAGTATGATCACCAAAAGGATTATTCTGTTCCATAGAAGATATAATAAGTCAAACAGCTGTGAATATAGTAATTAATATGTAAACTACAGAATAAAACCAGTTCCTACATTTCAAAACAACCATCCACATCAATATTAACCAATTGATAACAACCTATAATGTTATTTTTTTGTCACTGAAGAATATAAGTATGTGATAATATTCTAATTTGGAAATTACAATTGACTTCTTAAAATATGAATTCATAGTTTATAAAATATAAAACATTTGATATCAAATAAGAGACAGATTATATATAAACTAAAGGCCCAGTGCATGAAATTCATGCATTGAGCGTCCCCTCAGGCCAGCCTGCAATCTGAGACCCTCGGGGGATGTCTGACTGCCGGTTTAGATCCTGGGGATCAGGCCTAAACCGGCATCCCTCTCACAATCCTAAACTGCTGGCTCCTAATTGCTTACCTGCCTGCCACCTGGTCGCTCCTAACTGCTCCCCCCTCCCCCCCGCTGGCCTGGTTGCTCCCAATTGCTGCCCTCTGCTGACCTGGTCACCCCTAACTGCCCCCCCCATTGGCCTGGTCACCCCCAATAGCCCCCCCCCCCCCCCGCCAGCCTGGTCATCCCTCACAACCTCCCACCCCTGCCGGCCTGGTCGCCCCACACAGCCTGCTGTTCAATTGTTTGGTCATCCCTCACTAAACCCCTTGCCGGCCTGTCATAAGCAGCCATCTTGTGAGGGCGTGATGGTTAATTTCTTTATTATATAGGATGTTCAATAATATGATCACAAACATGAAAAGAATGGTTTCATTATTATGGACTTTCTAAGTATGTATTAGATATGTTGATGATAACAGGCAATATTTTCTTTAATATAAGATTCTCACTCCTCTATTTAGGACAATTTTTCTATACTGATTTTATTATTTTATTAGTTGGGATAAATTACTCTAACGTGCCCACCTTTTCATGTCCTTCTTTATGTTTTTGTTTCCTCTTTGACTTTCTTCATACTTCTTAAACGCCAAAGTAGATTATGCAGAGGATCTACAGTAGCCATACATTCTCTTTCCCTTGTTTACTTTTGCAAAACTGATCTGCTCTTTCTGATTATTAATCAACCATAAAATAGAGGTCTATGAAAAATAGCAATACTGTGGTATCTTTAATTAAATTATTCATTTACAGTACTTTGTAATTAAAGTATTCATTTACAAAGATATTCCCAAACTAATCACATGAGAACTGTTTTAGAATTCTAGAATTTATTAATACGAATGGTCATTAGAGCAATTTAATCTAACTCTGTGGTATATATTAGGAAGCTAGACACAGAATCTTTATAGCTTATGTGATATTGACCAAGACCACAATATAGGTGTCCTGAATGCAAGGCCAGTTCTCTTTTAATATCCTATATTGCCTCTTCTTAGAAAGCACCACCATTTATATTTAATAGGCTGACCTTACAGGAAAAGATACTGCTCTACAGATTCATTGTATTAGTTTTTCATTGCAACAAAAGGCATTACCCAACATTTCACAGCTTGAAAAATGAATATGAATCACCTCATAAAAAGATTGAGAATCAGGAATCCATGGGTGGCTCAGCTGTATGATTCTGGCTCAAAGTCAACCATGGGGTTGCAGTCAAGCTATTGTGGGCTGCAGTCAGCTGAAAGCACAACTGAGTCTAGGGAATCTTATTTCAAGCTCACTCGCGGGACTATTGGCAGGAAGCTTCCACTACTCTTCACATGGGCCTGATCATATCTGAGAGTACACATATAAGACCAAAAAGGCAGTGTCTGTTATAATCTAACTAGAGGCTGGGTGCACGTGTACCAGTGGGGTTTCTCTGCCTGGCCAGTGGGGATCGGGCCAAAACCGGCTCTCTGACGTCCGCTGAGGAGTCCCTGATTGAGAGAGGGTGGTTCTCTGGTGGCACACCCAGGAATTGGGCTCCTTCCTCTCTGGGTTTGGGGTGTTGGTGAAGTACATTCAGGGCGACAGTGCCCCAGCTGATTCTGCTAGGAATTGGGCTACCTCCTCTACTGGTTGGAGCGTCTGCCCCCCCATGGTCATTGCATGTCATAGCTACCAGGCAAAGGGTTGAGCAGTCGGGTGATCCCTTAGGCTTTTATATATATAAATCTTAGAAGTTGTTATCACTTCTATTATATTCTATTGGTCACAGACCAACCCCAGTGCATTATGGGAGGGGATTATATAACTGTAATTACTAGAAGGGGTGCGGATCATTAGGGGCAATCTTGGAAGGTGGCCACAATGTCACAGTTTTTTCTAAGAATCTGTGTTTGAAACAAAAAACTACCTGTGGAAAAATGCTATATACCTATTCTGAAAAGTATATAGCAGTTCCTGTTTTTGTAAAAATACTCTAGATAGTTCAGTGACACAGCCAATTCGTGTTTTAGAATTTCTCCAGAAGGTGGACTATGTTGTCCAAAGTTTAACATATTAACCTTAACTTTATACACATAAAATAGCTCTCTTTTTTTTTTTCCAAATAGCTATGTCCTATTATTTAAATAGCCCATATAGTTATTTTTATGTCTCTAAAATAAAAGCAAATTTAAAAACCTCACTGCATTTTCTAGTAATCAATCCCTTGCATACTTTTTGATATTAGGGATAAACAGAAAAACTCACACTTTGGGCTTTATATTCAGCTACAACCAAGGATTTATGTAGTTTTCACTCTTATAAGACCTTAAAAAATTGTGACAGTTAGAGTAGACCAGATCCCATGACAGTACAATTCCTTGGCTTTACAAAAGATTGAAGCTATTCAATACTTTTGGAAAACAACAGAAATCTCCTCTTCCTATAGAATCACTCCTAGAAAGTAGAGATGTACAAGAAAGTAGTTAATAGTTAATATTGTGTAAATAATTAAGGTCATTAAAAATAAAATATTTGAACTTTCTTCAAAATCAATATTAGTTAGAGTATCAAAAACAGGCACTGCTGTACCACAATTTTATGAGAAGTCACTAAAAGATTAATAGATCAACTTATAAGTGTGGAAAATTTCGCCAAAAAAGTTGCACGAATTCGTGTGTGTGTGTGTGTGTGTGTGTGTGTGTGTGTGTAGAAAATTAACTCAGGAGAGACCATTTTCCAAGAATCTGTATTACCTAAAATATTCAAATAAATATCTTAATAGAGTGATGGCTAAAAACAGGCATTTTTCTGCTTCAACCAGTGCTCCGCATTCTGCTATTTGGCTCATCTTTTCTAATGGTTCATGAGTACCTCTCTTTAAAAGTAAATTTCTTCGAGAAAAGAAATTTAGAACGATACTTAACATCCTCAAGAAATGCATCAGACCTTTCAAATTTAGGGGAAAAAAATAATTACTGCAAAAGTGGTTTGGGATTTAAACTATTGCAGCAAAACCCTTTCAGCTTATTCCCGCTATGTGTAGTAAACGGCTTCATTTCCCGGCTCTGTTATTATTATCCCGATTCCTCAGGGGAAGGCTTAAGTATCTTAGATTCTCAAATGAGAGGGGGGAAAACTAAGTCCGTATTCCGCTTCAAATAAGTAGAAATAATTATGAGGCTTCCCTGCACCATGTGATATTTGCCTTGGAGAGTGAAGCAAGGCCCCTCGCAATAGCCATTATTAATGACAGGGATATAATTACTATTTGAAAAGAGGAAATCTGCCCAGGAAAATCAATTATAAACCACCAAATGTGCCTTGGACTTTTGAAAGAGGTTCTATGCCTGTTTCCCTCATGACCTCTCCATTAAGAGACTGTTTGGGTATACTGCTAATGGTTGCCTTCAATTATTTAGAGGGGATTTCTAAGCTTTTGTACGCCGTATTAAAATGGCCTGATGAGCATTTCCTTACTGTCTCTTCATCTCAGAACAGAAGGGTCACTCTGGGGGGGAAAAAACAAAACAGAACCATCCAGGTGGCTTTGCTCTAATAAGTTAACTCAGAATTCTTTCCAGTTAGTTCTGTTTGCCACGCAACCATTGATGCTCTTAACAGGAAGCGATGTGTGATGACATTGCTGTCCTTGGAAAGTTACAGGAAAAAGAAGTTAAAATAGTCATTAGGAGTAGTTATTGAAGGCAAGCGAGCTTGGTATAAGCATCTGCATTTATCAGCTCCTTTGTTTTTAATTTATCAAATGGTACTTCTCTTCCCATTAGTGGATGTTTTATTATAATCATCCAATATTAATTAGTCTTCAGATGTAAGAGGTGTTTTGTTATTCTGTCTTATCTAGTCCTTTGATAGCTTTAAGCTCATAAAATTTTCTACAGGAAAATACAGCTGAAGGCAAAATTTGAAATGAAGACAAACTGTATAAATTATCCCAGGTGACAACACCTGTTGAGTTTGGGATGTGAGTGTGTGAAAGGGCCCAAACAAACTTAGACTGATGGTGTGTAATGGTCACCAACTTGATTTTAAATGTACATATATTTTAATTAAATTTATTGGGGCAACATTGGTTAATAAGATTATATAGGTATCAAGTGTACATTTCTGTTGTGCATAGTCTGAATATATTTTAATATGTATGAAATATATTACATATATATGTGTGTGTGAATATATCATACCGGATTTTTGACAGTCTGTAGATAGAAAGTGGTTTTTTTTTTTGGTTTTGTTACTGGCACTTATTAAAGAGATCTGGGGCTTATAGGAAATTCATTTAAGGATTTACTTATAGCAGATCTCAAAGCTTTTGACATTTCAATCACAGTCATGTACAGTCTCTGATTTCTATTCCTTTGTTAAACTAGGTAAACAGAAACAAAGTATCTTCAAAACAATATCTAAAGCTCTTTTAAAAATTACTCCAATTAATTGAAATTCAAAAATATGCCTGTATTCTGCCTTCAAAAATATTGGTCAAAATTATTGTTTGCTGATTTATTCCATACACTTTATTTTAAATAGTACTTGTATTTTCTTATTTAAGCATTGTTTGCTGAAAAAAACTAATTTTCTAATTTTATTATTATATCATTTATTGTCAAAAATAAAAAGTATTTCTTTATTTTTTTTTAATTGCCAGGAACTTTGAACTCAATTTTTGGCCCCCAAGTCCTACAATATGCAGAATACAGAGTTCTAAAATACCTACTCCTTTTTAAATTAACATCTTATCCTGTTTAATATTTTACTTTAATATAGGAAAAAGTGAAATAAAAAGACATTATTTCAAAATTGAAACATTTCAGATAATGTATGATCATGATCGTATGTATGTTTACTATAATTTAAATAAAACATCTATGACAATAATAAGTAAAGAAGGTTTTGCAGGGACAAGAGGGAATTGCAAGTTACTGAAGACCTTTCAGTGACCATGCTTGTTGCACATGCTAGGTTGTGAGTATTCTTAGGATCATAGCTGATGCACATTTGTACCTCCAGCAACTAGCTCTTTGTTGGACATCTACACTAATAAAAGAGAAACATGCAAATTGCCCTTCACTCCACTACGCCCACCAGCCGATCAGAGCAAGTATGAAAATTATCCCAATTAAGATGGCGGCTGCCATGGAGCTAAAGTGAGCAGGAGGCTTGGGTTGCCCCCAGCAGTGGAGGAAGACAAGCTTCCTGCCTGCCCTGGCCTGCCCTGGCCTCCACTCAAGGTAATAAAGTTTCAAATATAGAAGATAAATAAATCCCAGATACCTGCTTCCATACAGCCCTGGCCTTTGCTTGGGTTACTGTGGGGGTGTGGCTGGCCTGAAAACCACCATAGGCCCCTCACCCAGGCCACCCCATGCGCCAAGGGAACCCCCACCCTGATCCAGGACACCCTTCTGGGCAAACCAGCTGACCTCCACACATGCCCCAGGCCTCTATCCTATGTAATAAAAGAGTAATATGCAAATTGATAATCACTCCAACAAACAAGATGGCTATCCCCATGTGGACAAAAGATGGCCACCACAAGATGGCCAGCAGGGGAGGGCAGTTGGGAGGGACCAGGCCTGCAGGGAGGGCAGTTAAGGGTGGCCAGGCCTGCAGGGGAAGGAAGTTGGGGGGTACCAGGCCTGCAAGGGAGGACAGTTGGGGGTGATCAAACCTGTAGGAGAGGACAGTTAGGGGTGACCAGACTGGCAGAGGAGGGAAGTTGAAGTCAACCAGGCCTGCAGGGAAGGGCAGTTGGGGGGTTCAGGCCTGCATGGGAGGGTTGTTGGGGGAACCAGGCCTGCAAGGGAGGGCAGTTGTGGGGGACCAGGCCCTGTAGGGGAGGGGAATTTGGGGTAGAGGTACAGGCCAGCAGGGGAGGGCAGTTGGGTGGGGGGGAACAGACCAGCAGGGGAGGTCAGTTAGGAGTGATCAGGCTGGCAGGGCATGGCAGTTAGGGGCAACTGGCCTGACAGGGGAGCAGTTAGGCATCAATCAGGCTGGTTAGGGGAGTGGTTCAGGATTTATTGGGCTGGCAAGCAGAAGCAGTTAGGGGCAATCAGGAAGGCAGGCAGACAAGCAGTTGGGAACCAGCAGTCCTGGGTTGTGTGCGGGATCCCAGATTGGAGAGGGTGCAGGCTGGGCTGAGGGACACAACCCACCCCCCACCCCCGTACATCAATTTCATGCACTGGGCCTCTAGTAGTTAACAACTCAATAAAAATTAAAGAGCAAGTGATTGTATAAATGAATGATTTGATACTCCTAAACTTACACTGTTTTATTGAAAAAAGTGTTATGTCAGGAAGTCTTGGTAAAAATTGACATAGCTTTCAGATGATGCCAGAGTAGGTATTCTGAAAGATTCTTCTTTTGCAAAAATAAGTAGCCATGGGTAAGGCATACTCTTGTGGTGATTTTGGCCTCACAAAAGCTAAGGGAGAATTTCAAGGACTCACCCTTTCCTATTAAAAAAAAAAAAAAGCAATTAAAAATACCAACAAATCTGAACATAAATACATCTGGCATAGCTCTCTGTTTGGTACAGTGGGCTCTCTGAGACTGGATTTCTCAATGCTCTGAAATCAGCATTGTAAAGATCAGAGTATTGGGCCATCAGTTATCAAGGGGAATTGATCCTGGGACTCCTTAACTGAGTCAAGATGCTAAAGAAAAACTGAATTGGCACCGTTTCAGCAGCAACCTCTGGCTATTTACAGATGTACAAGTTAATCCTCTCTGGAGAGAAGCTTTCAAAATTTAGGGCTCAAAACAGCACAGATTATGATCAGACAATATTGTCACAATCAAAGAACATCAGGCACAGAGAAAAGCAAGACATTAATGAGTCAGCAGAAACAATCAGAACAGATTTAGAATGCCAAAGACTGCATATGTTAAAGAATCGTTCATGGAACAATTATATATAGATGTTTAAAAAATAACAAATGCAATCATGAAAGTGGGGAAAATGGAATTAAAATAAAATATGCACTTGTTGTAAGAAGAACTCAACCAATGGATTAAACAAACATATATATTATATCTCTCTATATATACACATATAACAATAAGAGCCACTTAGTAAACTTGAAAATGTATCTGAAAATATTGCCCAGAATTTCTACACAAAGAGACAAAAAGAGGAAAATATAAAAGAGGAATAAAGAAATGTGGAAGGTATAATAAGAAAAACTAACATAACCTGAGCTAGATTTTACAAAAGAAAAACACACAGAAGGAATGGAGAGGATGCAATACTTACATAAATAATGGCTATGAATTTTCTAGCACAAATGAATTCACAAACTTTAACATACCCAAAATAGGAAAAAATAGAGGCCCTAGCTGGGTGGCTCAGTTGGGTAGAGCATCATCTCAATATGCCAAAGTTGCAGGTTTAATCCCAGGTCACAGCACATACAAGAATCAATCAATGATGGTAGAAGCAAGTGGAAACAACAAATCGAGATCTCTCTCTCAAATTAACAAAATAAAAATTTAACAAAACAAAATGGGGAAAATAAAAGCCCAAGTCTAGAAACTTTATAGTAAAACTAGAGGCCCGGTGTATGAAATTCAGACACAGGTGGGGACTAGGCCTGGTGGGCAATCAGGGCAGATCAGGGCCGAAGGCCTGGTGGGGTTGGGAGAGGAAGTGGCAGTCGCTGGGCTGGGTGTGGAAAGAACAGACACCAGATGCTGCTGCTGCCCTCAGCGCCCCACCACCCCATGGCTCCCCCCTTCCCCCCTCCTCTTTCCCTCACAGGCTCGCAGCCACCAGGGCCTGCCTGCTGCGGCGAGGGATGGGGCCTGCAGGACAGGAGAGAGATAGGAGAGGGACCACGGGAGGTTTCAATCCCCAGTTTGGAATGTGCAGCAGGCAGCTGCTCAATGATTCTCTATCATTATTGATGTTTCTATCTCTATTTCTCTCTGTCAAATCAATGAAACATATATTTTTAAAATGCAAGGTTTTTAGAGGAAGAAAGGTAGGGCAAGGGAGCTATGGGGGAAAAAGGACAGGGGGGCATTTGGGATCTTGCTCACATCTTAGATAGGGTAGCATCAGGTGGTCCTCAGGGGTGGCAGGTGAGGAGTGGCAGTGGGTGGAGCAGGGCACTGTGGGCTGAGGAACGAGCTGTAATGACTGGGAGTGTCTGTGACAGTGACCCCGAGTGTGTGTTGGGGCCATCGCTGGAATCATTCATTCCCAAGAGGTTTTTATTCCAGACAAGAGGAGAAACATGGAGATTAGCAGGCCTTTCTTAGCCTAGAAGGTGAGGCGGGCAGTAGGAAGGGCGACCCTGATTCCCTACAAATGTAAACACGCAGTGTTTGGCACATGGACATCAGTCAGAGGCCAAATCAATGCCCAGCCAGCCCTGGTGGCTTGTCCTGTCAGTCTCAGGCTGTGCTGTGGGCTCTTGGCCGGGGAGGCGGAAGCCACAGGCCGAGCACACATGGTATACAAAGGGGCGGGCAGGAAGCTGGAAGCTGGAGCTGATGCAGCATGGCCAGCAGCACTGTGTCTGCCATGGAGCAGGACGGGGAGCAGGGTGGGGAGCAGCTGGCAGCGACCAGCTTTGGAGTCAGAGGGGCTGTGCTTCCTGCACGTCATGGGTGAGTGGCCCTGAGCCCATGGCATGCCAACTGGGCTGGGCAGGGCCTGAGGGCCTTTCCCTCCTGGAGCCATTCTTCCCACGGTGGCGGCATCTGGCCACTGTTTCCCCCCCAATTTATTTATTATTATTGGAAAGCAAGCTCTGGGCTTGTGGTTCTGGGATCCCCGGGCCATAGCATGCATCTCCAGGCCTCACTGCGCCCTCCTCCTGCATTGAGTGTCTGCCCCCTAGTGGTCAGTGTGCATGATAGTGACTGGTCGACTGGTTGTTCTCGTCATTCTGCCTTAATGGTTGCTGGGCTTTTGTTATATAGATTATAGGATCTAAAAGAGATAGAGAAAGGGGACAATTTTACATTTAGACATACAGAACAGATCATTGACAGAAGACTGACAATTAGAATTAAAACACTACTTAGCACAACAGAAAGCTGAAAATGGAAGAATGTTACATTCAAAATTTTGATAGCAGACATATGTCACCCAGAACACTCTACAACTAAGATAAAATAAAAACTTGTAGAGACTAAAAAGAAAAAAACAACAAAAAACTTTGTCACCAAAGGAATTTCTAAAAGAATAGTGTTCAGTAAGAAGGAAAATAATTCTAAAAGCATAATATATGAAATAAGAAATGAATAACTTAAATGGTAAATATATACATAAAGCGAAATAAGCATTACCTCTATAAATAATATTTCAGAGAACTCAATAGATAAAAATAGCATGCATGTGTCAAGGAAGAAACCATAAAGAAAATTAAATTATTTCTAATTGAATGATAGTGATAATATTACATAGCAAAAAAACTGCCATGCAGTATAAGCAGTTCATAAGTGATAGTTATAAGCAGTTCCCATGTATAAAATAATAATTTTCAAAATTAATAAATTCCAAAAATTATAAATTTAACAGAAGAAGGAAAGATAAACCTAGGGATAATTGAAGGAAGGAAATAATTACAAGAGCAGAATTAGGAAAACAGAAAACAAAGATACAATAAAGAAGGTAAACAAAAATAAAAGTTGAAAAGATCAACCAATTATATCAAACTTTAGATAGACTGATCAAAACTAAAGAAACAAGAAACTAAAAATTAAGTAGAATAATTGGAGAGATCAAATATATTAATTTGCCAACATCAATTTTATGAACATTAATGTGAAACTTTACATGAACTAAGTATTGTAAATCGTGCTGCTATAAACATAGAGGTACATGCATTATTATTGAATAAACTAGAGGTCCGATGCACAAAATTCATGTGTGGGTAGGGTCCCTAGTCAGAGCAACCAGCAGGGTGATTGGGGGACCTTGCTATCACCCACCCTGGCTGGCCTTGGGCCTGTGGGCTGGGGCAGCTCCTCCATTGAGCATCTGTCCCCTGGTGGTCAGTGCATGTCATAGTGACTGGTCAATCTGCCATTCAATTGATTTACATATTAGGCTTTTATAATATCCTACCTAATAAAAAAGAGTAATATGCAAATTAACCATCACTCCGCTCCACAAGCCACACTCACAAGCCACATCCACCATCCAATCAGAGTGAGTATGCAAATTAACCCCAACCAAGATGGCTGCGGTCCAGAGGAGGGAGCCTTGGGTTTCTCTGGCAATGAAAGAAGCCAAGTTTTCCGCCTGCCCTAGCAGGCCTAAGCCTCCACCCAAGGCTACAAAGTTTCAATTATAGAATGTAAACAAATACAAACAGAAACGGCTGCTGGCCACAGAGTAAGCAGGAGGCTTGGCTCCGCTCCAGGCTACAAAGTTTTAATTTTAGAAAGTAAATATATCCCAGATACCAGGGCCTCCACTTGGGTCACTGGGGGGTGTGGCCAGTCTGCAAACAACCACAGACCCCTGTCTCAGGCCACCCCATGCCCCAAGGGAATCCCCACCCTGATCCGAGATTCCCTTCAGGGAAAACCAGCTGGCCCCCACCCGTGCACCAGGCCTCTATCCTATCTAATAAAAGAATAATATGCAGATTGACCATCACTCCAACACACAAGATGGCTGCCCCCATGTGGTCAAAGATCCTGTCCCCATGTGGACACAAGATGGCCACCACAAGATGGCCAGCAGGGGAGGGCAGTTGGGAGGGACCGGGCCTGCAAGGGAGAGCAGTTGAAGGCAATCAACCCTGCAGAGGAGGGCAGTTAGGGGTGACCAGGCCAGCAGAGGAGGGAAGTTGGGGGCAAACAGGATGGCAGGGGAGCAGTTAGACATCAGTCAGGCTGGCATGGGAGTGGTTAGGGGCTGATCAGGCTGGCAGGCAGAAGCACTTAGGGGCAATCAGGAAGGCAGGCAGGAGAGCAGTTGGGTGCCAGCAGTCCTGGATTGTGAGAGGGATGTCCAACTGCCCGTTTAGGCCCAATCCTAGTGGATGGTCAGTTGGACATCCCTTGAGGGTTCCCAGATTTGAGAAGGTGCAGGCTGGGCTGAGGGACAACACCCCCCCTCCCGCCCCCATGCACAAATTTTGTGCACCAGGCCTCTAGTAGGATATAACAGAAGTAGATAACTTAAAAAGTTTTATAAATTGTTTAACAAATATTTATAATAGCCGAAACTGGTTTGGCTCAGTGGATAGAGCGTCAGCTTGCAGACTGAAAGGTCTCAGGTTCGATTCCAGTCAAGGGCACGTACCTTGGTTGTGGGCACATCCCCAAGTAGGGGGTGTCCAAGAGGCAGCTGATCGATGATTCTCTCTCATTGATGTTTCTAACTCTCTTCCCCTCTCTCTTCCTCTCTGTAAAAACTCAATAAAATATATATTTTTTTAAAGTTAGAATAGTTATTTAACTAATATTTGAATCAATGAATAAAAATAGTTCTAAATTTAAGAGCTTGGGTGACTTTATTTTTTATTTTTTTTATCTTTATTTTTTTTTTAAATATATTTTATTGATTTTACACAGAGAGGAATTGAGAGGGATAGAGAGTTAGAAACGTCGATGAGAGAGAAACACCGACCAGCTGCCTCTTGCACACCCCCCACTGGGGATGTGCCTGCAACCAAGGTACATGCCCTTGACCGGAATCGAACCCGGGACCTTTCAGTCCGCAGGCCGACGCTCTATCCACTGAGCCAAACCGGTCCCGGCGACTTTATTTTTTTATCTTCTCTAATTGTTTTTAAAAAAAATCTTTGTTTTTGAAAGTATTACAGATATCCCCATTATCCCCCCCATTGACCCCTCTTAGCCTGTACTTGCTCCCTACACCAAAAACTTTACCACACTATTGTCCACGGGTTATGTATATATGCATACAAGCTCTTTAAGTGATCACTTCCTACCTACCCACCAACTCCATCATTCCCTCTGAGCTTTGAGTCTGTTCATGTTTCTATGTCTCTGGATCAATTTTGTTCATCGCTTTATTTTTACATTAGATTCCACATATGAGTGAGATCACGTGACACTTGTCTTTTCCTAACTGGCTTATTTCACTTTGCATAATACTCTCCAGGTCCATCCCTGCTGTCTCAAAGGATAAGGGAATCTTCTTTTTCACTGCTGCATAATATTCCATTGGGTAAATGTACCAGTTTTTTTATTCACTCATCTACTGATGGGCACTTTGGCTGTTTCCAGATATTGGCTATTGTAAATTGTGCTGCTATGAACATAGGGGTGCATACATTATTTCTGACTGGTATTTCAGGATTCTTAAGATATATTCATAGAAGTGGGATCACTGGGTCAAATGGTAGTTCCATGTTTAATTTTTTGAGGAACTACTATCCTACCTAATAAAAGAGAAACATGCAAATTGACTGAACATTCTCTATGCCCACATGACCCGCCCACAAGCCAATCAGGGTGAGTATTCAAATTAACCCTCATGCCCTCACAAGATGGCTGATTACAACCAGGCTGGCAGGGGGGTTAGTGAGGTTTGACCAAACAACTGAACAGCAGGCTGCATGGGGTGACCAGGGGGGCAGTTTGGGGTGGACAGGCCAACAGGGGTGGTGAAGTTGGGGGCAACCATGTCAGCAAGGGGGGCAGTTGGGAGCAATTAGGCTGACAGTAAGGGCAGTGAGGAGTTACTAGGCCAGTGGGGGGGGGGGGGCAGTTTGGGGTGACCAGGCTGGGGGGAGGGGGAGCAGTTAGGGGCAACCAGGCCTGCATATAGAGGCAGTGAGGGGTGATCAGGTCGGCAGTGAGGGGGAAGTTAGGGTGACCAGGCAGTCAGTCAGGCAAATGAGTGATTAGGAGCCAGTGGTCCAGGATTGTGAGAGAGATGTTCGACTGCCTGGATCCCCCAGATCAGGCCTAAACTGACAGTCAGAAATTCCCCAAGGGGACCTGGATTGGAGAGAATGCAGGCTGGGCTTGGGGATGCCTCCTCCCCCTCTGTATGCATTTCGTGCACCGGGTCTCTAGTATTACAATCTTATATAATAAAACCCTAATATGTAAATTGACCAAATGGCAGACCGACTGGTCGCTATGATGCACACTGACCAGGTGCTCAATGCAGGAGCTGCCCCCGGTGGTCAGTCAGTGCGCTTTCACAGGGGAGCAACGCTCAGCCAGAAGCTAGGCTCATGGCTGGCGAGCACAATGGCGGTGGCGGGAGCCTCTCACAACTCCACTGCAGGTGGGCGGTAAGGAGCAAGGGGGCCTGGACTGCAAGAGCCCTGGACTGCAAGAGGGATGTCTGACTTCTGGGTTGGGCCCTTTCCCCACGGGGAGCCGGCCTAAGCCAGCAGGCAGACATTCCCCGCAGGGTCTAGGACTGTGAGAGGATGCAGGCTGGGCTGAGGGAACCCTCCTCTCTGTGCATGAATTTCATGCACCAGGCCTCTAGTAAACTAATAAAACTGAAGTTTCTCCAACTTTGAATTATGTAACTAGCAGTAACCTCATGTATTTCAAATCACAAATAATTTTTTCAGGGTAAGCAAATAAAATGTCAACAATATATAAAATATATTAAAAATCATTCATTCATTCATTCAGTCAGTCAGTCAGTCACTGAAATAGGCTTATTAAACTCTTAGATACCTATGCTAGGGAATATAGGTTTTTGTGGAATAAGCCTCAAATCTTGAAACTTGCACAAAATAATCTAATGGAGAACTCATTTTCAAGTACTTAAGACAAGGACATATTGGCTTTCAAAATTATGATTTGATTTTTTTCAGAGTAATTAAATAATTCTTTGAAATGGGCATATTCAAATTAAGATGACTAAACTCATTACTTTAATGAGATGAAGTTTAAATGAACCTCTCTTCATAAAGCATTCATATTGGATACTTTCTAAAATGCATTTGTCTTAATGGTTTCAAAATGTCCTTCCTCAGTACTCTTGTAAGGGAGGCTGAGTTAACAGCCTATTATTATGTACTCCTTACTGAGCTGTTAATAGCTTTACAGCCATTCAAAGAATACACCTGCTGCTCATAAAAACATTTATGTTGCTACAAAACTTGGCTAGGTTTTAATATCATGTATTTGCAGTGACCTTGTAGAACCCATACTGATTTGATTTTCTTAGAAAAAATAAACAAAAGTTTATTTACTTGAGTATATCTATGGAAAATTAGAAAATAATTTGATTACTATCAGGATTCGAATACTTCAAAAGTTGTTTATTTTTAATAGTTTAACTTTCTTGGTAATTTTTTATTATTATATGTGCTTAGATTATTGTTCTTGAAATTCTGTTTTCTCCATTTATATATGTTAAAACACAGGCTTATAATCATATCATATATATATATATATATATATATATATATATATATTTAATTAGAACTGATGACTTAAATAATATTAGAAATCTTAGCATTTCCACGAAATAATTCAAAAAGTAAAAATGTTAGAACTCATTTAGATTTTCTTCAAACCTTTAGTGATAGGAAATCATACTTCTATAATGAGAAAATGTAAAGTTTTAGCTGATGAAGTATTCTGCATTTCTTCATGGTTGAATGCAATATAAATTGTTTTTGGCTAAATTTCAGTTGGCAAAGGAAAATTGCTCCCAGAACCTGTTTGATCCTTCTACTTCACACAAGGACATTTAAAGAAGACAATCAGGGCAATCGTTACTTCCATATGTCCCTTGATTCTTGTGATTCTATGGGTAAATCACAGCAGGTAGATGGGTAACATATTTCTGTCCTATCTAATTTAGTTATACCTGAATGTGTACAGCTATTACAACTGCTATCAAAAACTCTATAGTAATTCTCCTCCTATTTAGTGAATGATTCATCTTAACATTTTTATCTTAGCTAGTTTAACAAGTTCCTATTTTTAAAAGACCACCATATATGCTCTGAAAACTTCACTGCTAGTTCATTGAACTAATCAACAACACTGCTAGCTCACTGAACTAATCAGCAATGTTGTTTAGTTCAATGAGCTAGCAGTAAAGATATTTTATTAATGTCATCTACAATATGAAAAATAGACAAAGGTGGCTGATAGGAGTATAGTCACTCAGCTCCAGAAACATGTCACATTTGAAGATTATTACAAGCAATTATTTTTAATCTCAGAATGGTCCCATTGTACTGCTGAAGGCTATATTAACATTTCCACAAGTACAAGTAACTGACCCTAAAGGAGGGTCTGTAATCTGAAGAAATCTCTAGACATTGGTATTATTCTCACATACAGACCTCAATTGCACACCAATCACCTAAGGCTTCAGACACCTGGAATTAAAAGGGGAAAGTTCCTGTGGTTCTGGGTGATTAACTTAGTAAATAACCAGTTTAATTATACTAAAGGCCTGGTGCATGAATTCGTGTACGGGAGGGGTCAGGCCGGCCTGCCTCGATAGGAGTTGATGGGGGCCAGGCCAGCCATTAGGAGAGGACATAGGAGGTTGGCTGGCTAGCCCCGGCCCCAATCAGGGTGGGGGGGCCAATTGGGGGTGGGGCTAGCTAGGGGGAGGGGCCGTGGGAGGTTGGCCAGCTGGCTCCACCCCTGATGGGCAGCTGCAGTGGGCATAATAGCACCTAGCCATTCTGGTTATTCCAGCATTCTGGTCACTCGCGATAGATAGATAGATAGATAGATAGATAGATAGATAGATAGATAGATAGATAGATAGATAAGAGAGAGAGAGTAATTAGTTAATTACTAGAGGCCCAATGCATGAAATTTATGTAAGAGTAGGCCTTCCTTGCCCTGGCTGCCAGCACCGGCTTCCCTCTGGCACCCAGGACCCGGGCTTCCCTCCAGCTACTGGCACCCAGGAGCCAGGCTTCTCTTGCAGAGGGAGGCCCCACCCACCTACTGCAGCCTTCCAGCCAGTGGCCTGAGCCTCCTTCTGTGGGGCAATCATGGGCAATGGCTGGGCCCTGATCAATTGCATCACACCCACCTTGGCTGGCCTGGCACCAGTGGGTGTCAGAGAGTGGTCCTGGATGGACCTTCGGATGGTCATCCAGCTGGTCATTTGGATGGCTGTTCCACTGTTCAGCTGTTCAGTCGGTTTGCATATTATGTTTTTATTATATAGGATAATTCACATAATATATTTTTTAAATTGATGCAATTCCCATCCACAAACTCAGAATATGGTTTATTATTAAAATACTAAAGGCCCGGTGCATGAAATCATGCACTTTGTGGGGAGGTCCCTCAGCCTGGCCTGTGCCCTCTCACGGTGCAGGAGCCCTGTGATCAATCGCCCCAAAGAGCTAGGCCCTGCCCACCCAGCTGGAGCTCCGCGATGGTGGGTCCTCCAGCTCCTGACCAATCACATCGCACTCGCCTTGGTTGGCTTGGCATCAGTGCGTGTCATAGCGTGATCATCCAGAAGGTCGTCCAGAAGATCCAGAAGATCGTCCGGATGATTGTTCTGCTGTTCAGTCATTCAGTCGATTTGCATATTATGCTTATATTGTTATAGATTGTCTTACTCCGACAGATGTTTCCACAAACTACATGGGCATGTATTTAACAACATCAACAGCAACAATAGCCATTCTGTCTCCCATTTGAAGAGGATGTTCCAGTTTAGACAGGCATTCATATTTGATCCGTCACAACAATGCTGTGAGGCGGACGGAGCCGAGGTTTTTATGTTCATTTTTTACCTGAGGAGGCTGTGGCTCAGTGATGTCCTGACATGCTTAAATCCATCTGAGTCACAGAAGACAGCCTTGTTTCCTTAAATTCCAATCCGGAGCTCTAATTACTAAGGTCACTCAGTTTATCAGTGGATGTAGAAGATTCTGTTGAAGCTGTATCAGAATTAGGAATTTTGATCCTAAAGCCTTGAAAAGCTCTTAGTCTTTTGGTCTGTAACATAGATATCCTCCTAACTGCACAATGATGGAAAAATTAAAATCAAAGTGCAAATACAGGAAAATAGTTTCTCTCATTCTTTCTAGTTTGCCTTCATAGAAGAGCTTAGATACATAATGCAATTGTTGTTATAGTAGAAATATGCACTTCATTCTTCTTAATGGGCCTCTTTTCTAACATTGTGAAAAGAGGAGGCAAATAGGTTTCTTGATATCGGTGGAATTTGATAACTACTCAAAATCCCATGAAATAGTAACAAAATATAATGTGTTTAAAGCTTTGTTAGCCTAAGTACTTTGAATTTCAGTTTCTTATACCATAGTTGTGGATTATTTATGTTATATAGAATCTACATTAATTTTTTTTTACATCTGTGTCAATATGAATGAAAAGGGAATAAAAATATAACAGTACATGAAATTCTAAGTGACATGTGACTGTACTGCATGCATATTTAACGTTGGAAGCTACATACTATGATAAATAAAGCTCAGAATCATAGCTAAGCTCCCTGGATTCAAATCCCAGCTCTACCACTAACTTATTGGGTGATGCTGGACAATTTATTTGACCTCTCTATGCCTGCTTTGTCATGTTTAAGACTTGTAGTGTAGCCTTGAGGGTTTTTCTGAATATTAGGAATACTTATGGATCCTGCAGCAGTACTATCAAAGTGTTAACATAAAAAAATATTTTTAACTACATTATGTTTATACTTTCAAATGACTTGTTTCAACTAATTTAACCTGTCATTTCAAGCTACAAATATCATAATCCTTCCAAATATCAGATAATTGGGCTGTTTAAGTTAATTTTTATGTGTTAAAACAGAATCTTCAAAATTCTATCAGCCAATCTAGTGACAAAAAATAGGATCAATTTACTGTTCCATATTAGACTGGGGACTATGAATTGCAGATTAATGTTCAATCTACGTGTTTCAGTTACCTATTACTGCATAACAAACTATACCCCAAAATGTAGTGGCTTAAAAATAATGATACGTGTGCATAGTACCTCATAAATCTATGGGTCAGGTATTTGAACCGAACACAGCAGGGGCAGCTCACCTTTGCTGCACAATTTCTGGGACCTCAGCAGGGATGATTGAAAATAGACTAGGGGCTGGAGCACCTGGTGGCTAGCAGTGCATCATCAGTTCAATATTCCCTCTCTCTCCTCTTTCCCCTTCCTCACTCTCCTAGCCACCTCTCTCTCCTAGGCCACCCCTATTGGCTATCTTGCATTTCCACATAGTTTGACAGTGTCAGGCTAGTCCCACTTCTTGGATTGCAAGACAGACCTCAAAGACAAAAGTGGAAACTGCCAGTTTCCTCAGAGACTGGGCCAGTAATGGGCAGCTCATCACTTCTACCCTACTTTACCGTCAAATCCAGTAATAGGATGAACCAGATCAAGAGGAGGGAGAAGAGACCTGACTTTTCAGTGAGAGGTGTATAAAAAATTTTACAACCATTTGGAATCTGCAACTCTACTTCATTGTAGACCTGCAAACATATTGCTAGAGGCCTGGCACACAAAATGTGTGCATGGGTATGGTCCCTAGGCCTGGCCTGTGATCAGGGCCATCTTCCTCAGCTGCCCCACCCCCTGCACTACCCGCTCCTGGTTCCCCATTCGCCATCCAGTGATCAGTGCCTGACAGCTGAGGGCAAGGACCAAGAAGTCGGCTGTGACCACCCCCTCTCCAGCCCCACCCCCACCATGGGTCACCCTCTGTGTGTAGGGTGACTGGCCTTGGCCTGGTGATGCCCACATCCCCTGCCACCCACCCCTGTTCCCCTATTACCATCAGGCGATCAGGGGAAAGGGACCAAGAGGTGGTCAGTGCACTGGTCCAGCTGTTGTTCTGGTGGTTGCACCATTATGGTCAATTTGCATATTATGCTTTTATTATATAGGATGTGCTTTGCTTTTAATTTATAGTAATTTAAAGATAGCTATTTCTCAGTACTGGGCCAAAGCAAATTTATTATTTTTGAATATAAATATAATTCTAAAACTTGAAAGTCTATGTAAATATTTATATCTGGGAATATGAAGCAAAAAATAGTTAATTTCTAGAAGTAAAGAAAAAAAGGAAATGTAAACTTTCTGTTGTCACAAATCAAATCTTATATTACTATATATATGTGTGTGTGTGTGTATATATATATATATATATATATATATATATATATATATAATATTTTTTATCCAATCATCCACAAAAAAACACTTCAGTAGTTTCTATGACTTGGCATTGTGAAAGATGCTGGATGAACCTATAGGGGTGCATATATCTTTATGCATAAATGTTTTCAAATTGTTTCAGATAGATACCCAGAAGAGGCATTAGGGGATTATATATGGTAGCTATATTCTTCATTTTTTTTAGGAACCTCCATACTATTTTCCATAGTGGCTGTACCAGTTTACGTTCCCACCAGCAGTGTTGGAGAATTTTCTTTTCCCCACAACCTCATCCACACTTATTATTTCTTGTCATTGATAACAGCCACTCTAACAGCTGGGAGGAGGAATCTCACTGTGTTTTGACTTGTATTTACCTTACAAGTAGTGATGCTGAGCATCTTTTCATCTGTCTGTTGGCCACCTGTATAGCTTTCTGGAAAAGGTTCTAGTCAGAACCTCTGCCCTAATTTTCTTTCTTAATTAAAAGACTTGGACACAGTATTTCACACAGTATAAATTTGATTCAGAAAGATATTTATTCTAATACAAATACATAAATTTTTAAATGAAAATAAATTAGTAAATTTAAAAAAAGCTTTCAAAAAGTTGTTTTGGTTCTTTGAATCTGAACTGTAGTTTAAGTTGTGCCAATGTATACATTAAAAATAAAATAGAATTATACAGATAAAATTATCCAAACCTGAAAACAAGATTTCTGCATGTCAGGGAAAAAGCATTCATTACTTCCACCGCTGATCCTCAAGTGTGAACATTTAAAATGGACAACATTTGTGACCAAGACCAAAGAGCCAAGACCTCTGCACTGTGCTAGGATTGTGTTTTCTAGTAGAAATATTTTTCAGTTGCAGTTGACATACAAGATTATATTAGCTTCAGGTGTACAACATAGAGATTAGGCATTTATATAGCTTACTAAGTTATCACCCCAATAAATCTGGTACGAATATGACACTATGCATAATTATTACAATATTATTCACTATATTCTATATGCTGCTCTTTACCTCCCCCTGACTATTTTGTAACTGCCAATTTGTACATCTTAATCCCTTTTCCCTTTTTTACCCATTCCTTTACCTGTCTCCCATATGGCAATAATCAAGATGTTCTTTGTATCTATGAGTTTGTTTCTATTTTATTTATTTATTTTGTTTTCTAGATTTCATATGTAAGTGAAATGATATTTGTCTTTCTCTTTCTGACTTAGTTTACTTAGCAGAATACCCTCTAAGTTGTGGCAAATGGAAACATTTCATTCTTTTTTATGGCTGAGTAATTATATATATATATATATATATTTATATTTATATTTATTTATATTTATATTTATATTTATATTTATATTTATATTTATATTTATATTTATATTTATATTTATATTTATATTTATATTTATATTTATATTTATATTTATATTTATATTTATATTTATATTTATATTTATATTTATATATTTACTTATTTATATTAGAGGCCCGGTACATGAATTCATGCACCAGTGGGGTCCTCGGCCTGGTCTGTGGGATTGAACTGAAACTGGCCCTCTGCCATCCCCAAAGGGGTCCTGGATTGCAAGAGGGTGCAGACTAGGATGAGGGACCCCACTAGTGCACGATCAGGGCTGGGGAGGGATGTGGGATGTTGGCCAGCCGGGGAGGGACTCCAGAGCATATCCAGCTATGCTGTTCTCTCTCAGTCCTGATAGGCCAGACCCCAGCAACAAGCTAACCTACCAATCGGAGCATATACCCCTTGGTCATCAGTGCACATTATAGCGAGCAGTTGAGCGGCATTAGCATACCATTTAGTACATTAAGCTTTGGTTGAATGGCCAACCTAACACTTAGCATATTAGGCTTTTATTATGTAGGAGATAGCACTTCTTTATCCAGCCATCTGTCAATGAGCACATTTGTTGCTTCCAGATCTTGGCTCTTGTTAATAATGCTGCTATGAACATAGGGGTACATATGTCTTTTCAAATTAGTGTTTTGGATTTCTTCAGATGAATACCCAGAAATTGAAATGCTGAGTCATAAAGTAGTTCTAGTTTTAATTTTTTTAGACACCTCTATACTATTTTCCATTGTGGTTGTACCAATTTATAATCCTACCCACAGCACACAAGTTTCCTTTTCTCCATGTCCTCACCAAATCTTTTTGTTTGTTTATTTATTGATGATGGCTATTCTGAAATACGTCAGATGGTATCCCATTTTGGTTTAAATTGGTATTTCCCTCATGATTATTGGGCATCTTTTTTCTATATATTGTCCATCTGTATGTTCTCTTTGGAGAACTGTTTATTCAGGCCCTCTGCTCATTTTTTATCAGATTTTTTTTGTTTTGAGTTGGGTTTTTTGTTGTTGTTGTTTTTTGGTGTGAAGTTGTGTGAGTTCCCTATATATTTTGGATATTAACTTTTTATCACTGTATCATTAACAAATATCCTCTCCTATTTAGTATGTGTCTTTTCATTTTGAGGATGTTTTCCTTTATTGCACAAAAACTTTTTAGTTTGATGTAATTCTATTTGTTTATTTTTTGTTGGTTGGTTTGTTTGTTTGAACATATATATTACTAAGAGCAATGTCAGAGTTTACTGCCTATGTTTTCTTCTGGGAGTTTTATTGGGTCTTACATTTAAGTCTCTAATCAATTTTGAATTTGTTCTTATATATAAAAGTGATCCAATTTTATTATTTTGCATGCGACTGTCCAGTTTTCACAATATCATTTATTGAAGTGACAGTCTTTACCCCATTGTATATTCTTGACTTCTTTGTCATAGAAGAATTGACTATATAGAAGTGGATTTATTTCTGAATTTTCTATTCTGTTCTATTGATCTACATATCTGTTTTAATGCTAATACCATCCTGTTTTGATTACTAATAACCTTAGAATATGCTTTGATATCATGTAGTATAATACCTGTTTTTCATTCTCAAGATTGCTTTGTCTCTTGTGGTCATTTGTGGTTCCATATAAACTTTAGGATTATTTTTTTATAGTTCTGTAAAAAAAAAAAAAAAAAAATGCCTTTCCTATTTTGATAGGAATTACATGGAATCTATAGATTGATGTGGGTATTATGGACATTTTGATATTAATTTTTCCTATACATGTTTCCATTTGTTTGTATATTCTTCAGTTTATTTTTTAAATATCTTACAGTTTTCCAGGTACAGACAGGTCTTTTACTTCATTGGATAAATACAGTCATAGGTGTGTTTTTTCTGATGCAATTAGGAATGAGATTGTTGTCTTTATTTCTTTTTCTGATTTGTTATTGTTGTATAAAAATACAACTAGCCCGAATTGGTTTGGCTCAGTGGATAGAGCATCGTACTATGGACTGAAAGGCCCCAGGTTCAATTCTGGTCAGAGCATGTACTTGGTTGCGGGCACATCCCCGGTAGGGGGTGTACAGGAGGCAGCTGATCTATGTTTCTCTCGCATCGATGTTTCTAACTCTCTATCCTTTTCCCTTTCTCTCTGTAAAAAATCAATAAAGTATATATTTTAAAAATAAAAAACTAATAAAAATACAAACAGTTTCTGAATATTAGTTTTGTATCCTACTACTTTACTGCACTCACTTATCAGTTCTAATAGTTTTTTTGGTGGAATTTAAGAGTTGTTGATATGTAGCATCATATCATCTGCAAATAATAACAGTTTTATTTCTTCCTTCCCAATTTGGATGATTTTTATTTACTTTTTGTTTGTTGTGACTAGGACTTTTAACACAATGCTGGCTAACAGTGTGGAAGGTGGCTGCTTTTGTCTTAAGGATATCCTTGTCCCTTGTGTTAGGCAAAATGCTTTTAGCTCTTCCCAGTTGAATATGATGTTAGTTATGAGTTTGTAATATATTATCTTTATTTTATTGAAGTATCTTCCCTCTATTCTCACTTTGCTGAGAGTTTTTATTATCAACGGATGCTGGATTTTGTCAAGTGCTTTCTCTGCATTTATAAATATCATCAAATTATTTTTATCTTTCATTTTCTTTATGTGGTATATCACATTAATTGATTTGTGGGTATTGAACCAATCTTGCACCCCAGAAATAAGTCCCATTTGACCACGGTGTACGAGCTTTTTAATATATTGCTGATATTTTGTTGAGTATTTTTGCATTTATGTTCATCAGGCGTATTTGCCTATAATTTTTTTATAGTGTCTTTATCTGGTTTTGGAATCGGGGTAATGCTAGCCTTGTAAAATGAGCATGGGAGCCATTCCTCCTCCTCAATTTTTTTTTTGAATAGTTTAAGGAGGATGTATTAATTCTTTTTTGAATATTTGATAAAATTTAGTTGTGAAGTTATCTAGTACAAGACTTGTTTTTTTTTTTTTGGCAGTTTTTGATTACTGATTCTATTCTGTTAGTATTCTCTGTGGTAGGATTATCTTTTCTTTTACCTTAAATTTAATTTAATTTAGTGCTTTATCATAGATAATTTTCTCTTTTCCTAATTTTATTTCAAAACTAACTTGTGTATATGAGTAAATAAATAATATATAGCCAATGTTTGAAAATGATACAGAATAAAATAATATTTTGGTAAATGAGCTTGCTCTGCCTTGAATTTCTCTGTTTATTGTCACTTACATATTTAAAAGTTTCTTTGGTTTCAAATACCCACATTGGAACTGTCAATCACTACAACTTCTTTATTAGTGTTATATTACTTATTTTCTTCCAATGATGAGATATTCCTCAGTTTCTAGTCATAATATCTTGATAAATCTATATTTTATTATAAATTTTGAGACATTCATTTGATGTACATTAAATACTGTATTACCAGTCATCTGAGGAAATTCAATATCAATGACTGAATTGGATTACTGACTAAAAATATTGAGTTATTCAGAGCAAAATGGAATACTTCTCAAGTCAAGATGATATCACTTATAATGAAGCTTTAAAATCTCTCTTTTGGGAAGTGGGACTATGTTTCTTGAAACTCGAATCACAAGCTATAGCTCTAATGGTTAATGTTAATAATGTCTTTGTTTTGATTTTGAGCAAAACAAATACAATTAAGACCCATAGACAAATATAAAAAATATTAAAGTTCCAACATGGTGACAAGATTTAAATGAGAAAGAAAAAAATAAAAAACAAATCTTCAGAAAGTTTTTTTTTTCCTATTCTAAATGCTTATGTGTTTAAATAAATTTCTGCTTCCTTTCCAATGCAAGAAGCAGCTCTTACCTCACCATGTTTTGTGGTGGAGTTGGACAAATGTACGACTTTACTCAATATTCACAAATTATGTTTTTCCGTGAAGGCTTTTCTATATGCATTTTCTCATATTCTACTGGCTTTCTCACTCTAGTGAAATTCTACCCGTCTTATTCATTTTATTTTTACTTAATTTCTTAATCTATATTCCAAAATTAAGTAGAATTCATCAAAGCACCATGCATGTATTGCCTTTCTTGTTTATGCCAGTTCATTCAGCCATATTGTTCATATTGATTTAACTTTGAAAATGTTCAGCTGGTATTTGGAATACCATTTATATTTGAAGTAGTCCACATATGTGTATAAATGTTTCCAAAGATACTTAGTGTGTTTTCATTTCTCAGTGGCATTTATTGCTAACTTATCTTAATTTTTGTCATAAAAGTTGTTTTAACCAGCTTTCATGTAGCTAGTAGAGGCCCAATGCATGAAATTTGTGCAAGAGCAGGCCTTCCTTCCCCCGGCTGCCAGCACTGGCTTCCCTCTGGCACCTGGGACCTGGGCTTCCCTCCGGCCACTGGCAGGCACCGGGGACCGGGCTTCCCTTGCAGCTCTGGCTTCATCCAGAAGGTCGTATGGAAGGACATCTGGTCTAATTATCACATGACACTTTTATTATTATAGATATTACTTGACCTAAACTACTACCATCAGCAGGAATTTGAAAAATTTCCTAAAATGGTTAAGTTTAAACTTAGTGTACTCCTCAACTATTCTTATAATAATTATAATCTTTTTTCATTTCCCCTTTTTAAATAAAATAGTTTACCCATCCTTGATATTTCAACAAATAGGAATTCCTTAAATGTCTTATTCTCAGCTACATACATTTTCTCCTTTTCTGCCTGCATGTTATTTTGCTGTCACTGAATTTATAATTCTTATAAATTATTTTTAAAAACTTTAAAAATGAATGAACAATTTAAAGTTATTTGTTTATTATATATTTTTAAGAAAATCAGTCTCATTTAGGAATTTTGAGATGGAAGTACTTCCTTCAGGAACAGGCATCAAGCTTTAAACAATTTTTGCTTGAGCACCATTACAACTAAGAGTAATAAAACCCAGAAGAAAAATCTACATCCCATCTATATCAAGGTAGGTTACACAAAGACAGATGGGAAAGCAAGCACTGTATAAATATTAAGACATATCCATTGAAAGATATTTCAGTACAAATATGAGGTTTTTTTCAAGTGTATTGTTTTGTAAATTATTTTTGGCAAGTAAAATCTTAGCTGTTCTCCACACTGTTCCTAAGAAAACAAGCCAGCTATACAGACATAATATTATTGCATTTTTATTACAGAAGTACTAAAAGTCAGTAAAAGAGTTCTTCTCACATCTCATTTGAATTGTCATTAAATATTTCAAACTAATTTTAAATTGCTAAAACAATATATATAACTTAAAAATTAAATTGATAGAGCAATTACTTTATTAATTTCTTTATTCTATCATTTGGCTAATATGTTATGAGAGCCTACAGTATGCTACCCACACTACATGAAGCAGTGGGAATACAGTGGTTTATAGGCAAGCAAATGACATAGAACATTTTTATTTTATATATATTTTTATTAATTTCAGAGAGGAAAGGAGAGGGAGAGAGAGAGAGAGAAACATCAATGATGAAAAAGAATCATTGATTGTTTGTCTCCTGCACAGCCTCTACTGAGGATGGAGCCCACAACCCAGGCATGTGTCCTTGACGGGAATCAAACCAGGCCCTTCAGTCCACAGGCCAATGCTCTATCCACTGAGCCAAACCAACTAGGGCAGACATCCAACATATATATATATATATATATATATATATATATATATATATATATATATATATATATTATTTATTTTTTACAGAGAGGTAGAGAGAGGGACAGAAAGTTAGAAACCTCGATGAAAGAGAATCATAGATCAGCTGCCTCTTGCACACCCCCCACCGGGGATGTGCCCTCAACCAAGGCACATGCCCTTGACCGGAATCGAACCCGTGACCCTTTAGTCCGCAGGCTGACGCTCTATATCCATCGAGTCAAACCGGTTTCGGCGACATCCAACATTTTTTAAAAGACTTCTTATAGCATCTGCAGGACTAATTTAAGGCACAAGCCTATCATCGCCCTGTATTAAATTCATCCTATTGATAATGGCTCCTTAAAGAAAGAAATATGCTCTTATACATCTGCTATAGCCTGTAAAGTGTTTACACATTGTTTTGCTTTTTTATTACAACAAGCCTGCTCTTTTTAGATGTTATAACCTTCTCATTTTTCATAAATGAAAATTAGAATTCCATTGATCTTCTCCTATCATCAATGTTTCCTAAGGGTCCCACTGTAATAATTTGCCATTTTCCCTAATAGTAAATTTATCCACTATTTCAAGCAGTTAATGATCTACATATGTTATCTGCTTTCTGAAAATCAATTGTGAATGCTTAATTCTAGATCAATATTTTTCTACCATCTGGTGTACCTTGATGCCATCTCCTACTCTTGCTCAACATTTACTATTCAAGGAATGCACTTAATTTTCATTTTCGGTGAAACAAGGTACACATTAGAAGGACTGTAAGAAAAAATCACTTGAATGCATTTCAAAGTGATCTCGGGTTATCTCCTATTTTTGAATACCTGGGATAATCAAGAGTTGATTGTAGTAAATTATAGCCATGGTATACTAAGTGGCACTTCTCCAAAAGTGCAGTCAGAAAGTAGTTGTGTACCAAGAATGTCTACTTCTACATTTTTCTTAATTATGCGTAATTTGTCTTTTTTATTATAAAGTAGCTATTTTTTTACCTAAGAAAAACATTTCAGAACACTTCACCTAAAAGGTTAGAACAACCTACCATTTAACTTCTTAACCCCTTCTGCCCCAAAATTAAAATCTCTATCTGTGTATTCAATAGATAAATGTGAGAAAATAAAGCAACTCTCTTGGTAACCAATGACAGAACCCAACTTCAATGATTATTTAAGGATGTTAGAATGTAGAATCCAAGGCAAAGCAGACCATCCCATGTTTAAGAAAGCAACAACCAAGAAAGATGAGGTTATTAAACCTCAATAAGTTTTTTTCCCCCCTGTATCTCTTTATTGTGATTCCATTTCATTGGAGCAGAAATCTATAATTATTCTAGCTTGCTTTTATCTCTGGACAATCAGCTTTGTTGGGGACAGTTCCATCTTCCCCTGATAGTGTTGTTAACTTAGAACTGGATGCAGACGAATCAGTGTGAGTTGCAAACCTTCCCAATTTGTATTCCTACATTGGAGCAGCAGGTTTAGTAGTCCAGATCCTGATGACATGTGACCAGAGTTGCACCAAATATCCTCCATCCTATATAATAAAGAGGTAATATACAAATTTACCATCACTCCAACACAAAAAATGGCCACCGCATATGAACACAAGATGGCCACCACAAGATGGCCAGCAGGGGAGGGCAGTTTGGAGGGATCAGGCCAGCAGGGGAGGGCAGTTGGGGACAACCAGTCCTGTAGGGGAGGGCAGTTATGGGTGACTAGGATGGCAGGGGAGGGCAGTTAGGGATAATCAGGCCAGCAGGGGAGCAGTTAGGCGTCAATCAGGCTGGCAGGGGAGTGGTTAGGGGGTGATCAGGCTGGCAGGCAGAAGCAGTTAGGGGCAATCAGGCAGGCAAATAGACAAGCGGTTGGGAGCCAGCAGTCCTGGATTGTGAGAGGGATGGCCGACTTCCCGCTTAGGCCCAATTCCACTGGGCCTAAGACATCCCTTGAGGGCTCCCAAATTGGAAAGGGTGCAGGCTGGGCTGAGGGACACACACACACCTTCATGCACAAATTTCATGCACTGGGCCTCAGAATGTTAAATAACCCAAGTATTCCTTTGTGGATATCAATCAATAGATATTTATTAAACACTATCTATACATCCAACAAGTGTCATATATGTCTGTCTTTAACATTATATTGTCTTCTCAGAAATATGTAGTTTCAGTCTCCTAGCCAGTAAAACAAGAACTTCATTAGGACATTGTTTAAAAAGAAAAAAAAGGTTATGGTAGTAAAGTGCTAATTTTTTTTTTTTTTTTTAATAAGTTTTTATTTTTCATATTATTACAAATGTTCCTTCCCCCCTCCCCACCATTGCTCTCCTCCACCAGGTTCCCACCCCACCCTCTGCCCTTTCCCCTCTCCCCATTGTCCTCATCCATAGGTGCACAGTTTATGTTCAGTCTCTTCCCACGCCCCCCTCTCCCCTTTTCCCCAAGAATCGTCAGTTCACTCCCCTTCCATACCTCTGATTCTATTATATTCAACAGTTAATATTGTTCATCAGATTTTTTTAATTTCCTTGGTTTTTAGATTCACTTGTTGATAATTACGTATTTGTTGTTCATAATTTTTATCTTTGTTTACTTTCTCTTCTGAAAGAACCCCCTTCAGCAATTCATATAATTCTGGTTTGGTGGTGATGAACTCCTTTAGCTTTTTTTTATTAGTGAAGCTCTTTATCTGGCCTTCGATTCTGAGTGGTAGCTTCGCTGGGTAGCTTATTTTTGGCTGTAGGTTCTTGCTATTCATCACCTTGTATATTTCTTGCCATTCCCTTCTGGCCTGCATGGTTTCTGTTGAGAAGTCAGCTGACAATCGTATAGGTGCTCCTTTATAAGTTACTACCTTCTTTGCTCTTGCTTCTTTTAATATTCTCTCTTTATCTTTTGCTCTTGGAATTTTAATAATGATGTGTCTCGGTGTGGTCCTCTTTGGATTCCTTTTGTTTGGAGTTCTGTGCACTTCCTGGACTTGTAAGTCAAATTCTTTCACCAGGTGGGGGAAGTTTTCTGTCACTATTTCTTTCAGTATGTTTTCGATATCTTGCTCTCTCTCATCTTCTGGAACCCCCATAATTCTGATGTTGGTTCGCTTGAAGTTGTCCCAGAGGTTTCTTACATTATCTTCAATTTTCTGGATTCTCTTGCCTTCTAGCTTCTGCGAAGGAGTGTCTTCTGGCTCTTTATGTTCCAAATTTTTGACTTGATTCTTGCGATCTTCCCTTCTGTTTTTAGGACTCTGTAGAATATTTTTTATTTCAGACAATGTATTCTTTATTTCTTGTTGATCCCTTATCATTTCTTGATGGTCTCTTTTCATATCCTCATAGGCCTTATTTATCTTTTCTAGGAAATTCTTGAAAAACCTTATAAGCGTAGATTTGAACTCTATATCCAGACGCTTTTTGTCCTCCATTTCTTTCGTTTGTGATCTATTTTGTTGTCGCATTTCGCAGTTACAGATGGGACGGGGTTTCAGGGTGGAGCCTGCAGCTTTGGCTTCCGTCAGCCCCGCCCTATGCGGGTCCTTCAGTGCTCGCTGCCGGCGCCTCTGAGAGAAAGGTGCCCTCGATTTTCGCCTGCTGCCAAACAGTCTATGCTCTCCCACAATGAGCCCGGTATTGGGGTTCAGTTCAGTTGGAAGTGGAGTTGGAGGTGGCGTTCACAGCAGTCTGGAGCCCCAGTCTCCTTCCCGTCAGGGCAATCCCGCGGCACAGCCGGCCGTCCCTTCTCTGCTCGCTGTGTGCGCGCCTCCGGGACCTCCTTTCTCCGCTACCCGGGGTGCCGACTTACAGCCCAGCTCCCTATGGCTGAGCCTGAGTCCCCGGGGTCTGGCCCAGAACTGGGGTTCAGAGCAGTCAGGGGCCCAGCACAGTCGGAGTTTTATCTCCTTTCCGCTAGGGAACGCCCGCCAGGCACTCGGCCTCCCTCCTCTCCGGCTCCGTCCTCTCCGCGTGCACCGCGTGTCTCCGTACCTTAGGCTTTTACAGCTCCTCCGTGCTTCCTTCTGGTTTTCTCCTTGCTTCTTGTTGTAGGATTTCCAGTCAGTCGACTTTCCTGTAGTTCTGGGTAATGTCCATTTTATATTTTAGTTGTATTTTATTAAAATTGTTGTGTGCGGCTGCGGCTAGTTGCCTACCCGAGCAGCCATCTTGGATTCTAAAAGTGCTAATTTTTAATGGCACTTTCATACACTCCTGTTTATTTGAACCTGGGATGACTGAAAAGGATAAAGAAAAATCCAGCCCAGCCAGCATGGCTCAGTGGTTGAGTGTCAACCTATGAACCTGGAGGTCTTGGTTCAATTTCTGATTGGACACAGCTGTGTTGCAGGGTCCCTCACAGGGGACAGGCAAGAGGCACCCGATCAATGGTTCTTTCTCATCATTTATATTTCTCTCTCTTCCTCTCCCTTCCTCTCTGAAATCAATAAAAATATATTTGAAAAGAAAAATCCAACAATCCTTTAATTGTCCTCAGTGAATAAGAACATGCAGGTTACCTTTATAAATCTAAAGTTCTATAATAAGAAACTCCTGGACCTCATCAAACAAATGCTATTCCCAACTCTGAACAAGAATATTTTATATTCCATGAAAGATTGGGTGAGTTATAAGCCCACCTGATTTTCTAGAATCTGTCTATATAAAATATATCAAAAGAGTAAAAATAAAAGCATAATTATTGGAAGTGTTAACCATACTAGAAAATAATGTTATGTTTGAAATAACAAGTTAAAATTTGTGTTGGAAATTGTTTCTACTATTGAGGAACTATGTATATAAAAGTATTTTAATGCCATCAAATTATTACTCTATGGTTCAAAGGATATCTTAAATGTATAGTTATTTGTAGTGATTAGATGGCCAAGAACACAAAGTATTAAATAAATGACCTTGACTTAAAGTCTAATGTACAAGCAAACTTACCCTGGACATACCTTCCTAAACTGGGTATATTGAAAAAGCACAACTTAAATGGAAGCCACTGATTAGTTTTATGACTTACTTTGGTAAATTACTTACTCTTTCTGGACAAGTTTCATCACCTGCTAGGTGAGAATAAAAATATTACCAGTTCTTTTTGCTTCACAAGATTATTATTATGCTAGTGGCCCAATGCACAAAATTCGTGCACATTAAAAGGAAATTAATTAGAGGACATATTTTGATACCACTATTTGCCCTTTCTCTATAATAGAAGTGTCAGAGATGAAAGAAAATTAGTAAAATGTATATGAAAACCTCTCTCCTGTCAGAGTCTGGGGCACACTGTGGAATCCAGAGTCAAGTTCCTGCCCACCACACACGCCTCAAAATTGCGCAAGACCCAGACCTGGCCAGCCCCACCCTCATCAAGCCCCAAAGTGCAGGGGGTGCAGCCTCAGGTCCCCCATCAAGCCCCACCAGGTGGGGGGTGTGGCCTCAGGTCCCCTGGCCCAGCACTAGGGTGGGAGGGCACGAGGGCATGACGACCATTTGTGTATTAGCTCTTTATTATAGAAGATTACATAAAGAATGGGTGAGAAAATAACTATTGATAATAAGTTGTAAACCATTGCATAAATCACATGTGTCAAACACAAGGCCCGCGGGCCAAATCCAGCCCTCCAGGCCTTGCAATGTGGCCCGCACCGCGCTGTCATCACTGCACTCCGCTGTCAGCTTATGACATTGTCAGTTTATGACTGTTCAGTAAACCATTCGGCCCGCGATTTAGGCTGGATTTTAGATTTTGGCCCCTTCTCTGATTGAGTTCGACACCCCTAGCATAAATCATACTTGTTATGATTGTTCATATGTCTATATATATATATATATATATATATATATATATATATATATATGTATTTTTCACATATATGTATTTTTCATATATATATATATATATATATATATATATATATATATATATATATATGAAAAAATGCTACAGCCCAGCTGGTATGGCTTAGTGGTTGAGCATTGACCTATGAATCAGGAGTTCATGGTTTGATTCCTGGTCAGGATAAATGCTTGTATTGTGGGCTCTATCCCCCAGAGGAGAAATCCTCTCCCTTTCTCTCTGAAATAAATAAAAATATATTTTAAAACAAAGAAAAAGAAAAATAGGCTACAACATAATTTTAATTACATATATAATTCCATTAATTTATAATTAAAAGTATAAAACAAAGAGGTAATACATTATAGAAATTCCACTGGATCCAAAGACTTTAAGAGAAAGAAAAGGAGTTAAAAGATAACTGTTGAATGTGTACCTGTTGAATCTACTTCCATAATCGAGAATGGTGAACTCAAGAGAGAAAGATAGGGATGATGAGAATGAGTCATAACAAAGGAGAGGAGACTTGTGTTTCTCACATAAAAATATAGAATTTAATTGCTTAGGTAGAACTTTGGTGATTATGTAAGGTATATCTACTAGGCACCCTAGAATCTTACACATAGTGAACATTCAATGAATGTGTATGAAATAAATGAATTTTCTATACCAGTAAATCAAAGTCTTTAAGGTGATTTAGCAAAGTATTATACATAACAGAACTAGGACCAAGATCAAGACCAAAAAAAGAGAGAACTCCAATCCAGAATTCTCTACATGCTGCCTTCTCTTTATATGTGCCATGTTTCCTCTCATTGTAGCAAGGAACAGCCATAAAAACTGGGAATCTGAGCCTTTCTCTTCGTTGTTACAGTTTCAGATTGAATGCTAACAGGGCCCAGACTCTAGTAAGAGAATCTCTTAGTTACTGTGAAGAGTAGACACTTAGAGAGATAAAGCTAGATTCAGAATTCTAGGTAAAAGAAAGGTTCGATGAGACAGTAAGATTAGACTGTCAGAAAAGCCTTGATTTCTATCAGCTGGGAAGGAGCAAAGACATTAAATGCAGGGTCTGCCCCCAGGAAGAGAACCATAAGAAAAGGTGAACATCTCTAGACAACAATACCTGTGTCTCCTACTTAACAATGCCCTATGTCCATACAGTTTGCTTCTGAGCTATTTTTTAATATACATGGATACATATATAGGAATTGTACTAGTACATGCATTTATTTTAGGAAATAATGTAGGTAACAGTATACTGAAGTGCATTGTTACTAAATTTTTTATTCATAATTAGTGTTATTATCTGTGTTATCATCAAAGGAGAGGTAATACAAGCTACTTCACTTTCAACACCCATTAATGCAGAAAACCAGCAGTGCTCTCAGCAATGCTCTCAGCAATGAGCATCCACTGTTCTGTCCACAGGTTGGTGGGTTTTGCAACCCATGAGGTTATGCCTTTGGAGCTTCACTTTATGCCATTTGACAACCTGCCCTGACCCATAAACCTGTGTGAATAATAATCCTGGATCTGCCACACAAAAATTAAAAATCATAGATTTTGGAAATTAATAAATTCTTAGAAATTATTAATAATATATTAAGACAGTATTAGTAACATTAATACTATATAAAAACTTAATGGAGTATAAATAGTGCAGTATTTTGTTTTTGTAGACTTATGTATTTGAAAATGCATGCATTTGGCCGAAACCGGTTTGGCTCAGTGGTAGAGCATCGGTCTGCGGACTGAAAGGTCCCAGGTTCGATTCCGGTCAGGGGCATGTACGTTGGTTGCGGGCACATCTCCAGTAGGGGGTGTGCAAGAGGCAGCTGGTCAATGTTTCTCTCTCATTGACGTTTCTAGCTCTCTCTCTGCCTTCCTCTCTGTAAAAAATCAATAAAATATATTTTAAAAAGCCGGGACCAGTTTGGCTCAGTGGATAGAGCGTCGGCCTGCGGACTGAAAGGTCCCGGGTTCAATTCCGGGCAAGGGCATATACCTTGGTTGCAGGCACATCCCCGGTGGGGGGTGTGCAAGAGGCAGCTGATCGATGATTCTCTCTCATCGATGTTTCTAACTTTCTATCCCTCTCTCTTCATCTCTGTGAAAAATCAATAAAATATATTTAAAAAAAAGAAAAAAGAAAAGAAAATGCATGCATTTGACCCTTGGGGATTTGAGATGCTGACCCTTGGACAGGAGAAAATTTGCCTATTTGACTCTCTGAAAACTTAATTACAGTCATTCCTTGGTATCCACGGGGGACTGGTTCCATGTTCTCATACATACCAAAATCTGCAATTGCTCAAAGCCCCTTTTTTAAAATGCTGTAGGAGAATGTATTCTGTAGGCCCCCTAACTCCAAGGATTCCAAACCACTGATCAAAAGTACTATTTCCAATCCATGTTTGGTTTAATCCACAGTTGCAAAAATCAGGATATGAGGGCCGACTGCATATTTATTGAAAACATCCACGTATAAGAGGACCTGCCCTGTTCAAACTCGTTGTTCAAGGGTCTACTGTACTGAAAACTAATGAGCTAAGCATGAAACACGAGAAGTTAGAAAACAACTAATCAACAGAAGGGAAATAGAAGGAAGAAAACAATTTATGGTAAGGACAGATATTAAACATAGTAGGAAATAGAGAAATAGAAAGCTAAACAAAGCCAGAAGTTGATTCAAACTTCTAGAAAGCTTGACAAAGAAAAAAAAAATACAAAAAGAAATAATATTAAGGCCGAGCAGAGGATTGTTACTATGAATTTAACAAACATGAAAAACATATGAGAGTTTTATGACCAGTAAAATGTATTTCTAGCAAAGTTGAAGATGTATGTGCCATTCCATTATGGCAAACTCCAGAAGGACTCACACACACCCTGTTCAAGCATGTTCGGAATTCAGCCTGCCAGGATGAATAAAGAATCTGGGTGGCTCTGTGGCAAAGCATAGTCTCTGCCTGGTAGCAGTTACATTGAACTGGAGTTGATGTGTCAGCAACAAGTCAATTAGCCACAATTCTGGGACAATGGTGCCTATGCTTGTCACGGGTAAGTGCTAATTTGGTTTCCCAAGAGCTTGGAAACACCAGGAGGAGACAGGGCTGCATACACTGGGAGGATGAACTTTGTGCCTGCTGCCTTCTGAGCCCCTCCTCAGCCTGCTCAGAGGTAGCAAGATGTAAGACCAGGCAGCAGCCACCACTCGCCTGTGATTCAGGCCGAGGAACCACATAGGCACACTTCCTACCTGAGGATTTTTATTCCAGGGATCTAGCTACAAATGCACTTTTGTATCTAACAGCAGGAATGCAAAAAACTGTTTGCAAAACGTGCCCTTTCCTCCCTGAAACTTTACTAAGTAAGAAATTACTATTCCCCTATGCTTCGGTGAAGCAACAAAGACATAACAGCCGGGACCGGTTTGGCTCAGTGGATAGAGCGTGGCCTGCGGACTGAAAGGTCCCAGGTTCGATTCCGGGCAAGGGCATGTACCTTGGTTGCGGGCACATCCCCAGTAGGGGGTGTGCAAGAGGCAGCTGATCGATGATTCTCTCTCATCAATGTTTCTAACTCTCTATCCCTCTCTCTTCCTCTCTATGAAAAATCAATAAAATATATTTAAAAATAAAAATAAATAAAATATTCTACATCTTAAAAACAGCAAAACAGCACTACATATTAAAGACATAACAGATCATTATCGGCCATTCCTAGAGCAAATTTTTGAGTTTGTATCTTCTCTTCATGAGGATAAGACTAAATTCTATTTTTTGTGCTTTAAAATTCTTCTCTCAGTCATCACTTCAAAATTCACCATAACTCCTATGTTGCAAAAACTTTTGTGAAAGATGGAGTCTTGTCTTCTTGTATGTGAGGCTGAAAAAATAGAAAATGTTTTGCAAATTTCACCAGAAATTATATTATCTCTTTTACTAGTACACATTTTTTTCAACAATATGAGTTTTATACTCCAAGTTATAAAGCCTTGATCTTAGAAAATCCTTCTGTAAGCCCTTAGCAGATGATTGCTGCCATCAGTGTTTTCATAGATTTTATTTCCTTGGATTTTATGCTAGGTGGGTATTTATTTACTTTCTAATCTCAAAACTACCTAGAGATAAATATAAGTTGACATTTGTCTGTTTTGCCTTTTTATTTGAAATTTGCTGTTATTAACTCATATTTTCTTTGTTCTTCATGTTTAATAAACAGTTCTATTATTGGGGGAGTAGGGCAAATTCATTTCCTCAGCCAGACACCAAATAGCCATGTAGCATATAAGATTCCGACAAATAAAGCCATAAAATTTTTAAATGATCTTTAAGATAAGGATTTTTTTTCCTCAAAAGTAGCTTAAGGGAAAGAATTTTCATAGTTCTAAATCTTAAAGCATCACAAGCAAATAAATGCAGCGTGATACATTCTACATGTGTGTAGGTTTTTATAACTTCATTTGTTAGTTGGGAATATCTCCTGAACAAGAGGTTTTCAGGAAAAGGCTAAATCTTGATGGGCGTATTATAGATAGAATTTAAGCATTGAAGGAGTGCTTCAGTTAATGACCTTGAAAGTCACTTCCATCCCTGAGATAACTTCTATCTTCATATTAATCATAAAAATAGTGCCTAATTAACTTAAGGACCCGTGGCCTAATTTGACCTATGAACTGCAAAGAGTTGTTCATACAAATACATTTTTTTAGATACGTTATAAAATATAATTATAAAGTTATTGAACAACTTGAGGCCTAGTGATTGAATTTATATACCAGTGGGGTTCCTCAGCTTGGCCTGCGGGATTGGGCTAAACCAGCTCTCCACCATCCCCAGAAGGGTCTATGATTGCGAGAGGGTGCAGGCCAGGCTAAGGGACCCCACTGGTGCACAATCGGAGCCGGGGAAGGACACGGGAGTTTGGCCTGCTGGGGAGGGACTGCAGGAGGGCTCCAGGGCATGTCCAGCCAGTCTTGCTCAGTCCCAATCAGCTGGATCCCAGCAGCAAGCTAACCTACCGTTCAGAGCATCTGCCCATTGGTGGTCAGTGCATGTCATAGCAAACAGTTGAGCAGTCTTAACATATCATTAGCATATTATGCTTTGATTGGTTGAATGGATGACTGGACACTTAACATATTAGGTTTTCATTATATAGGATAACACTATACAAAAACAGTATAAAGTTTAATTTTTCTCACCAGCAGCATATTATTTAGTCACTTATATGCACAGGTCAAATTAAATACCCTGCTCTTAGGTGGAAATCATTTAAAAAAAAACAAAAACAAAAAAAAAAACCTGACAGGCTAGATCACTCTGTCAGCAGCAGCAACTCCATCTGCTGTTAGTGAGGAGACATAGTTTGGCAGTTAACTGCAGGTGACTGGGAACCAAGCCTCCAGGCCTGCCTAAGATTCCAAAAGTGTGGTAAGCCTTTCATACCTTCCTACGTCTTCGATGCTCCCTCAGGAGCACACTATTTTTAAATCTACCTTACAGTCACTATGTGACTTGTACATCTTTAAAAATAAACTGTGGTGTCTGGGACAGCACATGTTTATGGTTTCATGTGTTCAGTTGACTCAACTTGGTCACTGGGGAATCACTGAGTTTCAGGACCAAGCAATTGATTTGGGATAAAAGATTTTGAACTTTAAAAAGCAATTAATTTATGTTTCCTTTCACCCACAGGTCTACCCACGGATAGCGCCGGCATTTTGGCACTACCTGCGGGTAGAAGTGAGTAGCGAGCACTTGACTTCTCCCACCCTCGCTCCCAGCTCTCTGCTTCTGTGGGCTGATCGGATGTGCCCATTTTGCTCAGATGCAGCTGCCATTCTGTGTAAACGTGCTCTCACACCACCATGCCTCAGAGTTTGGTCAGAAGTCCAAATCACTGAGAACACTAGTGAAGTTTGTATAAGATTAATCATCCTTCTTAATAAATTTCTAAATCAAGACCATATCATATGTATCCTCATGATAAATAACTAAAGACTAAATTATGGAAAACCATAATTATACCTCTTTTTAATCAATACTTTTGCTATTCTGGGCATATTCCTCAGCTTAACTTTGTATGTCTCTGGGAAAAAGTAGAATAGTTGCTTCATTTGCATTTTCTTCTTTTCTGTCCCTAGGAGCATGAGCAGCTCACCTATTCCTCCACAAGGTCCAAGGCCCCCAGTGTCATCATCACAGGTCTCAAGCCAGCCACCAAGTACATATTTCATATCCGAGTGAGGACTACCACAGGATACAGTGGCTACAGTCAGAAGTTTGAATTTGAAACAGGAGATGAAAGTAAGTTTCACACAAGGATATAGAGTAAGATGTTCATTTAGTACCATTCCCATAGTGGAAATCTAACGTCCTGATAGTTAAAAATCTAATGTCCCAAAATTTTAATAGTCTTATCAAACAGGATTCTGTTCATGCACATGGTTATATGGCCAGGTTAGTTAATGTTTTACTGGTATCCATGTAATGTGACCCCAATAAGTCTCTTCATGCAGAATTCGTCACTTACACTATGACACAGAGTCTTGGTAGGTAAGTGGTGTTAGCCTAAATGGTCATCAGTGTTGGCATCATAATATGAGGCTAGTGAAAATCTGGGAGAGAATAAAGCCACAGAAAATTATTTAGCAGTTATTTCAATATTATGCAGCTTTGGCTTATCCAGTTACACCATTGAAATGCATATTATAAGTGTAAATGTAGATGCATGGGTTTAATTGGAAATTCAAATTAGTTCCATGGCCCCAACACATAGACAACTGAAATGGGAGATGAAGGACTGAGGTATTTCAACATTGTATAACGTAGTGTTGAAATGTCTTACTCATTCTAAGCCCACCTCTACCAGTGAATTCTTTTTGGGGCTTTAATATTCATCTTACTCCTCTCTTTGTACATGGGTGGCTCTTGTAATGTTCTTGATTAGAAAAATGTCTAAATATCTAATCATCATTGATAAGAATTCAAGAATAGAGAATTTATTATAAAATTATTTATGAATAATGGCAATAATAGTTACCACTTATTGAGCCTCTAAAAATACCAGAAATGATGTGAAGTATTTACATGCATTATCTCATTTAAACTTTCACCCTTCAAAGAGACAAGCATTATTTTCCTAATTTTACTTGTGAGAAAACAAAAGCCTAAAGAAATTGAGCCATTTGTTTAGATTCATGCAACTGGTAATAAGTGGTGGTCTGTACTCTTAATTGCTCCATTATCTGAAAGAATGAAATATTCTTTCATTTGAATTATTAATAATACTAATGATAAGACCATTAATTAGGCTACAGTTTTTCTCTGGTTTATCACTTCCTCAAAGTGAAGCTACTTGGGTTTCAAATTCTGTGATGGAACGAATGTTTCATTTGTTTTTTTATGCTGATGAGCAATATTGATCCATAAGAAATTCTTTGGTCCAACTATATCTAACGAAAGAGTGAAAAAAGCACTGACTTGTTTAATTAAGAATTATGTATATATATATTAGAGACCCGGTGGACAAAATTTGTGCACTTGGGAGGCGGGGACGCCTAGCCTGGCCTGTGCCCTCTCACAGTGTGGGAGCCCAAGCAATTAAGAAGGAACACAGTGTTGGGAGAGTAAACTAATGAATAAAAAAGAATACTTATAACCTGGATGTTTAATATCAGTGGTAGTTATTTATAATCCCACTGGAGACTGTTGTCTTTTCAAGCTAGAAATTATTAGGATAAGAATGTAATTATCACAAACCATAATAATAAAAAAAAGTAATGTTAAAATACCCAAATAAGTTGGGTATCTGTTGACTATTTTTTTCTGACCACATGTCAAGACTTAGGCTAGGTATAAAGCCAAGGATGCAACTCAAGGCAAGTTTGCTCCAGGGAAAAGTCTCATCATTGTACTCTCACAGCTATATCTATTTCCTCCCTGCACCCAGTTTTCTTACTTTATTTTACATAGGAAGAAATTAACCTGACTTCTGAAAAGTATGACATTTTGAAAATTATTTCATTGAGTTAGAAATGCACTCTCAGACAAACGCAGTCCCAAAGCCAAATTAGTCATTTGTGTTCATCTGGCACGTCTAGACAAGGCAATTCAGTCTCATAAGAAAACAATAAGGTCTGATCTAAATTTGATTTGGTTTTAATTCTAAATTTCAACTCATTCTTGTCGATGTTATATAAAAGAAAGTACTTTGAAATTCCTTAGCTGAAAAGTCCTCTACTCACCAGTGCAATATTTCTTCTTTTGGCAAAAAAATGTAGAGGACACTTACATATGTGCCATTCTCTGAGTGAGTTCTGGGGATATAAATAATAATAAGAGCTATTGCCTTCACATAATTTATAGTTTAGATTTGTGAAAGGAAAATGAAAAATGCAATATTGTATGACATGTACTACCACAGAGATATGTAAAAGGTGCTTTGAGAGCATAGAGAAGAGGCCCTAGTTCAGCACAAATGGCTCATGAAAGACTCCTGGAGGATGAGAAATGAGGGCTCATTGTTGAAAGGGGAGTAGTAAAGAAATAGCAAGAGTGCTAAGGCCTGAGACAGCATGAAAAATTGAAGAAGAACAAATACTTGGTATCTTTACAGTGAAGAGACCTGGAATGCAAAGTGGTAGGATCTAAAGGTGGAGAGTTATTTATACAGGGGCCAAAATGCAATCCGGCCATATTGAGGATATTGGGTCTTATGAAGACACTGAGGAATCATGGGAGGATTTTAATCAGGCAGCAACGTGACCAGTAACAGGTGTAGGCTACGCTGAGCAATTTACACAAATTATCATATCAATTCTCACAAGATTATATCTATTTTTAGGAACTTAAGTAGCTTTTCTCAAATATGATAAGCAATCAGTGGAAGTGAAAGATTAGAACCCTAGAACCATCTGATAAAGTCAGCAGCAGACAGCAAAAGCCACGTTCCAATTACTGATTTGTAAATGTCATGAAAGTGACTTTTATTAGACCCTGGAAGAGACAGAGTGTCTGAGAAGTATCTGAAAAGTGTTTGTCTATACCTGTAGTTTGAGAACATAAAATGGCTCCCAAATCCATTTGCAGCCCAAGGCAAAGTCATTTAAAGGCTCACTTTTTATCTGGTTTGTTTTAAATTTCATTTTCAAAGCCTGTTGTCTAATTCCAGAAGAGAATTTCAATGAATAATGTCATAGTAGGATATGAATAGGTTTACTATAAATTTAGGAGTATAATTATATAGGTCCAATCTACTACATCAGTCTTTTTCTCTTTATACCCTCCTAACTCATCTTTAAATTTTTATGGCTTTGTTTCTCAAATAGTGCCTGAACTATTAAAATGTCAACTTTATTATTATGTTATCTTATGTATATTCTGTTTACTTAGCTGTGTGTGTATGTGTGTGTGTGTGTGTATGTATATATATGTCTATATATGTCTATATATAGACATATATGTGTGTATATATGTCTATATATAGACATATACATGTGTGTATGTATATATATGTGTCTATATATGTCTATATATGTCTATATATAATATATATTATATATATATAATATATATATATAATATATATATATAATATATATATTAGAGACCCGGTGGACGAAATTTGTGCACTTGGGGGGGGGGGGGGACACCCAGCCTGGCCTGTGCCCTCTCACAGTGTGGGAGCCCATGATCGATCGTCCTAAAGAGGTAGCCCCTCCCACCCATCTGGGGCTACTTGATGGATTGCCCCAAAGAGGTAGGCCAGAGCAGCAGGACCCGCCTACACATCACATGGAGCCGTGGGACTGGCCTCATCCCACAGAGCCAAGGAGCTGTGGCAGTGCACACAGTGTCAAGCTTCCACCCACCCATGCACACCCGCTGTGCACACAGCCTCCTGGTGATCTCTCCTCATGGCATGAGGGCATCATGACCACATAGGCTTTTATTAATAGGATGCCTAGAGATGGGGTGTGAGTTGGGGAGAAGAGTTTAGGTACTCTCTCATTTAATGGCCTGATTCAATTTTTTTTAATTAAGCAAAATGAAGTAGTTTACAATTTAATTCTCTTAGCCATACTATTTTACTTGTTTAAACTTTTAGTTTGCTGATAACTAGTAAGACAATAACAGAATATGATATAATTTCTTTTCAAATTCATCATGTTCTTAACACTTGTGCTCTACAAACATAGTGATATCATGGTGTCACTATGGTGACCTCTCTTGCTCTTTTAGACCAGTGGTTGAATGTATTTCCAGAATCAGAATATGCTAATGAAAACCAGCTAACAAATGTAAAAGTTACTAATTATGACTGCAAGCATTATTTAAAAAGTCATTTTGGTGCTATTGGCTTCCTTTCTAACTAAGTCTATAAAACAGCCTCATTTTGGTAGAATAAATGGAGATAGATACAGGAAGATTGATGGTAGATAGGTAGGTAGGGAGGTAAGTAGATAGGTAGATGATAGGTAGGTAAGTAGGTAGATAGATAGCTAGATAGATAGATGATAGATATTCACTCATCTATAGTCACAAAAGACTTTTTGTATTTCAATGCTGATATTTCATATGTTTGCTAATCTCTCACTGTACTGAGAATATAGCTGAATATTATGTCCACTAACAGCATTCATTGAGTGCTTGTTATGTACTAGCCTTTATATTAGGTACTATAATTGACTCCCGGGTATAATTTGTCAAATAACAATTAACTACACAATCAGTAGTAAGAAAATAAGAATATATAAATATTCTATGTGTATCTTCTTAAAAGATAGATGGAAGATAGGTAGGTAGAAGCTGTCTATATAAGAATTTTTGCAAAATGAAAATAAAATTCATATTATTCCACAAAGTATCAAACACACACATATATATGTGTTAATTACAGCACTTTTTGGACTAAAAGGATGAAAAAACAAGAAATTTTAACAGCTTCATAATTGTTATTTCTCTTCTTATTTTCTGGAGAAAATGTACTTTTGTCCAATGCAGAAAAAGATGAGAATTAAAGTTAAAAAGTTATCTACATGGCAAATAATTATATCCATATCCTTATAAAGTGCTTAAATTATATTTGATTTAATCTTTAATAATATATTAAAATTATACCCCACATATTTTAAAAAGTAATACAAATAATTTATAGATAAGGAAATCAAACATTTGTTCTTATTTAAAATACTACCAGATTTATCTAATACTAGAGGCCCGGTGCACAAATTTGTGCACTCGGGGCAGCAAGGGGGATCCCTCAGCCTGGATTGCAAGAGGGCACAGGCCAGGCCAAAGGACCTCACCTGTGCACAATCGGGGCTGGGAGGGATAGGGAGGTTGGCTAGCTGTGGAGGGACTGTAGGAGGAATCCATGGCTTGTCTGGCCATCTTGCTCAGTCCTGATCATCTGGATCCCAGTAGCAAGCTAACCTACAAGCATCCGCCCCCTGGTGGTCAGTGCATGTCATAGTGAGCAGTTGATTGGCCTTAGCATATCATTAGCATATTATGCTTTGATTGGTTGAATGGATGAACAGATGACCAGACACTTAGCATATTAAGCTTTTATTATAATATATAGGATTCAAATACAATATATTTTAGAATAAGATAAAATAATTGTATGAATGCATTTTCAAAACCAAAATAAAATATATCCTGTTAGACTTCAGACAACTTGAACATTTCTCTTAAATACTGGAAAAGAACTTGTGAAGCTATCAAAAGGGAGTAGGATATATAGCTTAAAACCAATTTTTTAAAAGAAAACTGGAATTTTACACATAATAATTAGCAATTTACCTCTTTCATTGCCTAATGGTTATCCAAATGATCTTGGAGAAGTAAGCAATGTATTTCTTTTCTTTGGAAAGATTAATTATACCTTAAATTTTAACAACATGTATATTTAGGTTTTTACCTGTAAGCTACATAAAGCATTTTGCAGCACAAAAGCCACATATGTCAACATTTAACAATATGTTTTTCAAATGTTGTAACTATAGACTAGATTTGTGGTACCTATAAAAATGGTAACTATAGACTAGATTTACATCACATAAAATAAATAACCACACAAAAATCATCATGATCACCATTAACTGTAAGCTACTGAATCACGGTATTTCAAAATAGAATCTTATGCCATGTCTTACACAATTATACAAAAACTATGTGGGTATAAATAAATGAATTTAATCAATTACTTTTTAAAAAACATTTATAATACTTAGTAATTTTTACTATGGTTTCATATTTAAGCAATTTGATTAATTCTAACAATTTATAGGTGGGAAATGATCCTGAAAATTAGGACCAAAATTGTACCTGTAGTTTTTGTTTCATTATCTATTCTTTAGGTCTCCATTTAACTAATTTATTTATACTCCACTTTGTATACTTAAAACTCTAAATCTTTGTGTATTTTTTCTACTGAATACAATGTTAATTTCTCAATAAATATTCAAGTCTCCCTTCAGTTTAATCCAAATTGAATCATTACTGTCCTACTTCTCTCTAGTTAACATATACTCTGAGAAATGTATGGGTGCTTTATACAAAATAAAATTCTTTTTTAAAAAATAGTTTTATTGCCGGGACCGGTTTGGCTCAATGGATAGAGCGTCGGCTTGGGGACTGAAGGGTGCCGGGTTCGATTCTGGTCAAGGGCATGTACCTTGGTTGCAGGCATATCCCCAGTAGGGGGTGTGCAAGAGGCAGCTGATCGATGCCTCTCTCTCATCGATGTTTCTAATTCTCTATCTCTCTCCCTTCCTCTCTGTACAAAATCAATAAAATATATTTTAAAAAAATAAATAAAATAAAATAAAAAATCGTTTTATTGATTTTAGAAAGGAAGGGAAAGGGAGAGAGAGATAGAAACATCAACAATGAAAGTCATTGATCAGCTGCCTTCTGCACACCCCCATCGGGGATTTAGCCTGCAACCCAGGCATGTGCCCTGACTAGGAATTGAACCGTGACCTCCTGGTTCATAGGTTGACACTCAACCACTGAACCATGCCAGCTGGGCCAAAAAAAAAATTCTTAATCTTTACTTCTAAGCTTCTCTTATGATTTCCAACTGCTATAGTCAGAAACCTATCACAACACAAACCGTTAGTCCAGTTCACACACTGCCCGCCTTTCCTGAAGGGTTCTCATCAGTCTAAGAGAGCATCAATCTTTCCACAGACTTTCTCTGGTGTTTTATTGTACAAGGGCTTTATTCTTTACTAAATTGTTAGCATTTTGAGGTCAAGAACTATAGGCTATTTTTTTGTGTGTCTCAAAAGATTTCTTGCACATAATTAGTTTTCAATATGCAGTTAATCAAATAAATAAGGAACACATAATTTTCCAAAGGCTAAAATATGAAAAAATGACATGTTGCCTACCAGTCTGAGAAGAAAGAATCAAATATTTTTATTTGCCACAGATAAGCAATGTTGTCTTGGGTAACAAGATTTAACTGGCTTGAGTCACGTAGAAACATGATGCATGCAATTTTAATTACAAGTTAATTATAATTCTAAAATGTGGGGGCATTTTTGTTAGAGTTTAATGACATTTTTGTTGTTATTTAACATGTTTTCCTCCTTATATATCTTTTTAAAAAAAAAAACAACAAAAAAACAAAAACAAAAACAAACAAAAAAAAAACCCTCTATGTTTGATCCAGTTTATTGGTGGGAATACAATCTGTACAATTACTTAAAGTAAAATTAGCTAGATAATTATTAGCAGCAGTCAGAAAATTTGAAATAATTAACAGTGAAGCATGAACCAGCTGACCCCGATGGAGTAATAAAAAAGTTAATTAATCAAGCAGAAGGCAGATTTCATATTTATGATTCTACCTAAAGGAGGATGGATTCCAGAACATAAGACTTTAATCTCAAATAATCTCTAGTCAATAGCACACTTTCAATGTTGTCAGCCTTAGCCATCTAAAATGCAAACATCAATCGGAAAGAGGGATTTTCTAGCAGTTAGATTGCTTGAATGTAAATTAGCCTGCCTTATGAGGTAATAAAGAACCTTCATAAGAATTTGTGCTGAAGATAGTTGGATACTTGTTCAGCATGTCATAAGGGAAATCCCTATTTTTTATTTAGAAGCTTGTGATAGAAGTTTAACGTAACGTCTAACACCAGGATTTCATAACAGATAATATTTATGGAGTTCTAATTATGATTCAAGCACTGTTCTATTCTTTAGGGCTACTAAGGCATTTAACCATTCTATGGATCAGAAAAGTGAAGCACAAAGATGTTCAGTAACTTACCAGCTTCCCACAGCTAGTAAGTGTTGAAATGGGGACATCATGACATCAGGCCCTTCTCATGCTAATGCTCAGAACCAGGAAGCTCCCTTTCTATCCATTCATTGTTTTTACTTTTCTTATTCAGCTTGGTCATTACTTCTCATTTTCTTCATGAGTAATTTTTATTCTTACCTCCAATTCTTTACTCTCCCTTAACAAATTATATTTCTTCTTTAAATAATGGGTGTTTGAATACACACACATATTTTTCAGAAGACTATAATTATTTATAAATCACCATACATGATTTTCAGAAAACTATGGGTGTTTTAATGCAGATTTCTGGATTAATGCACATGTAGTAGACCCAGTATAATGCTCTAAAGGGGCAAAATCATGCAGTTAGTCTGATTACCTACATGTGCAGGGACTTGATGAAGAATAATTATTTGCATAGAAAATGGAAGTCTCCTTTTTTTTGCACTGACAAAAAAAATTTTTTTTCACTTCACTTTTGCCTGGTTCAAATAAAGATTTAAATGATGGGGACCAGTTTCGTGTACTGCAAGACAGATTGAAGTCTTTAATATGAAAAATATTAAAGATCATAATGTTGCTAAATGATCTGGAAAGAAAATCATTAACTATTCCCAGGCATTTAGACTTGTAAAACGTGCACGTGTAAAAAGTGCAGTGTTATAATTTGGCTCATATCTAAAAGGGGACTAACAAACCTTAAAACAGAATATAGGTTTAATTTAAGCTAGTAAAGTACAGCAACATATACAAAAACATGACTTCTTTGGGATATAAGCCCTTATCACTTGATTGGAAGTTTGTTTTGTTTTTTGAGATAAAGAACCATTTCTTATTCATTTTTAACTTCCAACATTGCTTTGCATGTGGCTGACAATTGGAAGACATTCAATGAACATCATGAATTAATGTTATCCAGTAAATATTCAATGAATGTGTATTTATTATTTTAAACAAATTATATAGATTTTCTTATTCTACCTATAGATCTTCAGTATGTTGTTTTTATTTGTTTATTTTGTGCATGTATTAATAGCAGTATGACAAATGCTGGCCAAATTATGCAGGATGAATAAATTCTAGAAATCTATTGTGACTATGTTTAATACTGCATAGTATACCTGAAAGTTGGTAAGAGAATAGTCTCAAATGTCTCACCATACACACAAACACACACACATGACTACATGAGGTGATAGATGTTAGTTTGATTGTGATAATTCCACAATGAATACTTTTATCAAAACACTTTGTTGTACACCATAAATATATATAGTTATTACTTGTCAATTATACCTCAATAAAGCTGAAGAGAAAAAAACACAGAGTTAAATAATTTATGTTCTCTGTCTTGAAGAAACTCACCACCAAACCACTCTAGAGACTCTTATAAGAATTCCTTATTTATGTCATTCTCAAAGTCTAATTTTAAATTGACTTGATTTTAAATCATATGGATTTTTTCTATCAGCCATCATATAAATTGCCTGACTTTTTCTGTCAAGCTGTTTGACTTTACAACCTTGAATTCTTCTAGAGAGCAAAAATGTTTCTTAGACATTTCAATTGCTCCAAATTTAGGGAAAAACATATTAATACTTGACGATTTAGCACTGTCTCAAGATGACACAAATCAGCTTTATTGACTTATAATTTGAAATGTTTTTTTTTTTTTAAACAGCATATTTTAGTTGTCAGAAAAGCATCAAGGTCAAAGTGAAGAAAAAATACCTAATCTCAATATAATCACACAGAGCCTATTCACAACTGCTGGTGTGATTCTTAATGATGGCTAACCTTCCCCTTTCATCTGTTGCACAACCCTGTACTACTAGTAAACTCAAGACAGGATTAGGAGTATTGTGTTGCTCAGTGGTTAGTTCTGAAATCCTGTCTTAGAGTAGTAGGGGAGTTCCAGCTAGCTGTAGAGTGCTGCTAGCAGAGATACATAGCTTCCTAGAAGAAAAGGGAGAAAGCATGATGCCGGGATGCATTGTCCTTTGGGAAGTTACAGGCTGCCAGGAGGATGCAGGGCAGGGCCTTGGTTCCCAGCTTTACTTCCTATTTCCAATTGATTTCTATGCACATGATAATTTGTTGTTTTCCAGAGCTGAAATATTTGAGAGATCAATGAAAGAGTTGTCAAAATGCCCAAATCAGATGAAAAGTATTTTTTAAAATATTTTATTGATTTTTACAGAAAGGAAGGGAGAGGGATAGAGAGTTAGAAACATGGATGAGATGAGAGTGGAACATCGATCAGCTGCCTCCTGCACACCCCCTACTGGGGATGTGACCCCAACCAAGGTACATGCCCTTGACTGGAATCAAACCTGGGACCCTTGAGTCTGCAGGCAGACGCTCTATTCACTGAGTCAAACCAGTCAGGGCCAGTAGAAAAGTATGTTATACAAAATACATAAATACTAAATATTACCTGCCTACATAAAAACATAGACATAGTTTGAATCTTTATTGGAACAGTATAAAATAAAAATAATTTTAATTTATCTAATGTAACATCTTTAAAATTGGTGCTACCCCAGTGCAAGGAGTCTGTTTTTGCTATATCTCATTGTGAAGTCACAATACTGAATAGACAGATTTTATAAAAAGCATCCAGTCAGTTCCACCAAGACCTGTGTGGAGAATTAAGAAGCATGAGAATTAAGTTGCATTACACTTTACTTTTTCAACAGAAATAGTATTTCAGTGAATTTAAATTGAGTAACAAGAATCCTTGGCAAAATAGCAGAAGCCTTTTAGAAGATTTAGCTGTGTGTGCACAAACCAGAGGGTGACATGCGTGAGCACATTACTGTGCTGTAACGATAGGCAAAGTTGCAGAATATGGCAACTTTACCTTCGGATATAAAATAGCTGATTCACACAAACTGAATTTTATATGCTTTTATGCTTTTGAAAAACTGAGCATCCTTTAAAAAATGCCCTTGCACTACAGTTATTTTTAAATTAAGTAGTTATCTTATATTTGCTGGATACAAAACCAGAAAAGACTAAATGGGTTTTTTCTTCAACATCAATTTTGGCAGATCTATAAAAGGTAAAACATTGCAATATTACTTACTGAAGTTAATATATATATATATATATATATATATATATATATATATATTGTATTTATATACACTTCCTGTTCTCATTCTGAAATGAAATTGGCAATGTTTTTAATATTGTTACATGAGTTCTTATCATTGGAAGTGAACAGGGTTTATTTTTAAATTTTAATAAATTTTGTTCTGAAATTTGACATAATGAGAGAGAAAGTGAGGGGCACTTGAAAGGAAGCAGCAACAGTGAAAACCAGCAGAAGAATGTTGTGTTTATTTATTTAATCCTTAACTCAATAAAAAAAATATTAATGGATGGGCCAGATATAGAGGCAAGCACTAGGGATTCAAAGATAAGAGGAATAAACGTATGTCCTGCTTTCACAAAAGCTAATGAGAAGTTCAGAAAATTAAACAAGATTATAATAAAGGATTATGTGTGGTGTTTCTGAGAACACAAAGAAAAAAACCCAAGCTATCATCTAAAAATGCTTCCAGGAAGGGGAGAGTGGATGTTATGGGAAGCCTAAAAGTCCCAGGAATCTACAATACCACCACCCAGCCAACAGCTGCGAACCCAGGAATACCGGTCCCCGAGCAGTGCGAACACATGGATTCAGAGGAGCTCTGCACCTCTCCACGGAAAAGAGAGGGAGAACTACATAACCAGACACCTAGAGAGGAGAGATCATGGGGAGACAAAGAAACAGCCCACATACGAAAGAAAAGGAGGCATCACCAGGAAAGGAAGTAAATGAATGGAGGCAAGCAACCTGTCAGAGAAAAAATTCAGAGAAATGATCATAAGGTGCATGAATAGAAAAGTCTTCCGAAAAGAAGTGATACATCAAAAGAGACTTTAAAGTTAAATAGAAGTTGGCCATGAAAATGATAGGGATGGAGGGTGAGATGGGGTAAGAGTATTAGAGAGCTTTTCTTCTCTTATGGATACATAGGTGCAGGTGTGGAAATAACAGAGCGTATGGAACTTTCTAGTTACTGAAGGAATTCCAGTAAGGCTAGATCCATGGTTCTCAAAATGTGGGCCCTGCACCAGAAACATCAGCAACATATTAGAAATGCAAATTTTCGGACCCCACACCAGACCTACTAAGTCTGAGGTGGGTCCCAGATTCTGTGAGCACAAGCTCTCCCACGGATCTGATAGACATCATAGTCAGAGACCTAGCAGTTTCCTCAGAGGACAAGGGCAGGTAGGGGTAAGGAGTGATGGGGGCAGTGATCTCGGTACAAAAAACAAGAGCCGGAGTCTTAGGCAAAGGCCATGCAATGCCATCCCTTACCTTGTTACTGTGGCTAAAACTGTCTCTCTCTTTTTCTTTTCTTCTTTTAGTTTAATTTTTTTTTTTGGGGGGGGGGGGGTTGTTTTGTTTTGTTTTGTTTTGTTTTTGTTTTTGTTTTCTTCCAGTTACCTGTAGTTTTGGAGACAGGCAAGAAGTCAGAGTGAGTTTCCCATGACTGATTGCTCTGGAACCATTGCTAACACATATAATTATTTCCTCACCTTCATTTTATTCACACTAAAAATAAAACCTTCCAAGTATCTTTTTCATTGTCACACGGAATGCTGTCATAATTTCAAAACTTTCTAGAGACAGTTTTGGCCTTAAGGATTCACCTACCGAAGGTGCTGGAACCTTGGGAATTATTAAACTCTAACACATGCTTGCTCTCTGCTAGCATGGAAGCCTGCATATTTCTCCTTGACAGTTCATATTTGGACTCTGGACTTGGAAGACAGTGAAAAATAGCCTGCTCACTGAGCCTCCTAAGGAACGGGAGCTCAGCCATCCCATCTCAAACGTTTTACAATAATCGGTCTGTTTCAGAAGTCCTAGAAAGTCAGTTATCTGGGAAATTTCGTGAATCTAGATATCATAAAGGTAAAGGTGATATGTTAGCAAAGTCAGACACCAACTACTCTGCCACACAAAGGTGTCATGGGGCTTGTCCCAGGCTCGGTTACTTGGTTGTATGTTCTAATAGGTAAAAGCAAAATGATATATTCAATTAGACGACTCAATTGGTATTTTGGCTTATGCGGATTCTTCATTCTAGACATTAATTTTTCCTCAATAAAATAAAGGAAACGAGCTAAATTATCTTCCTTTGCTCTGAAAATGGGGCAGTTCCTAGCAAAGTGATTAGTGACTTAAGCCAGACTACCCCCTCTGTAGTAAGACCTACAGAAAGCAGTTTAGTCTGTTTAGGTTTCAGTGTCCTCATCAGTGAACTAGAAATGTATTCATTTGTGTGTACACTGATTCATTCAACAAATATTTTTGAGAACCCAGTCTGTACTCTGTACTAAGTGCTGTTCTACCTGCTATGGATATAGCAGAAATAGACAAAGACCCTTCATATGCTAGAGAATGCATTCTAGAGAGGAGAGAGGAAAACAACAAACAAATAAAAGCTACAGAGGGATGGGATGTTACCGAGACCCCCCTTTCAGGACCCAGGTACTCACTCTCTTCGCTAATGGGAGTGCTGCCGTTGAAGGCTCATTACTGAACTGTTTACCAAACATTGCCGGCTCAAAAAGGGGCTGCGTGCTCAGTCAGTCCCTCTCCCCAGGGGCCGGGCAGAATCCAGGACTGGCCAAGGTGACGTACAAAGATTAGCCTCATTGTTCACTCAGGGAACTCCAAAGGGCCATCTCAGCTCTGAACTCCCTGGTGTCTGCCGAGGTTTTGCAGTTACCATGTCACAGTTCAACTGCTCCATTTCCTCATTTTTTGTTCTCTCACTCCCCAACATGTCCATGCTGAGGTGAGTCCCTCAATAAAACTGCTACCTGCAAAGTTCCATTGCAGAATCTGTGTCCCAGGAAACCACCTATCAGACAGATGACGAGAGGTGCTTTGGAGAAGCGCAAAGCTGAGGAGGAAGATAGGGAGTGCCTACCTCCTAATGTGATCATTAAATGTTAACTATCACTGTAATCCTAATTATTACTGCCAGCGAGGCAGCTGACAAAAACCTCATGGAGGAGGGATTTAAACTTGGCCTTGAAAAAAAGGAAGGATATAAATAAGCAGAAAGAACAAGGAAATTCTTCATGATAGCAACTGATTCATGCAATTCAACTTGACAGATACTCTGCAAATAAAGAGACAGCTGAAGAAAACTAGTGAAGAATAATTTTGGTCAAAAACTGAATTTGGACTTAACCCTGGATTTAGATCTTGACCCTATCATGTGTAGGTATCAGACTTTGGATAAGTCACTTAACCACTCTGTGCCTCAGTTTCCACATCTTAAAAAATAAGGATATGAATGTCACCCACTTGCTAGTGTTCTTGTACCTACGTGATGATTCACTGCATGTAAAGTGCTTAGCAGAGTTTCCAGTCCGTACTCGTACAGTTAGAGCTCGAGAAAGTTGATTTTAATTCTGACATTATTAGTATTTATTTTCAACCCTAAAATTCTGTCATACAACTTCCAACTTGTTTTAAAACACAGAACAGTATTCTTTATTATCTTCTTTATTATGTAGAGATCTTATTAGAGTAATCAAGTCATTTCCTGATTCTTTTCTTTGACATGTATTCTTCCTGCCTATAAGCTTACCCTAAGACTAGTTGGCTAGTCTTGGTGTCAGTTTAGTTTTATAGGTGATTTACAAAGGTGAGTGGGATTCCCCAAAATGAGTTGGCCTTCATGGCTTACGCACTGGAGAACTGGATTCAGCCAAGGACACTCCATACTCTAACTTCTGGGATACCAGATCTTAACCAGCACAGTAGGCAAATCAGGCAACCGCCATCAGTCCCATTACCACATCATCCTGTGGATCCAGAACCACTGTCCTTACCATTTCCATGGTAATCAAATTATTTATGGGTTAGGCCACTTTTCTTTTTCTAAATGCTTAAATCAATAAAGGTCTCGATGCCAACAGACAATATTGCAGAATGGTTATAAACTCAAACGGTGGAACTAGGCTGTCTCTACTTAAAGTCTGATTCTGCCACTTCTGTCTGCATAACCATGGCAAGGTATTAACCTCTCTCAGCCTCAGTTTCACCATCTACAGCTCATATGATTGTTGTGAAGATTTCTTTATATATATATATATATATTTTTTTTTTTATTGATTTTTTACAGAGAGGAAGGGAAGGAGATAGAGAGCTAGAAGTCGATGAGAGAGAAACATCAACCAGCTGCCTCTTGCACACCCTCTACCGGGGATGTGCCCGCAACCAAGGTACATGCCCTTGACCAGAATCGAACCCAGGACCTTTCAGTCCACAGACCGACGCTCTACCACTGAGCCAAACAGGTTTCGGCTGTTATGAAGATTTCAAAGGTTAATACATTGAAAGTGTCTAGGGCTGCAGACAGCATGTGTAAGCACTCTGAAAGTGTTTGTTATTATAATAACTACCCTTCTTCTGAGAAAGACTTCTTCCCTTAGGCCAGTATGATTTTTGAAGGAGCATGTACTGTGAATCAACTGCCACTCATCTCCATAAAAAAGGAAGAAAAAAATTTTTAAAAGCAAAAAAAGAAAGTAATTCTGGCTAGAAAACTCCCTTATAGTACCTTCTGTGGATCCATTTTTAAGTAAAAATGACAAGACTTACGATTACCTATTCCATTATAAATTCTTTTACAATTAAGTAAAGAACTCTTCCACCAATTTGCACAGAAATAAGAAATCCAAAGAGAAATCAAACTTAGCTTAATATTGAAAATTATATTTGACTCAGAATAGGAATCTATACTAATAAAAGGGTGCTATGCTAATTATAGCGGATGTCTTCCAGCCATCCTTCCAGACGAAGCCACTGCAGCTGCCTGAGGCTCAAGCTAGCCACAGATAGCAGCTGTCACTGCCAGGGCTGGGCCGAGGATCCAGCAGCCGCAGTGGCTGCAGTAGAGGCATGATGGGGCATTGCCTTCCCCTGATCAGCCTGGTGGCCTCCCATGAGGGAGGCCAGACTGCAGCTTAGGCCCACTGCCTATGGGAAACAGATCTAAGCTGTCAGTAGGACATCCCCTGAGGGCTCCTGGACTGTGAGAGGGGCAGGCTGGCCTGAGGGATCCTCCCCAATGCACGAATTTTAGTTAATTATACTATTCTCAGTGATAAGCCCAGACTATCTTGTTTGAGGGAGGATTTTACTTTTTCAAATTATGGGACAGATACAGTTTTGAGAATATTGAACTTTCATAAAATAACATTTTTACCCTGCATAATGACTAAAAGAGGGCTACTCCATCCATCCTTTCACAAATTAATCCAAGTTGCTTAGCAAAAAAAAAAAAAAAAAAGCACCAAGTGGGAACATATCTAAAAGACTTGGGGTTATCTAATTGCCTTAAGTGTGTTCCTCTTTTTTCTCTCACGTTCTAAACAGCAGCTCAAAATTCCTTTTGAGTCATTCTAAATCAAGGATGTCAAACTCAAAGGCTAACATGGGCCAAATAAACAAGGTTTAAGTATATGTGAGCCACAAAATAATAAAAGCTTCAATTTTCATAGAAACCTAGGTTTATTTCTATAGAATAATGCTGAAATAAATGAGTAATCTATATATAAAAGCCAAGTGATCAGAACAATGGAATGACTGGAACGACCAATCGCTATGATGCATACTAGGGTGGCCAACCGACCTGATCGGGGCCCCGGTCAAACCCCCAATGGTCCTTTCCTCCCACTGGCTTGCTCCTAATCAGCCCCCCACACCCCAATAGGGGCAGACCTGCTGGCTAACTGCCTTTGGCCCCTCCCCCCAGCTGGTCCCTGTGGCCCCTCCCCCTGGCTGGCCCTCTACCCTGATCTTGCACTGGTGGGGTCCAGCCGCCCACCCCAATGGAAGCTGACAGGGGCCAGCTAACCAACTTCCTGCATCCCCTCCCTGCTGCTAACCCAGCCCTCATCAGCCTCCATTGGGGTGGGCAGCCAGACACCACCCATGCACAAATCCATGCACTAGGTCTCTAGTTGTTAACATAATATAATAGAACATTTTAGTCCTAGCTGGTTTGGCTCAGTGGATAGAGCATCTGCCTGTGGACTGAAGGGTCCCAGGTTAGATTCCAGGCAAAGGCACATGCTAGGGTTGTGGGCTTGATCTCCAGTAGGGGGCATGTAGGAGGCAGCCAATCAATGGTTCTCATCATTGATATTTCAATCTCTCCCTCTCCCTTCCTTTCTGAAATGAATAAAAATATATTTTAAAAAATAAATAACAGAACATTTTAATAAAAATTAATATTTTTTCTTGAACATTAACTTACGAGACACTGAATAACTCCACAAATTAAAAATAAATCTATTTTTCTTGTTCTCTGAAACTGAAATATTTCCTGTTGCACACACCAAACAAGTCAGTGCTATACTGATGACATGGCAATCAGCTGCTAAAATATTCGCTGCTAGTATTAATGGAGAGAAATGGTCCGCCTGCGCATAAGGCTCTTAAAGGGAAATGAATGCAACACGATTATAGTAATCGGTCATTAGCAAACATTGTAGTTTGTTATCAATATTCCTTTCTAATAAAAACCAAATATGCAGATTGTCCTCTTGACCAGAAGTCCGACTGGGGGTTTGACCAGGGGATGGGGTCTCCCTAGCTGCCCCCCTTCGATAGCCTCCCCGCCACTCCGATCAGGACTGGCCAGCCAACCTCTCATGGCTCCTCCCCCCAGATGGCTGGACCCCACCTGTGCACGAATTCTTACACTGAGCCTCTAGTTATGTATAACAGGATATTGTAAAAATTAAGTTATGAAAATTTTATTAAAATGTTTCTTACGTCTCGTTATATTAGTATATTGGCAAAAATATTTGTTGTGGGCTGCATGTGGCCCACGGGCCAGGAGTATGACATACGTGTTAAATCATTGAAAGTTACTTCTTGTCCATTAGAGACACATTTCTCATTGTATTTATAGATCTTAGGAGCTTCATGCACCTTTATATAACTAGCGAGCTGTCTTTTTGTCATTTTCTCTCTCTCTTCCTGATTAAATGCCCTCTGGGATGATATATTTCAAATTGCATTAACCAAAAATATGCAGTTAAGATATCCAATTAACACACATTTTCAAAGTTACGTACCTTTACAATTATTTCTAGTTGAATTCAGCAGTATTTTTAAAGGTTGTAAAAATATATTAGTCATAATCAGACTTACATTACCCTTGAGATTATTATTAATAGAATAAGGTAAGATAAATTTAATTAGTTTTTATTTTTTTAAAAAACTTTCTTTACATGAAACTGTGTTCATGTTACCAATCCTCCACCCCCCACCCCACCCCTAAAGCTTTTAAAATGGAGGGAGACATACTTTACTGGAAAAAAAGGTAAAGTGTGAGTAAATAAGGAACTGATGGGGTGAATGTACCTTTGCGTTAGTCAGTGATCTCCAGAGGCCTCCGAGGCCCCAGGACTTGCATTTGTAAGGAGAGATGGGGCATCCTACCTGGCCTGTGCCTGGGGAGATAGTTAAAGCAGCCACATACATACCCTTAGCCTAAGGCTTCCCACAGTTTATACTGTAGAAGTTAGGAGATCAGGACAGGGGAAGAATGGCAAAGCTCAGTTTGGAAAATAACAATTAGAAAGATGCTTTTTGTCAATCTACAGAGGAAAGCAATATAGAAAAATTCACTTGAAGCTAGATATAAGCACCTCCGTTGCCAGAAAAAAAAAAAATAACTTAGCACATTAATTAGTCAATCTGGTAAGTTTTGTGTTTTAAAAAGGAACATAAATGACATTTTTGGGTTATCCATCCAAAATTACTTAACCAAGAATGTTGTTTAATAGAACACATGCAGCCGAAGCTGGTTTGGCTCAGTGGTAGAGCGTCTGTCTGCAGACTGAAAGGTCCCAGGTTCGATTCCGGTCAAGGGCATGTACCGTGGTTGCAGGCACATCCCCAGTAGGGGGTGTGCAAGAGGCAGCTGGTCAACGTTTCTCTCTCGTCGACGTTTCTAGCTCTGTATCTCTCTCCCTTCCTCTCTGTAAAATATCAATAAAATATATTTTTAAAAATTAAAAAAAAAATAGAACACACGCAAACATACATATAACTTTTCTAAGTCATTGATATCACACATTAGAAATAGAGTAGTATAGGTATCATCAAATCTACGAAAAAAGCTGAATGTTTTAAGTAGTAAGTGGCCTGACTCTTTCCAAATATATGTTAACATATGTATGTTAATAAACCTGCATCTTAGTATATTTAAATTACTCTTCATTTTGATTGGAATGCTTTCTCAGAAAGCTCGACTAACTAGAGGAATGTTGATTTTTTTTTCTGCTTGCATTTCTATTTTTCCTAAAAATATTTGAGGCAGCATAAAACACATGTACAAAATGTTTAATAAATTGGAGCTAGAAGTAGAAAGTTGATCCATAAAAATAAGAGGGAGCCCTGGCTTAGTTGGTTGCTCATCATCCTGTGCACTGAGAGGTTGCTAGTTTGGTTCCTGGTCAGGACACATATTCCGGTTGCAGGTTTGATCCCCAGTAGGGGGCGTACAAAAAGCATCTGATCAATGTTTCCCTCTCACATCAATGTTTCGTTCTCCCTTATTCTTTCTCTAAAAATCAATTTAAGCCAAAACTGGTTTGGCTCAGTGGATAGAGCATCAGCCTGCGGACTGAAAAGTCCCAGGTTCGATTCCAGTCAAGGGCATGTACCTTGGTTGTGGGCACATCCCCAGTAGGAGGTGTGTAGGAGGCAGCTGATTGATGTTTCTCTCTCATCGATGTTTCTTTTTATCCCTCTCCCTTCCTCTCTGTAAAAAAATCAATAAATTATATTTTTAAATAAATAAATAAAATAAAATAAAAATCAATTTAAAATCTTAAAAAACAACAACAAGAGGGAGCAGAGTTCCATTTGATAATTATGACCAGCAATGCACCACATGTGTGTCAGCCCTGCCTCTGGGCCTTTGGCCGCAGCCCGGGGTGGAGAAGTCACCAGGCCCTCATCACAGGAAGCACAAAGGCTATAGGAAAGATAGAGGCCATTGAGGGAAATGGACTCAAGCAGAGTTTTATTGTTGTTGTTTTGACAAATGCATACATTTGTTTATTTGTTTCATATGGTGTGTTCTGACCACACTGTTTGGTGAATGCAGATACAAGGTTAAGTGTCACTGACTGAAGATGATGTGCCCAGGGTGAAAGTGAGAGGAAGGAGAAAGAAAGGTTACTTAGTACATCACCTGCATAAAGACTTCAAAAAGGGAAAATATGACTAGGAAGTGAATGAAAAGAATAACCCTTCAAATTTATTCTCAAAATATTTTGTCCTTTGGTCAGAAACTGAAAATTGGAATACTCTAAGTCCTTTAATTCCAAGTATCAAATATATCATGAGCCAGATTAACAAAAAGAGATGCAGGAATTTTCCAGACAGGACTGTGGTGGAAATGTGTAATAAACCTAGGCTTCAGAAAGGACTGGAGTAAGAAAGTGGAAGGCTCTCAAAATGAAAGGCCGCCAATCTTGGTCAACGCAGCCATTCACTCGTTTCTGTCTCTATGGACCAGTTTTACCCGCATCTACGTCCATTTAGAAAAAGATATCGATCTGCACCATAGCTTGCAAATTCACACGTTCCTTCGTTTAATCCATGCCCCAAACTGACTGAATCCTTATCCCAGACTCCTGAAAGAATGTGGTTGGGTAAGAGACCAGTATTCCAGGGCAGAGACAATTTCAGACAGGACTAATTAGAAATCCTCAAAGATGATGACTAAGGATTTTGAAGTTAGTCTTAAATAAGGCTTAGGATGTGAATTCTCTACTTTCATATTGGCAGACTATGCAAATGCTTTGAAAATAAAGTGAAGAAATACAGAAATCTTTCTACTATGGAAGTCAAGATACCCAAACAATATTTTTGTCCATGGAAAAACAAAACCTCCCCATATCTGCACTGCATTAGGCTGCAGGCAAAGCAAAGACTGTCCTTAGGAAGCAGATTTGTATCTGCTCCCGCATGTAGGCACACTCTAGATTGAAAGTGCAGAGCTCCACACCACAGGACATGGTGAAAAAAGATGATTGTGGCCTGGACAATTTTCAGAGCAGGTGTTCCAAGTCATCAAAAAGACACCCGAGGAGTAATGCTCCCATGGAAAAAAGTCATATTAAGCTGCAGAGGTCTGCAGTGTGCTTTCCAGGTAAGCTGTGGAAAAAAGTGTACTTGCACAAAATGGAATAGGTTGTCTTGTTTTGCAGAGTTTTGATCAATTGCCTTTTGTCTCAGAGAAAATGATTTTAGTTCTGATAAAGCTGATAACGTGCAGTTCTTTCTGGCGGCAGTAGGATGCAGAATTATTTGTACCCAAAAATCAATTCTAGTTGTTGAAAATTAAACCCAGTCATCAGCATATAGGAAGAGGCTTACCTTTCTGTCTATCAAGATGGCACATACCCAATTTGTCTATAATCAGTATCATATGGTGAAGGATATTAGTTTAAAAGATGAATAAATAAAACACCACTGTTTTATATTATATGAAATTGGGAATGGGTATGTCAGGGAGTTTTTCCCCGACAGTTCACTTTTTAGAGGGGTATTTACTCTGACATTTTCAGAATCATAATACTAAGCCTCACACTTGAGTCAAAACTTAGTGAGAGATTAACTTGCAAAACAATCATATTTTCTTGAAAATAATAGTGGTAGCACATTCTAAATTAATAATATTTTTGTTGTTTTTGAGTGAGTAATTAGTTGATGAATGAGAATTTCCTCAATAAATTTTCTAGAACTTTTCTAAATAATGTGTGTTTTATAACAGGATTATTTTCATTCAATATTTTTCTATGAAAAATAGACTATAAATAAATATTTGAGTTTATAAACCTTAGAAATTTGTAATCTCTAATGGCAATACATTTAATTATAAGCTATTTACTTCAAATAATTTTAATAGTTATATTAAGAAGCTATAATTTCAGTGCATATATATGCCTGCCAATGTGCAAATACCCACTATTAATATGGTATATGTTGAATAGTATTTCATTTTGAATATCTTTGATTCCAGGTCAATGATCCAGGGAATTTATGAAATTTGTAAGAAAATTCCATTCTACACTGAATGGCCTCAAGCAGAGTTTTGTTGTTGTTGTTGTTGTTGTTGTTTTGACAAATGCATACATTTGTTTATTTGTTTCATTTGGTGTGTTCTGACCACATCGTTTGGCAAACGTAGATACAATTTGCATAATAAAAGAGTAATATGCAAATTAACAATCACTCTGCTACACCCACAAGCCATGCCCACCAGCCACGGGCACCTGCCAATCAGAGCGAGTATGCAAATTAACCCCAACAAAGATGGCTGCTGCCACAGAGAGTAGGGGGCAGTCTTGGGTTTCCCTGGCAATGGAGGAAGCCAAGCTTTCCACACACCCTGCCTGGCCCAGGACTCCACTCAAGGATACAAAGTTTCAATAATAGAAGGTAAATAAAATAGCTGCTGCCATGGAAGGAGTAGAAGGCTTGGCTCCGCTCCAGGCTACAAAGTTTCAGTTGTAGAAGATAAATATATCCCAGATACCAGGGCCTCCATTTGGGTCACTAGGGAACATGGCCAGCCTGCAAACCACCACAGGCCCCTCACCCAGGCCCCAAAGGAACCCCCACCCTGATCCAGGACACCCTTCAGGGCAAACCAGCTAGTCCCCACCCATGCACCAGGCCTCTATCCCAACTAATAAAAGAGTAATATGCAGATTGACCATCACTCCAACACACAAGATGACTGCCCCCATGTGGTCAAAGATCCTGCCCCCGTGTGAACACAAGATGGCCAGCAGGGGAGGGCAATTCGGAGGGACTAGGTCTTCAAGGGGAGGCAGTTGGGGGTGACCAGGCCAGCAGAGGAGGGAAGTTGGGGGCAAACAGTCTGGCAGGGGAGCAGTTAGACATCTATCAGGCTGGCAGGGCAGTGGTTAGGGGCTGATCAGGTTGGCAGGCAGAAGTGATTAGGGGCAATCAGGAAGGCAGGCAGGTGAGCAGTTGGGAGCCAGCAGTCCTGGATTATGAGAGGGATGTCCCAGATTGGAGAGGGTGCAAGCTGGGCTGAGGGACAATCTCCTCCCCCATGCATGAATTTCATGCACTAGGCCTCTAGTCTTTAATAAAAGGATGAAATATAAATCTATGTATGAAAACATAAGCTGTTCAATTGAAAAAAAAAAAAAAGGATGTCATCAAAGGCCTGTCTCAACTGCCAAGAACAATATGAAATATAGACAATCACAATTTAAATACTTAACATTTAAAATGTTAACAGTAGTTCTGGGTGTGTGAGTGCTTCATTCTCCTTTCTCTGTTCTTTGATATTTGTCATATGAAGCCTACCTCCAGGAAGGCATTTGACCATTTATTGAGGCACCGTGACCATTTATTAAGGAATCTCTTTTTTTTAAAAAAGTATTTCATCATGGTGCACTGCTTGTCTGTGCTTCTGCCTCACCCCATTTTGTACCAAACTTACATTTTTCAATTATTCCTGTGTCATTTGGCATTTTTATCTGACAAGTAAATTAAAGTCATCAAGAAGAATGAATCTTGAAATCTTCTGTGTCCCAAGGTAGACACAGTTTGATGTAGCGTGTTGCATTGTTTCTGAAAAAGTGGCAGAGCAGTGTCAGAAAGCACAGCTGTGAAATCACTTTCTGAAAAAGCATAATCCCATCTCAGGGGCTCTACTTCAACAGAAATGATCCATGAGCTTTGTTTCCATCCATCTGAGAACTGGCTTACTTGAGTAGAACAGCAAATCTCTTACCATTCTCTCTTCCCCCATCCCAACCAATCTTAGAGGCATTTTCGCTGTTCATATATGGCATCACATACTGAAGAAAAGTAAGAGAAAAATGTTAATACTATACCATGCCAATACCTCTTCCTTTAAATATCTACTCATTCAAAGCTTAGGCAGAGATACATAAATAACGATTTTTAACTTCCGCTATTTTCTACTAATTTATCTCTGAATAAATCCCAAAATACAAATGTATAAGGATCATTTCTGTAACTAGAACAATTTTTAAGCATTAATAATACCAAATATGCCATTGCAAATTGCATTCCACATAATTGAAGTTACCATCTAGCTGTATTGAAATGTATGTGATAAGATGAGTATTGGAACTTTGAGAATAGGATAAAATGAGTTTGAATCTAAGAAATACTTGAAATTTAAGAACGACAGAATTGGTTGTCAACCAGAAGCCAGAGAGAATTTTGTGAAAGCTGGGTCGGAGGATTCAGGCCTGGACATCTCTAAGAATGGTGTACCCACTGCAATGGGTTTTACCATCTAGGCAATAAAGGACTCTATTTAGTGTGTGTGTGTCTTCAAACATTTTATTTTATTTTTAATTTAATTTAATTTCTCATCACCATTTATCCCCTCTATGCCCTCTTCCACTTCTATCTATCCTCCTTGATTTCCAGGAAAGCTAAAAAAAAATCTCATTCACAATTGTTTAAAAAAACAAAACAAACAAAACAAAACAAAAACCTAGGAATAAATTGAACCAAGGATATAAAAGACCTGTACTTGGAAAATTATATGAACAACAGTAAATATTTTTATTTATTATTTTGAAGAAAAATTATCTGACCACCGAATGTGGGATGAATTGGGAAGAAACATTGTGGAAAGATAATCTAATATAAAATTCAAAAACTAGCCTATTCATATGAGACTGATCCCTGAAATGAGGCTGTGCCCATGGTAATAGGGAGATAACATAGGACATGATAAAGATTTGACTCTGGACCTAACATTGTAGGGAAAGGGAAAGGCAATGAAGATCTCACTTTTTTAAGCCCAGGTAGCCAAGAAAATAACATTATCTACAAAACCACAAGATTATGTTCATCTAGGATAAACATTTCCTCAGCTTTCATGCATATCTCACACTCTTATGTCTACAATACCATGTTAAGTATTTAGATTTTACAGATTGATTCGTCTCCAGTATATATTGCTATGTCTTTATATATGTGCTTTATTTCATAGGGTTATATCATTGCTGATTACAATAGATGACTGGAGAGTGGAATTTTCTTTACTGGAAAAAAATGCTAAGGATTTTCTGTATTGGTTGTCAAGTAAAACTTAAGATTAATTTCATCTATTGGCCACTGTCATTCCATTACTTTATTGAGATTTCTGCTGTTTTAAAAATTCATTTTGGTGAAATGATGAGATAATATCACTTGAAATTTTTACATTTCATTAAGAATTGCGAGTTTTAAATAAAACATGTGAATAGGAAGCAAATATACACCACTTATTCACCAAGCAGCATTTTGAGAAATACTTTATTCTGACACCCCCTCTCAGAATCATGTAACTGCTGTCTTCAATTATTTTAAAAAGATGTTCATAACAGAAAAGAGCTAACTTTAAAAAATGACACAGAATATAAATGACAGATTTTGCTTTGAAATGTAAATATAAACTAGAATAATTTTGATTACAAAGAGAGGACAATCTTCTGCCTCCATAGAAGAAAATTCTCTGGTTAAAAATAGCCAAAATGCTGTTTCTTCATACTTTCCAGAAGATACTATATTTATTCTTTTATCCTTTTTAATGTATTTTGGAATCCAAGTAAAGACTTCAGTTTTTCAGTGTTGTTTTTTTTTTTTTTTTTTTAATAGCAATAACTAAAGTAAACCTAAGTTAATAATGTCATCCTGACTTATACCAAGCATTTGTTAGGTGCTAAGTCTTCCTTCAGTAAGAATTCTGCAGCTCTTTTTGGAAATTGCTTCCTCTTAAGGAAGCGTACTTCTTTCCAAACCCATAAAATGAAAGTATCATTTTAATATTCTTAGATTTTTCTAAGACTACAACCTCATTCCATTAATCAAAGGGATATTTTCAACCATCCAGTCAGAAATACATTTTTTCCTTTTTTTATTAAATATGTTTTTTATTGATTTCAAAGAGAGGATGTGAGAGGAAGATTGAAACATTAATGATGAGAGTCATTGATCTTTTGCCTCCTGCATAGCCTTTACTGGAAATTGAACCTGCAACATGGGCATATGCCCTGATTGGAATTGAATCGTGACCTTCTAGTTCATGGGTTGACACAACCACTGAGTCACACCAGCCAGAAGTATACTTCTTTTCTTAATATGGATTTCATTGTGTTTCTTTTGCCCTCTATGGAGTAACTTAATGTGAGTAAATTATAGTATTTCTTTTCTTCTACAAAACTAATTAGAAATAGTATTCTCAGGACTGACAAATGAATAGATGGTGCTACAGAGGAATTTGTAGCTTTACTATACTTCCCTTTGGTAGATAATTCCATGGTTTATTTGTCTGAATATATGTTTAATTAATAAAGTCTTAGAGGCCTTTAACCAAGGAATAGCTCCCCCTTCCTCCTCCTTCATCTAACACATTCTATTATATTTCCAGGTTCCCACTCTGTGGGCTCACTCCCAAGGGCTGCTTATTCTCCTCCAGAGCACACTGAAATGTCCCTTTTGTCAAAGTTCTTCCACTTGTAACTATGTGTTCATTGTCTTCCCCAGCAAATTGTAAATCCAGGAAATCATTACTGTGTCCACCCCATCTCAGTGCTTGCCTAGTCATGGTTGCTCAATCAATATTTGTTGAACGAACTAAAAATTTCTTAACTTTCCCATTTCTTAACTTAATCTGCTCAGCTTGGTTAAATGTGGAACTCTGTACTTTCAAGTATTCCCTGTCTTCCGGGAAGCATTATTTTCAAGCACAGAGAATAATAGGAGTCTTCTCATTAAAATCATGTTGGGTAGACTTATTTTACATAGATCATCTGGTTACCTTCAGGGTAAATCTTCTGTACATATCAAGAGGAAAGTGAAGATGCAGATTACCCAGAGTTAATCTGAGCTTTCTTACAGAATCATCCAATGTAAACAATTATTCAATCATTTACTCATTTATCAAGCCCTATAGTTGAATATTATATTCATTTCTTAGAGCTACTACTATATTCATTTATTAGGGCTACTAAACAGTTCACATACTTCATGACGTACAATGACAAAAATTTATCCTCACGGTTATGGAGGCCAGCAGCACACTCTCTCCTAAAGCTCTGGGAGGCCATCCTTCCTTGCCTCTTCAAGCTTCTGGTGGTGCCTGGCATTGCTCGGCTTGTAGCTGCACAACTTGTCTCTGTCTCTGTCGTCACGTGGATGTCTCCTCTTTGTCTTTTCTTCTGTCCCTTATAGGACATTTGTTGTTAGATTTTGGGCCACCCTGCTAATCCAGAAGGATTGATGTCCTTATCCTATGTCATTGGGAAAGGATAAAGGGAATGTCATTATTCTACTTACTACAGATACTTTAGTGAATAAAGCTTCGAAAATGATGTGAAGTTCAGTAGGAGGATTGAATAGGAATTCACCAGGAGAGCAAATTTGGCACATTCAAGCAATGGGAAGAAATTCAGTGTGGTTGGAAAATGATAAGAGATGAGTCTGGAGATACATACTAGAGCCATTTGTCTGGAGCCTTTTCAACAAAGTTAAGGGCTTTGGACTTTATCATGAGATAAAGATCGAGCCCTGTGATTGATCAACACCAATCTGATAAGGTAGGAATTATCCCCATCAAGATTAAGAGCTACAGCTGGTCCTGAGTGTTCATCTTATCCCACATGGCACACTTTATACTTCCAAATATCTGATTGTAGCATAATGTATAACATCCTTCAGGGTATTTGTTCCTGCCCAAAATGTCCACACAGACATTTGGTTCACACCAAAGCGTTCTTATATTTGGCCCTAACCAAAATACCCACAGAGACACTTGGTCCATGCCAAAAGGTCCTTGAAGTTTGGTCTTATAAAAAATGCCCATGAGCATATTTGATCCATGCCAGCTGGGCCTTGATATATGGTCCTGTTGAAAATGTCTACTCTTAGTACATGACTCATAACAAAAATAACGTAAACAAAATTTTAACAAGTTAAATGTATTATTTAATGAATCATGGACAAATAGTTCTATGGACATTTTAGATAAGATCAAATATAGCCAGTTATTAAGGACCTTTTAGCATGGACCAAGTGTCTCAGTGGACATTCTGTATGGAACCAAATATCAACTAGCAAAACTGTAACACAGTGTCATAGTAAAATTGTTCTAAAAGATTGTGACAAGAATATTTAATTCAACAATCTCATTTTACATACATGAAAACAAGGTCAAGCAAGGTTATGATTGTTTTAGGGCATACAAAATAGCTGGGTCTAGCCAGTTGTTCTGCTAGTTAAAATTGTGGTACAATGTACTGTCAATAGTATGGGATTGGAGCCTAACAAATCAGAGTTGGATTTCCAGTTTTCCTGTATACAAGAAGTATGACCTCAGGCAAGTAGTATAGGGTGTCCCCCCAAAAATGTATGCAAACACTTTGAATAATTTTAAAGGCGATGTTTATTAAAATACATTTCATTTTCAAAATTGAGCAATCAGCTGTTAAAGTGTATATATTTTTGGGACATCCTATATATATATATATATATATATATATATATAACCACTTAAACTAGAAATAAAATAGAACTTATCTATTAAAACTATTGTGCTGATAAATTGTATAATGAATTTGAAGCACTAAGGATAGTGCTAAAGGATAGTTTGCCATTAAATAAATAGTGGCTGTTGTTCATGATGATGATGATGATGATGATGATGATATTAATGTTTTCATAATCATCTCATCCCATCATTCATAACTTTTTACTTACAGTAAAATGGTGCATTATATTATACACTTTTATTTTCAAATGACATATATATATATATATATATATATATATATATATATATATATATACTATTATTTTCTATAAAGAAAATTAGGATTTAGGATTTCTAGTGCATAGGTTTAGGAAATTAGATAGGACTGTGCATTTTTCAGTGTCGCAACTTCATATTCTGTTCGATTAAAATTTCAATTAAAGCAAAGTTCATAAATATGTAATCACAAGAGTGAAAAAGAAGATATATTAGTAAAATGGGCAGTTTACCAAGCTATTACTCAAGTAAGACAACACAATTTTTTATAACAAGGCAATCTGATTTTTAGAAGGCACCCAATTACATAATCTCCTCCTCCATCTGAACTTTATATACATGGTCTCAATAAATTACTTACTACCTGGCTACCATGAAAATATATGCTCCAGGTTTAAAAGTCTTAAACTATATTACATATTTTATAAATTCAGCAATTGCTAAGTAAATAATGTCTTCTTTTTAAATTCGATTTTCTTTATCTTCAAAAAGTTAATGTTTTCTATAATATCTGTTCATACAGTGTATTTTCCAATAATTTTAATGAGAAAATGTGACATTTTAGAGCATACATTAATCCCCATGATATCAATGCTAGTTCGAAGATTAGGAAATTCAGTCAGGAAAATAATCTTTACTATATTATATATTGGATAAGATGCAACTATTTAGCTTGTCTCTGTACAGATTAAAAACTCAACATTCAAATAAATTGCCTGAAAATATCTTGATTAAATCATAGTGACTAAAGTCTAATTCCAAGGTTTAATACATTTTTATTGCAAACTAAACATAAATGACTTTTGTTTTTATTTACATATAGATTTCTTAAGAGGAATCTTAAATGCTGTGTCTAGTTTCTTACTGACTCAATAATAACATTTAAGGTTCAGATATTCTCTAGTAGATATGCATTTTTATGAGGAAGTTATTACTCTGTATATAAATTTATATGTGATATACTGCATGCTTGATTCTCAAAGAAAGAGCTACTTTGCAGAAGTCTTAAAGTAATCAAGTTTAATAAATTAATATGATAGAGAATTAAGTGGCTTACTTATCAATTATATTCAATTTGCTGCTTATAACTGACTAGAGGCCCGGTGCACTGGGGTTCCTCTGCCTGGCCTGTGAGGTGGAGCTGAAACTGGCTCTCAGACAACCCCCAGGGGGTCCTGGATTGCAAGAGAGCACAGGCCAGGTCAAGGGACCCCAGTGCACGATCAGGGCCAGGGAGGGACGCAGGAGGTTGGCCAGCTGGGGAGGACTACCAGGGCTTCAGGGCATGTCTGGCCCGACTAGTTCAGTCTTGATCGGCTGGACCCCAGCAGCAAGCTAGCCTACTGTCAGAGTTTCTGCCCTCTGGTGGTCAGTGAACATCATAGTGACTGGTCGACTGGCAACTGTCTGCCCCCTGGTGGTCAGTCATGTCACAGTAAGCAGTTGGACAGCCTTAGCATATCATTAGCATATTACACTTTGATTGGTTGAATGGCTAACCAGATGATCAGACACTTAGCATATTAGACTAGAAGCCTGGTGCAGGAAATGTATGCATGGTGGGAGAGGGGGAGGTGGTGTCCCTCAGCCCAGCTTGCACCCTCTCCAATCTGGGACCCTTTGAGGGATGTCCAACTGTGAGCTCCCAACTGCTCGCCTGCCTGCCTTCCTGGTTGCCCCTAACTGCTTCTGCCTGTCAGCCTGATCACCCCCTAACCACTCACATGCCAGCCTGATTTTTCTTACTGCTCCCCTGCCAGCCTGTTTGCCCCCAACTTCCGTCCTCTGCTTGCCTAGTCACCCCTAACTGCCTCCCCTGCAGGGTTGATCACCCCCAACTGCCCTCCCTTGCAGGCCTGGTGCCTCCCAACTGCCCTCCCCTGCTGGCCATCTTGTGGTGGCCATCTTGTGTCCACTTGGGGGCAGGATCTTTGACCACATGAGAGCAACCATCTTGTGTGTTGGAGTGATGGTCAATTTGCATATTACTCTTTTATTAGATAGGATAGAGGCCTGGTGCATGGGTGGGGGCCAGCTGGTTTGCCCTGAAGGGTGTCCTGGATCAGGGTGGGGGTTCCCTTGGGGCATGGGACAGCCTGGATGAGGGGCCTGTGGTGGTTTTCAGGCCAGCACGCCTCCCCCCCCCAGTGAACCAAGCAGAGGCCCTGGTATCTGGAATTTATTTACCTTCTACAATTGAAACTTTATAGCCTGGAGCAGAACCAAGCCTTCTGCTTGCTCCTTGGCTACTGCCATTTCTGTTTGGATTTGTTTACCTTCTATAATTGAAACTTTGTAGCCTTGAGTGGAAGCTTAGGATGGCTAGAGCAGGCGGAATGCTTGGCTTCTTCCATTGCCAGAGAAACCCAAGCCTCCCTCCTGCTCTCTGTGGCTGTAGCCATCTTGGTTGGGGTTAATTTGTATACTCCCTCTGATTGGCTGGTGGACGTGGCTGGTGGGCATGGCTTGGTGGTGTAGCAGAGGTGTGGTCAATTTGCATATTACTTTTATTAGATAAGATTGGGTTAATGAATTTTTATAGTGATCAAAATAAAAATCAAGCAATATTCAAGTTAAAGGATATTAAAGGGAATGATTGATCTGATATTTTAGAATATTGGTAATTAACTGAATTATTACTGTGACTAATACCATAGGAAGGAAAAAGTAAAACAATAATCTAGAAGCCTGAATTCTGGTGATGATGATCATACATGAGCTTGATCAAGTTCTTTAACTTCTCTGGGCTTCAGCTTTCTTACCACTGTTATTAAGCAACTGCCCATATCCTATGCCAAGAAAATTATATCCAATTAAAATTTCAGTAATACAAAGAAGTACAAATGGACTAATTGAACTAATATATTTTTTAAGGTTTCTAAAAGAAAGCCCATGCAATTTTAAGAAATGATGTTGTCAATGACATAAGCAATATGTTGTTGCCATATGTTATCTAGTCTTCTCATTAGTAAAGGATGAGAAGCCTGGTGCATATTCTTTTTTTAAAAACATATTTTATTGATTTTTTTACAGAAAGGAAGGGAGAAGGATAGAGAGTTGAAAACATCCGATGAGAGAGAAACATTGATTAGCTGCCTCCTGCACACCTCCTACTGGGGATGTGCCCACAGCTAAGGTACATTCCCTTGACTGGAATCAAACCTGGGACCTTTCTGTCTGCAGCCCACCGCTCTACCCACTGAGCCAAACCGTTTAGGGCGTATTCTTAATTACTACCAGTCAAACATCTGAGTACCAATTATGTACACCTTTTGCTGTGGAGGTGGAGTTTATAACTTTAAATTTGAATTAAGCACTGTTAAATATAAAGGCATTTTTTTTTCACCTGATAAAATCTTTATTTCTGCTTCCCTTTTAAAATTAAATTTATTAGGGTGACATTGGTTAATAAGATTATATAGGTTTCAAAGTATACAAGACCGGTAATTCTGTTTCCACTTTGTAGAAACAAACAACAAAAACAGTGTGTAAAGCCTTGTTTGTTGACCAAAGCGTTTAAGGAAAGAAATTAGCAATTATGTGGGCAAAACACTTCAGTCCATCTGCTGATTTAATTTTCAATATATACTTAATCTTAAGAGGTGGGGTGTTAAGCATCTCTCCACTTTATTGGTATTTTGTGTGTGTGTGAGGGGGGGGGGCGGGGTGGAGAGGAGAAGAAGCAGCAAGGGTTAAGCTGTGGGTTATGACCTTAATCTTAAACCCTTATTTTGGGTTTGCATCCTTTGTGCACAATAAAGGGCAAATCTGAGGGGGATCCTGGGGACCCATTTCCACACTTTCAGGCATACTCTAAATTGTAAAGTAATTTTAGTAATGAAATGTCATCTCGAGAAATTTTAATCTTGTGTCTGTGTTTCAGCTTCTGACATGGCGGCGGAACAGGGGCAGATTCTGGTGATAGCCACGGCGGCTGTTGGGGGATTTACTCTCCTTGTCATTCTTACTTTGTTCTTCTTAATCACCGGCAGGTAACTGATGTATACCAGTTCATTTCTAAGATTTGTGAAAAAGCACTTTTAATACACTGTGTATTAAAACATTTTTACATGTAACAAAGCACACCTGAGAGAAAGGGGGTCAGGGTCCATTCTGCCCTGAGAGTGACCATTGTTAGATGACAGAACCACCATGGCTCATTCTCTGTATCAGCAGGTCCCTGCAAAACAAGGCAGCCAAGGACTTGATAAGAACACTGTGAAAGCTGTAAAGGATAAATTTCTACTTGATAAGTTAATTCTGAGTTTTTCCTCTACTACAACCAAAGTATGCCGTAAAAGAGATTTAGAGAAAATTTAACAGAGATTGAATAATTTATATGAAAGTTCTTTACCAATGTAGTGTTACAGAAATGTGTTCTTTTCAATCCATTAAATATTGAAAGAATCTATATTTGAATTATATTAATTGGTTTTATAAATCTATTTTTTCTTAACTTTAGAGTAATATGGATAAAAATTTAAAGTAACAATGCGTTTAACATAACAAAAGATCTAGATTTGAATCCTGACTAGCTGACTAGGTTCACCTATCTAAACCTCAGATTTCATACATATTATCTTCATTCACATTTAAAAGAATAAGTGTTACTTTTTATTGAACCCTTGATAGTAGGTCATCCTTTTGTCAGAAATTTGAGAATATCTTTAGACCATCGTATTTTCATTCGTTCTAGATTATCAATAGGGAAACAAAGGGATACCTTGAAAGTTTCCCTAATAATCTGAAACACACACATTCTGAAAAATACCAAAGTCATGATTTAAAACTACAATAAGAATTTCAGTCAAACAAGATACATCCATGCTGACTTCAGCTAGCGTACACCATCTGTACTGGAAAATTCCAATATTTAATAATGAGCAGGAATATCAAATAATTACCTTCAAGGACAGTAGTTCAATGAACTAGAAACAATCTTTATATTATTGATTTTTAAAGCTCTACTATGTACATTATTTATTAAACTTTATTTAAAATGACAGAGGATATGCACATATGAAATATTGTTATCTATACTTTGGACAGCAGATGAAAGTTACAGAGCAATAAATTGACAGTATTTAGAAAGCACTTATCAAATATGGGTTCCTAACAAAATTTAACTGTTATCTGTTAAGAGTGTATCCAATTTAATTGCAACAAATTTATTTTTATGAAATTTATCAAGGAACAAAGAAACACATGAATATTCTAATGTGGTAAGGTTGAAATGGTGATTTCTTTACGACATTAACTGTAAAAAGGGCATATCTTTACCCTATGTTTATTTAAAATTTTCATGCATATAAACAGACATAGTATTGCTGTTATAATTAACAGTATCTCAGAATATACTGCTTTAGGTGATTAGCTGATAGAAGAATGCTAGCTATGTCAATAAGAAAAATATATACATATGAAAGAATACAGGAAAAATGATAAATTCACCCAATAAAAAGTACCAGTTTTAGCATACGATGACGCTACCAGCAGATACTTTTGTCAATTACTCTCCTGCTTCTCCCTTTCTACACAGAGTTAACAGCTTCTTGCCATCGTCACAGCTTTAATACATTCATCTTTTATACTGGAGAGAAAACAAATTTTGCTGTCTCTAAATCAGCTAACTATCCCACCTAATAAAAGAGTAATATGCAAATTAACCACCACTCTGCTATACCCACAAGCCACACCCACCAGCCAATCAGAGCAAGTATGCAAATTAACCCCAACAAAGATGGCTGCCACCACAGAGAGCAGGAAGGAGGTTGGGTTTCCCCACCAATGGAGGAAGCAAAGCTTTCCACACACTGGCCTCCACTCCAGGCTACAAATTTTCAATTATAGAAGGTAAACAAATTTAAACAGAAATGGCAGCAGCCACGGAGCAAGCAGGAGGCTTGGCTTCTCTCCAGGATACAAAGTTTCAATTGTAGAAGGTAAATAAATTCCAAATACCAGGGCCTCTGCTTGGGTTCTAGGGGGCATGGCCAGCCTGCAAACCACCACAGGCCCCTTACCCAGGCCACCACACACCCCAAGAGAACCCTCACCCTGATGTGGGACACCCTTCAGGGCAAACCAGCTGGCCCCCACCAGTGCACCAGGCCTTTATTCTATCTAATAAAAGAGTAATATGCAGATTGACCATCACTCTAACACACAAGATGGCTGCCCCTATGTGGTCAAAGATCCTGCCCCCAGGTGGACACATGATGGCCAACACAAGATGGCCAGCAGGGGAAGGCAGTTGGGAGCAATCAAGCCAGCAGGGAAGGGCAGTTAAGGGTGACCAAGTCTGCAGAGGAGGGAAGTTGGGGGCAAATAGGCTGGCAGGGGAGCAGTTAGACATCAGTCAGGCTGGCATGGGAGTGGTTACGGGGTGATCAGGCTGGCAGGCAGAAGTGATTCAGGGTAATCAGTAAGGCAGGCATGTGAGCAGTTGGGAGCCAGCGGTCCGGGATTGTGAGAGGGATCCTAGATTGGAGAGGGTGCAGCTGGGCTGACAGATCTCACAGACACACACACACACACACACACACACACCCCTTGCCTGTGCACGAATTTCATGCACCAGGCCTCTAGTTAGGTATAAAATGAAATGTTTAAATGCTATAAACATTTACGCTTACAAATACAAAGATGAAGCCAATTGGTTATTTAAAGAAAAAGAAAAACCTTATGCATCCTGATGAAGATCTAAGTTTACCTTTAAAAAACGGGGGCCGAAACCAGTTTGGCTCAGTGGATAGAGCGTCAGCCTGCAGACTGAGGGGTCCCAGGTTTGATTCCAGTCAAGGGCATGTACCTTGGTTGCGGGCACATCCCCAGTAGGTGGTGTCCAAGAGGCAGCTGATCGATGAATCTCTCATTGACGTTTCTAACTCTCTAACCCTCTCTCTTCCTCTCTGTAAAAAAAAATCAATAAAATATATTTTTAAAAAGGGGGGGAGGGAAAGTTATATATTTTTTCTCATTCTAACTAGAAATTTCTTGCAAGAAGAGGGATTAGAAGACAACAAAGCCTCGGAAGAGGGATAGGGGAAATGCCAGTGGTTAATGTGGCAAGTCTGGAAAAGGGAAGAAAATAAAATAAAAGCATTTTGGTGTATGTAAAGTCACTGTGACAATTTGATTAGGTTAAAAAATCAAAATGCCAACATTTTTTTGTTGTTGTTGCTACATGTTTAGTAAACTTCATTAGAAAAATGTTAAGTAGAAGAATAAACCATACTATATTTTCATTGTCATTTATAACATAAGTGATGCCCATGCATTATGAATTTGGGGACACTGATATCTTGATAATACTCTTTCATGGAATTGCACATACTTTAAAGACAATCAGTTTGGAGCCTAAAGAGATTATTCAGTTATTAAAGTTCAATGAAGTACTATAAGGTGATATTAACTCCAAATATACAAATTATGTTAACTAGACTGTGCTAATTAAATATGATGGTTAATTTGATTCAGAAAGATACTTATTTTCTTACTTGAAAATTTCTTTGAAGTAGTTTGGGATGCTGTCTTAAATATTATTTTATTTATTCAGCAATGTTATTTATTGCCAATTTAAAAAATGACTCTAACTTCATAATTGAAATTGATTTAAGTGACATTTTAATAGTAATCCAATATATGGCAAACGTGGCTGTAATTTTTAAGTTATATTTTTATGTACTTGTAGAGTAGGAGCTAAGGCCTTATTTTCCAATAGAGTATAATATTTCAGAAAATTAAAAATAGCACCTATACAATGATATAAATAGCATGTGCACATATGGAAAAGCATTTCATTAAAATATCAGAAAATATTGCCTTGGCATGAAAACAGACATGTAGATCAATGAAACAAAACAGCAAAACAGAGAGCCTAGAAATAAAGCCATGCATACATGGTCAATTAATATTTGACAAAGGAGGTAAGAACATACAGTAGAGTAAAGACAGTTGGGTTTGGGAAAATAGGACAGATACATGCATTAAAAAAAAAGAAGAAAGAAAAATAAACAAGACCACCTTCGTACACCATGTAAAATAAATAATCTCAAAATGAATTAAAGATTTAAGTATAAGACTCCATGCCATAAAAATCCTAGAAGAAAACATAGAGAGTAAAATCTCAGACATTTCTCATAGCAGCATTTTTTCTGATATATCACCCCAGGCTAGGGAAACAAAAGTAAAAATTAACAAATCAAGCTAAAAAGTTTTTTGCACAGCAAAGGAAACCATCAACAAAATGAAAAGACAACACACTAAATGGGAAAATATATTCACCAATGATACATATGATGAGGGGTTAATATCCAAAATTTATAAAGAACTCATACAACTCAACACCAAAAAAAGAAGCAATCCAATTTAAAATGGGTAAGGACCTAAATAGACACTTCTCCAGAGAGGGCATACAGATGGCAAATATATATATATGAAAAGATGCTCAAAGTCACTAATCATCAGAGAAATGCAATTTTTTTGTCACCTCACACCTGTCAGTATGACTATCATCAATAAATCAAAAAACAAGTGTTGGAGAGAATGTGAAGAAAAGGAAACCCTTTTGCACTATTTATGGGAGTGCAAATTGGTACAGCCACTGTGGAAAACAGTATGGGGATTCCTCCAAAAATTAAAAATGGAACTGCCTTATCCCAGCAATTCCACTTCTGGGTATATATCCAAAGGAATCCAAAACTCTAATTTGAAAAAATATATGCACGCCTGTGTTCATTGCAACAATATTTACCATAGCCAAGCTATGGAAGCAAGCCAGGTGCTCATCAGTATACTGTACTAGTAGATAAAAAGCTGTGGTACATTCAGACAATGTTCATTAAAAAGATAGATATTGCCCTCACTGGTTTGGCTCAATGGTTGGAGGGAACATTGGCCTAGGGACTGAAGGGTCCCAGGTTCAATTCCAGTCAAGAGCATGTACCTTGGTTGTGGGCACATCCCCAGTAGTGGGTGGGCAGGAGGCAGCTAATCAATGTTTCTCTCTCATAGATGTTTCTAACTCTCTATCCCTCTCCCTTTCTCTCTGTAAAACATCAATTTGTTTAAAAGATAGAAATCTTACCATTTGAGGCAGCATGAATGAACCTAGAGGTTATGATAAGTGAAATAAGTCAGTCATAGAAAAACAAATACCACATGATTTTACTTACTAGTATATGTGGAATCCAAAGAATATAAATGAACGAACAAAACAGAAATGGAATCATAGATACAGAGAACAGACTGATGGTTGCCAGAGGAAAGGGGGTTTGGGGGATTGGGTGCAAAGATAACGGGATTGAGTACAGATTGGAAATTACAAAATAGTCATAGGAATGGAAGTACAGAATAGGAAATATAACCATTAATATTGTAATAAATATGCATAGTGACTGTTGGTTACTGGAAATATTAGGGGAAATGCTTTGTAAAGTATATGATTGGCTAACCACTATGCTATACAACTAACTAAACCTAACACAAAATAATATTGATCATTAACTGTAAAAGACTTTTTCAAAAATAAAAAAATAAAGAAAATATCTCCTTTACACGTAAATATGACAAACTTAAAAGAAGACATTACAGTTGTTGTAAATTACATTTGTTTGGCCTAATAAATTGGAAAGGTGGGCTCAAATGTTATCTTTTCCTGGAGGAGAATTTGAATACTACTTAACAAGAGAACTTAATGATGAAGAAAAATTTGTACTAAATTATTTTTGGTGTTCCATTTTAATGCTTGCCAATTTATATGACATCAGAAACTGCTTTAACATTCTACATGCTGGGGGAAACAATTTCAACTGTATAAGATAAAAATAATTCATTTTGAAATATCTCTTAAGCACTTTGGTAGGGAAGCATTCATTGGAAATTATTCTATGAGAACTGAAAGGCATTTCTGAATAAATACTGAATTTGCTAAAGGATTTGAAGCAAAATTCACACTTAAAGAACGGATTGTGGGCTGCAGATGTATTCTGGTTAACCATTTGGAATTAGCAGTTTGATGAACTGTCAGATCAGCTGGATGCTGATGAATTTATTCATGTTGAGGAAGTCCTGGGAGATAAGCACCTGCTTCTGATCTTCAGAATTTGATTACCCTGAGAGAGAAGAGACATGCCTCTACCAAACTTCTGGCATTAAAAAAATAAAAATCAGACTGTGAGGCAGTGAAACTGGAAGATAGCTGTCTAAATTTCTGAAATTCTGACTCAAAGACATTTTTATTATGGATGTCATATGTGGAAGGACATGATTATAAAATTGCTGATTACAAAATATTTTCTAAGATTCCTGTCATTTGGATCAATCAATCCACTTGAGAGTATTGTATTCTTTTCTGGGATTAATTTTGATGCATGCAAAACAACCTTCTGTGGAGTATTTTCAGACGTTAGAAAGATGTCCCAAAAAGTGGTCTTTATGATAAGGACTTTGCCCGTGAGTGATATGTATTTTAATCGGCTTTGAATCTTATTTAGCATAATTCTAAAAATAAGATTCTATTTACTTTTTTTAAAGGTGCCAATGGTACATAAAGGCAAAAATGAAGTCAGAAGAGAAGAGAAGAAACCACTTACAGAATGGGGACCGTAAGTAGTGAAGTGCCTCTTCTCCATTGTTTTCTGTTCAAAAGTTCCTTGTGAACTTGGATCAGTGAGTTAAGAAAGCCAAAAAGCCTACTTCCAGCCTTTCATCTGGCTTCCAGGCTTGTTGGTGAAAAGTGCACCTGCTTCTCATTAAATGATATTGCTTTGTTCCCACTTCTGCTTGCTGAAAAACACAACAGACCGAATATGTCAAAAATGCAAAATGACTGATTGTACCTACTCTTTACCCCTCACCATGTCTTCAGCATGTGGGTTGGTTTTATTTAGTGGGGCCTTCGCCACAGAAACATTATGGAATCCTTATTCTTTCTTACAGGAACTGTCATTTAAACACATAACAGATCAATTTTCAGTTCATTAACACTAACAAAGAAAATCAGCTCTTTAACTCTAAGAATATGTATGAAATCCTTGAGCTGATTGCAAGGTCATGTCCATGTGAAGGATCTCTTCCCAAGCACGCTGTAATTGCCACCATAGTTAGTTTCCTGATTACCAACCTGTCCTCCCCAACACTCACCTTCACCTCCCCCTCACTCATTCTGGACAGCTCCTCTGCAGCGAGAGGCTGGATTAACAAGAAAGGGATGTTTTCCAATTAGCCACAGAGTAGAGATGATATGTGAGGTGAGCTGTTTAACTACTTAAGCTCATCTTCTACAATACTTCAGATTGAGCCACATGAGTAAGGGACTTTTAAAACTCTATCACCATCCTGGGGAGGGAAAGGATTCAAGAGAGGAATTTACAAACTAGAGAGATGATTTAGGGCTGTTTCTAAGGCTCACATAATTTCTCAAAGAGTGGTCTCGGGACTGTCTGCATGAGAATATTCCACTCTCACTCCCCAGAGGTCTGATTCAGAAGAGCCAGGGGAGGGCCAACATATCTGCATTTTCAGCAAGCTCTCCAGGTTGTTCTTGTGAACAGTAAGTTTGAGGCTGCACTGGGAGGGAAGGGGGAGCTGAGACAGCCTATACCAGGCGAGGAATGAGCTGAAACAGATGCAGAAACATGGATCCAAACACCTGGACAGATAACTTATGCTGAGCAACCTTAAGATTCACTGTGGGGCATTTAGAACTGAAATGCAGAAGAAAGAGATGCTCCTGAGGTATTTAGTATCTGTTTTCCAACTAACAGTGTAGCATAAACTAAACCAGATGGCCCAGTGAGAAGCAATGAAAATAACCTGAGGCAGCCAAGGAGATAGAAGAAAGATAAACTGATGTTTCAAAAGACTGGGATAAGTTAAATGAGTAACCAGACAGTCAAAATTAGAACTAAGTTGGGTTTTTTCCTATAACACATATATTATGTTTACAAAGGGGAAAAAAGTGATATTATAATAACTAACCAATGTATTCCTTAGAAATGTGTATCACCTTAAATAATTAAATGGTTGAATTGTTAAAATCAGTTCCTAAGTAATATCTTTTTTATCTGTGCCCAAAATAATGTTATCAGTTACCAGTAAATACTAGTCGTAGCCACTGAATATGAGTTTATGGTGTGCAAACTGAAATTACTCAAATGTCGTATAGAATATAAATAAGAGATACAAATTATCCGTTCTCCTTTCCTCCAATCTAAACTTTAGGAAATCAAGAAAGGCATAGCATTTCAGAATATTGTCAGGTCTTAGTACCTCTAGAAATATGCTTCACTAGTGCCATTTTGGGAAGTATTATTCTCATGGGTGCATATCTAGTACCAGCATACAGCTGGCAAAAATAATAAAAGAAGGCAGCAAGCATAGAAGAACTCATGAAGCAAAATTATTGCTGATAATGGGCATTTTATGACCTTTTCTAAACTCACTGTATTATCTTTTGTTTGCTTGCTTTTGAGATTTTTCTTGAAAGAGCATGTTTCTAGGGTGACCTAGACAATACTTAACTTAGTTTGTGTGTGGCTTTCAAAATCTAAGAAACCACAAAACTAAATGCAAATTTGTATTGATCTTTTAATCTCCACCAATTTGTATTCATAATTATGTCTATGCCAAGGCCAAAAGATATAATATTACCTATAAAACCATACCTAAAATATTTGGGAATATACAAAAATGTATAAGAAGTGATCTCCTGTCCTCCAGAAGCTAGAAATCTAACGTAGAAAGCACAAACCCGTGAGCAAAAGAGAGGAATTACCACAGGCAGTCTGTGACTTCAGATGCTGAGGGAGTTGCAAATGATGTGCAACTGCGCATTCAGGTGTCCCAGCCGCCCCTGTCTCACTGCCCATGGCATCCACCCCCACCAGAGGAAGAGCAGCAATTACACAGCCAACCACCAGACCTGTGCCTTCTCCCCTACCCGCCCCTTCAGAATAGGCAGGGGGTCCTTCTCAGGACCCTGTGTATTCTGCCATCAGGAAAGAACCACTATTGGTTGTTGTCTTCTGACACTGTGCCTCGGGTCTATTCTTACTGCCTAAGAGTTTCTGGAAGGGGAGAGACCACAGGACTGGGTCATAAGTTCAGGAAAACCTAGTGCCTTAGAGGACAAGGGGCCCAGGATGGACATTAACAGGCTTGCCTGCTTGTTGGGGGTGAGAAGCGAACGGGGAAGGCCCGTGCCTCATCCCCCCATGCCCTGAGCCAGATCAGATGTGAAATGTACGGGCTGTCAGTGGGCAAGCGAGCAGATGGAACTTTTTACAGAAATATAATAAAAATGTCTTTTCTGGAACCAGTCAGCTCACTTTCCATTAAACCACCAGATCATTTTACATTAACAGCAAATAAAATTTTATTCCAAGTACTCAAAGCTTTAATGGAGTGGAGGCATTGGGGGAGGGGGGGGCGTCAGAAAGAGAAAAAAGAATTGCATTTAAGTAATTAACAAGAATGACTACTTCAGTAAGTGGCACCTTATTTTAAACAGTCACAAGATATGTAAGTACTTAAAAAAAAAAAAAAAAAACCTCTTATGTTAAATCAGTCTTTTATTTTGTTGCAGTGCGCTTTCCAGGAATTAAAACTTACATAGATCCAGATACCTACGAAGACCCATCCCTAGCAGTCCATGAATTTGCAAAGGAGATTGATCCCTCAAGAATTCGCATTGAGAGAGTCATTGGGGCAGGTAAACATAAAATCTATACTTTTGAAGATGTATGGCTTAATGGCTTAACTGGTTTATCAATTAATATTTTAAACCTTATAGTCTTAGTCATAAAAAAAAGTTAAGAAATGAAAAGTAATTTTTTTAAGTATCTTAAATGTCTTAATTCAGTTTCCAAACAATGAGAAAATTCAGAAAGGTTACTTTAACATTCTATCGTCTTCTTTTAGTATGGAGATAAATTATAATAAAACTAGAGTGATTCAGGAATTTATTTTTAAAAATGTAATTTCAGGAGTTTGTCACAGGTTATTATTGATTTACTAAAACCTCAACGTCTATAGACATATACTATAATTAGTATTAATATTGATGATATTGCAGCTCTGCAAGATCCAAAAGTGTTCTGAGAATCATTGCGGATAAAATTTGTTTTATAGTTTTATATCATTTTCATGTCAGTAATTTTCCCTATGTAGACCATTCAAACATTCAGAACAAACATTCATTTATTCACCTATTCTGAATAAATACAAATACATTTTGAATCAGCTTTCAAGAATTTATTCTGTATATTACTTACAGCAGAGGCTAAGCCAAGTAACAAAGAAAATTCACTCCTCTCTGAAGTTTCTGACTCAACGCGAGTAATCCATGGGGCCCAGGAAGTCTCATTCAGATTTTGAAAGAATAAAAGGGAGTTCCTTCCACTCTTTGATCTGCCTTCCCCTAGTGTGTCATCCTCCTCACCAGCCATCCCTCTGCCAGCCTGTGAGAAAAAGGAAAGAGTTGTCTCTTTGGCTGTATCTTTAAGGCAATTACCCACAAATTTAAAAATTCACTCTCAATCATTCAAAAACAGTAACATGGACACACTTAAATGCAAGATAATTTGGAAATGTAATCTGTGACCAGGCAGCCATGCATGCAGCTAAAGGACGGAGAGGACATAAATTCCTAAACAGGGAAGAGAAACGATCCTGAAGGGAGATATTGGTCTCCTCTAGAAATGCTGGATATATGTACAATCCTTTGGACAGAGCAGAACATAGCAGAGCATGACTATACAAAAGAAAAAAAAGAAAAAAGGAGCTGATTATTTCTTGTCCCTTTCAAAGCTTTTCTTCATGGAAAGACCAGCTAAATAATTAGTGGGGGGCTAGTGCAAAATGAAAGCGTAGAGTCCCTTGTTAAAGAGTGATTACAGGCTTTTTAGGTAGCAACAGCAGAGCATTAAGCAAGTGGCAGTGCCCGGGTAAAGAGTCCCTTTTACCATTTGATTTCCTGTGCTCAGTGGATCATCTCATCTCCTGCATGGTCAGGTCTCTCTCCCTCTAACAGCTGACACAGGGGTCCTATACGTTTAATCCTCATGCTCACAGCCAGAAAGAGGCTGTCATATCAGGAAGATTAAGAAGCTGGAATGCAACCAGAATCTCTATCTACTACTACTGAACATAAAGAACATCAATAGGCACTGAAGACTTAATTGAAAAGAGTGATTGCATTACTTTCATTTAGTGTGAGGGGTTGTTTTCTTAAGCAGCAGAGGAAGAGAGAAGAAGGGAAGTCCAATGATTCCATCACGCCCTGCCTTTGGCTCTCCCCCTCTGGCCTGTTCTTTAACACTGCGATATCCCACACTCCCCCCTCCACAGCCGAGCCTTTTCTCTCTGAGCCCTTGGTGCAGAAATTAAACACCGCTGTCTGAAATCATATTAAAAGATAAAATCAAATAGCCAAAGTGTAAACAAATTAATTTTTTCTTAAGGTTCAGGCTTTTTCCAGATAAAATATAAATTTTGCCTGTAAAATGTGTAACAGACACTGCCAAAGTAAACAATAGCTATTAATGGGTCTGTTTTAATATCACGTTGCTCTGATTTGCCAAAGACAATATCTAAACCATGTAGTCAATCCTATTCATCAGTGTCTCCTTTTTATATTATTTGTGACTGTTTCAACTTTCAAATAATATGGTAAGCATCCTTTTACTGTGCATCTTCAAGAAAATCATAAAAACAAAATTTTTTTATAAGACAAAGTTGTTATAACTTTCCTCTCTGTGCTCCTGACCAGTACTGCTCTGTTCATTAAATTCATTAGGTCATCCTGGCCAGGTGGCTCAGGTGGTTGGAGCATTAAAGGTTGCAGGTTCAGTCCCCTGTCAGGGCACATATGCAGGTTGCAGGTTCAATCTCTTGTTGGGATCCATATGGGAGGCAACCAGTGAATGTTTCTCTCACACATCTCTCTCTCTCTCTCTCTCTCTCTCTCTCTCTCTCTCTCTCTCTCTCTCTCTCTCTTTCTCAAAAGAAAAAAAAAATTTTAAAAAGTCAATAAAACTATATCATATCCTCAGGTGAGGGTTAAAAAATTTTTTTCATTCATTATGAGGTCATGTTCCTAAAACTCTAATTGCATGTGGAAACAACCTCATGAACGTGTGGACTTTTCTTACTGCAGCAATGTGGGAAAACATTGTGTAGTCAAATTAAAGAAGAATTAATATAGTTACACAACATCTATGACATAATTGCGCAACTGGTTATTTGCCCAGATTTTTACTGCAAATACTTTATTTAGGTTGTCTCAGAGCCTTTATTTCCCCCCCCCCACCTATTTGATTGTGTCTTTTCAGACTCTATTTCAAAATCATCTGTGTGTATTAGGTATTCCCCTTTAAAGAGTAAATTGAGGGACATAAGTAGGATAATAGGTGGACAGAAGTGGGATAGAGTCAATGAGAGAGGAGAAACAAGCAAGATTTCAGGTCTTAATAATTGTTCGGTGAAAGACACTCTGTTCTGATAAAGGCATTGAGAGTAGCAGGGGATTCACAATTCATTGCTGAGGAAAGGTCTGCAAGACCTGCATGATTTTTAACAAAGAAATCAGTTAGACTATTTTTCCAGGTTTCTAGTTGGGAGACACAATGTATGATTATTCAATATTCCTTAAATGAGTCATTAAAAAATTAACCCTAAAGTAACCACATTAAAATTTTAAGAAAGGAAACAGTGTGGAAAATTATATCGCACCTAACCAATGATACTTCTTAACACTGAAAAATGTTTATTAGTTGGCTAAAGTCTATTTATAAAAGGTACCTATGCTACAGAGTTTTTTCATATTGAGTCATTATGCTCATCAAAGATACATATATTCAATCTGTCTTTCACACACAATCTCTGTCCCAAAGGTTTTTAATTTTATAACCATCCAGATATGCAATAAATTCTTGGAAAATTTAATTTGTCCTATGTCTAGGCTATATACATAAGTATTCTCAAAATTTCTTGTCTTTCACTATGAAGTTTACTGTTGTTGTTGTTTTTTTAATGAGTTTTCTAGGACACTTTTTCTTTTTTGTATATCACTATTCTATTTAATAGTGGCAGCTTATCTTTGTTCATCAGTACAGGCCTGAATTCCATGAAAATGCACATTTCCATTTAAATGAAGTGAGCAGCTCTGTTGCATAGGAGACTATCCAGATCATCTATCGCCTTTGACTTTTTGCATCATAAAAGGAGATACTGTGGCCAGAGGACTATAAAACAGAAATTCCCAGGCTAAAAGAGCCAAGCCAGATGAGGGTAGAATTATTATTTTATACATATCTTGAGATAATGGAGAAAACTGGTAAACTGAATTTTAATCACGGGCTAGAAAAGATCATTGAAAGGCTACCCCTTTTCCAGGGCAGTACTGAACCTAAACCATTATAAGAAAAACTTGCCTAGCAGAGTATGATTTTGAAACATTATTCCATTGAAAAAGTCATTTCTGTGTCTCTAAGCCCATAGGGCATTCTTATTTTTGACCTTCCCTCTTTCCCTAGTATCAATGGAAATGCATAAAATCTCCCCTTCATTCATTCTGTTCCTTTATCTATATGAAACTCATTATTGCCTCTACTATCAGCCTTATCTTCTCATGGCTTAGTGTCACCGTATTTTTTTCTTTTTCTGGAATAGCCTAGGAAGTTTTAACTACTAGTTTTTCAACAGTCATCTGCAGGTAAAAGAAAATCAAAAGGACAACAAAAAGGATATAATAAAAGTGAGTGTCAAACCAGTGATTTATTCAGCCTAAAGTTTGGTTCTGTTATTGCCATCTTGTTTGAGGTCATAGCTGCCCTTAATGGTATATAAGGCAAAATGCTTACTTTATGTACCTCTCCTTTTTTCCCTGTCATTCCCTAGCCAGCCTCTTATCTCTGCTCTAGAATCTATTATTTTTAAGGTTTTTTAAAAACTCTTTTATTCTCTTTATTATTTTTTTCCTCTTCTATAGCTATATGATATTTTCTTACAGCATGACAATAGGAAATGTAGACAGGATTCCAGATGTAGTTTCACAATTTACTTTCTTATAAGAAGAAAAACGTGTCTATAGGCCGTTTCCTCTATATTTAGATGAGATGCTAATTTTGTCCTTGTCCAGCAATTTAAAGGATATATAGTAGAGGCCAGATTAATTTTCTTTTCTATTCTTGGTAACTCATATGTCCAATTAGTAGACTGAAAATAGGATCAACAACAGATTCTGGCATGATCTTTGTCTCTTTTACCCAAGAATTCATATGTTTCTAAATTAAATGATGTAATGAAAGATGGGCTTTATCCATTTTCCACGGACATTATGATATGAATTAAAAAGATAGACTGAAACCAGACAGACCCCGCTTGTATCACAATTATGGTACTAATTCACTCTCTGACCTTCATAAATTTAGTAATCTTTTAGAAATTTGGTTTTCTCACTTTATAATAAATTCATAATGATAATAGCTGTCTTGCAAGATTAATGTAAGAATTGGTGATGACACATATTAATGAGTAACTTGGGAATGATATGTATGTTTTTCAGTTAGTTTAAAATTACTAATTAAAAATGAAGTTTCAATTTTGTCAGTAATACTTATTTAATAAATAAAAATGTAAATAAATAAAGATATGGTTATCAACAAAAAACCTAATGTGGAATGTAAATTAAAGTACAACAAATTAAATTAATATGAAATCAAATGCATAATATATACAAAATAAAAATAAGCTAGAAGAACAAATTTATAATGGACAGGTGTGAATTATAGTAGTTGTAATGCTTTCTATTAATAATTTGCTTAATAAACTCAAATTTTAGAACTTATTATATACCTTGCATTTACATAATGAAATATAGAACCTTTCAAAGATTACACTGAGAATTTCTTTTGTACTAGAGGCCTGGTACACAAAGTCATGCATGGATGAGGTCCAGCCAACCCATCCCAGTCGGGTTGGGGGAGTTGATCCAGGGTGGGGTCAGCCAGGGGGAGGGGCTGAGGGTGGTTGTCTGGCCAGGACCCCGCCCCCTAGTCAAATCTCCAGTGGAGGGGACAATTTGCATATTAGCCTTTTATTATATAGGATTGAGTTTGTTTAATAGGCAAGGTAATCTTGAAGAGTTCTCCTAATAACTTATAGAAATCATTAGTCTTTCAAAAATTTTTTCTTGGACAAAAATCATACACCTTTGAATGAGGACAGCGGGGGTGGGAGGGGAGGGAGGGAGGGAATTAGGGCTGGGGACCGGGTGGAGGAGAGCTATGGGGGGGGGGGGGGAGAGAAACAATTGTAATAATCTGAACAATAAAGATTTATTAAATTCAATTTTTTCCCCTTTGGCCTTTTCTTCTAATTTATATATTGCCAAAATATTTGGTGGAATGAAGAAAACTTGACACTTATTTTTTTTAAAGAAAGTACTACAAGGAGTTAGGGGAAGACTGGATACAGCTTATTTATAAAGAAAAAAAATAATGATACATTCTCATAATAGCCATAAGGGGGCAGAAAAAGACCCATATACCAACAGCAACAATTTCTATTCCTTACTTTATCATAGTATAATATATTAGTTATCTCTTGCTACATAACAAATTACCCTAAAATTTTTAAACAAAAACATTTACTATCTCAGTTTCTGTGGGTCAGAAATTCAGACATGCTTCAACTCCTGCAGAGTTGCTCACAAGGTTGTAATCAAGGTATCAGCTAGGGCTGTGATCCCATCTGAAGGCTCAACTGGGCAAGGATCTACTTCCAAGCTCATTTATATGGCTGCTGTCATGATATAATCCCTTGAGCATTGTTGTACTAAGGCCTTAATTCCTCCCTGCCAGTTTGGTGGAAAACACTCAGATTCTTATCATGTAGACCTCTATAATATGGTAGCTTATTTCATTAAAGCCAGCAAGAATATCTGCTAGCAAGACTGAAATATAATCTGTTGTAAACTAATCATGGAAGTGATGTCACATCGCCTTTGCCATGTTTATTGGCTATAAGTATAATATTAAAGCCAGACCACACTGAAGTGGGGGAGGTCACACAATGGCATGAATACAAGGTTTCAGGGATCATTGTAGGCCTTCTTAGAAGTTTGCCTACCACATATACTAATTTTCTAAACTTGAAGTTTATTTGGAATTTTAAGTTAAATCCTATTTAATAAAGAGGGAATATGCTAGTTGACCCTCATGCCATCTCAAAGATGGTAGCGTCCACAGCCAATAAGGAGGTAATATGCTAATTGACTGGCCCACCCTCAAAGATGGTAGCACCCACAGCCAATAAGGAGGGATTATGCTAATTGACTGCCATGCCCTCTAAGATGGTGGTGCCCATAGCCACAAGATGGTGGCATCCAGGCCTCTCAGCCCCACCAGGGCAGCCACATGCCTGATTCTGGCATCCCCAAGTCCCCTCAGCCCCCCAGCTGCCCAGGGCCAGCCTGAGGCTTAGGTAAGCCTCAGATGGCAACTGTCCCAGAACTGGCCCAAGGCTCAGGTAACCAGGGTCGGCCAAGGCTTGCGCTGCCAGCAGTGGCAGCAGCAGAATTGTGATGGGGCATTGCCTTCCCCTCATTGCCAGGTTGTCTTCCACCCCTGAGGGCTCCCAGACTGTGAGAGGGGACAAGCCAGGCTGAGCCCCCTCCCCCACACCTCCAGTGCATGAATTTTCATGCACCAGGCCTCTAGTATGAATATAATAAAGATGGTAAGGTCTTATTTAAAATACTATTCGGGGGGTAAGATAAAAACTGAATATAGGTTATTAAAGAAGTAACAGGTTGTTTATGCTCTATGATTATTTAATAATGCCACACACTCATTAATTCTGCATAAGAGATAATGTACATTCTACACTGTTGAACAGAGAGATGTGAATTAAGGCCGTAAATCTGATTATATGATCTGCTTATGTCATACTATAGTTCATCTAGCATGAGGTAATTAGTTGATTGTTCCCAAGTGGCACTTGTGTTCTCAGTCTAATTGTCTATTTATTTAACAAATGTAGCCATTTGAGCTTGTTCATGCTGTATAACAAACCATCCCAAAACTAAATGGCTTCAAATAATAATCATTTTGTTTACTCATAATTCTTCATGTCAACAATTTGGGTTGGCTCAGCTGGAGTTGAGGGTTTTGTCTTCCGGTCTCACCTGAGGCCACTCCTGTGAATGATGGCTCATGAATAGCATTGTTATGTGGTGGTTGGTGGGAGGGTATGGGCTGGGGGACAGGCCAGGATGAGGCTGATCGGAATGACTCATCTCTGCTCCATCTTTTCTCTTCTCCACCAACAGGCTAGACATGGGAGTCTTAAGGCAGTGTTCTAACCCAGTGGTCTGCAAACTCATTAGTCAACAGAGCCCAATATCAACAGTACAACACTTGAAATTTCTTTTGAGAGCCAAATTTTTTAAACTTAAACTTCTAACACCACTTCTTTAAAATAGACTCACCCAGGCCGTGGTATTTTGTGGAAGAGCCACACTCAAGGGGCCAAAGAGCCGCATGTGGCTCACAAGCCATGGTTTGCTGACCACTGTTCTAAGCAGGTGGGAGAAAGAGTTGTGTAGCCTCTTTAAGCCATGGCTCTGAACACCTACAACGTAATTCTGATACTTTATCTTGTTAAATCAAGTCACAAGGCCAATTCAGATTTAACAAGGTGGAGAAATAGCTTCTACCTCTTGAAAGAAGCTGCAAAAGCAAGGAGCATGTATACAGAGATGGGAAAGATTTGTGGTAATCTTTTACAACCTTTGTGTTTTTTTTTTTTTTTTTTAATTACAACACATTTTTATTTTTTTTTAATTTTTTTTTTAATTTATTTTTTTTTAATATATTTTATTGATTTTTTTTTACCCCCTCCCTCCCTCCCACACATCCCCTCCCTCCCCAGAGTTTTGTGTCCATTGGTTGCACTTATATGCATGTATACAAGTCCTTCGGTTGATCTATTATCTCCCCCAGATCTTCCTCCCGTCCCCACTGTAACTTGACAGTCTACTTGTTGATATACTGTCTCTATATCTATCTTATGGTTCACCAGTTTATAATGTTCTTTATTAATGTTATATAATGTTCTTTAAAAAAAAAAAAAAAAAAAAATTGAATCATTATTTTTCAAGCCTACTATGGATAACAGAGTATAAATTTCTTTTTTTTCTTTTTTTTTTTTTTTTTTTTTTTGTCTCTAAGCTCATTTTTGCTTTGCACTTCTAAGGAATGATATACAAGTTTTCCTTATTTAACAACTGTTAGGTAACCTGCCTGGGGCTATGTATGTGCTGTTTATAAGTAAAGGGGCTCAGGCTCAAGAAGGAAACAAAGGAAAGTATAATATGTAAGGTTAAAAAAAAAAAAGATGAAGAAGAAGAAGAAGAAGAGGTAGGAAGTAGAGAGGAAGACAGGTAGAAGGAAGAAGCATTATAAGTGAACAATGCACATATGTAAATTGGTATTGAAATTTAAAGAAGCTAGAGCTCTAGAGATCACTGCAGATTAAGCCATCAAATCACATCATGAGGATGACATGTGAAATCTAAGGAATGCCAGGTCGAGGAAAAGGCAGTTTAGTTAGACAGGGCAAGGGAGAAGTGGTAAAATAAAGAGAGGTGTGAAGACTGTGAAGAGGAATTTTGAACAATTTAAAGAGATTTTAGAGTTCCATGACACTGGCTGCTCATTATATCTAATTTTTCTTCAATGTCCAGGCCACTCCTTTTTCTTCATGCAAATAAAACTCTGCTTCTTGGCTGTTAGCAATGGTTAATGTATTTTTAGTTTGGTGAATTTTTAATTTTTAATCACATGTAAGCTTTAAAATAATTAAAGAAAAGAAGAATGCATTTTGCTTTTACTAGGCAAATAATTAAAATGCTTTTCACATTCATGACTGTTGTGAGAAGCAAATTAGATAAAGTAGGTCTAACTTACCATCCAACCTTTATCAGAACACCACCAGTGAAAGTGTTCACTACCTCAGCTGGCAGCCCATTCCCTGGGGAATAATTCCAATAAATCAAGGATTTCTTTGAGTAAAAATGTACTCTCATGTAACACTAGGTACTTATTCTGCAAAATTGAACTTATGCAAAGTAGAGTCCAAATTGTCTAAACCTTTCAACCATTGTCATCTGACACGATTTCTGGATAATTCATCAATCTGATAACATTTGTCTGGAGAGCTAGAGTTTTCCTCTAAGTCTTTTCAGTATTGAACCAAATATTTCAAATATGTTCTAATCAATTCTGAAAACACAAGGCTAGCACCTTTCCTGCTGTGCCTTAATTCATGCAGCTTGGGTTTGCATTTGCATTTTGAATGACTGCCACACACTGTCAACATAGAGAGTACACAAGTTTATCCCACGTGGCCTTTCTCAGATGAGTGGCTATTAAGCCAGGACTATTCCTATACTTGTCCAATTAACTTTATGATGCTGAATAAAAGGCTATATTTTATTTACACTACCACTTTTATATATCTATATAAATCATATATATTCTCTAGCTATCCAAACTTTTTTCTAATATTCCCATTTAATAAATATTTTTATTAAACTTCATCGTGTTTCTATAAGTTAATTTTCTCAAACTGTCCAGGTCCTTCTTCATCTCAATTAGATCAGCCAGTAAAATTACCATCTATATCATCCCCGAAATGTTTTGCCTTGCAAGCTACTTATGTGTCTTTATTGTAACTGAGCTCAGAGCTTTCTGTACCACATTTATTTGATGCATTCTTTAATTCTTCCCTTTATTGGGATAAATATTTTTCCATTGTTTGAATTCTGCATTTTTATGATAGCACTTTTTAAATTAAATTTATTGGGGTGGCATTGGTTAATAAAATTATATAGGTTTCAAGTGTACAATTCCATAATACATTATCTGTATATTGCATTCTGTTTTTATCAACTAAAGTCAAATCTTTTTCTGTCACCATGTATTTGACCTCCTTTACCCTTTACTACCTTCCTCTAACCCCCACCCCCCGCCCAATCCCAGTGGTAGCCACCATACTGTTGTTTGTCTTTGAGTTTTGTTTCTCTTGTTTGTTTATTTGTATTCAATTGACACCTATCCCTCACTCTGTAGAATTTCTGATCATGAAATTGTACCCAATCAGTGGACATTTAAAAAACTGTCATCCTAAAGTTTAATATAAATTATAGACAGAGCTTTTTCTTAGGCTGTTAGGTATCATTAAATGAAAATGATCATTTTCTCCCCAAGTTTCTGCCCCCTTACACTTCATAGTTTTTTGTTTTGTTTTTTAAAATTCAGAATAAGTCCAAATAACAGTTCTTATTGATTTTTTTGAAAGATTAAAACAGCATGCAAAGAAGTACTTATGATCTTTTATAGCTTCTCATTTATTGTTTTTATACTGGACTAAATAAAATCACAGGATGGAAAGGTATATTACATAAGGATTGTTTAGAGTTTGAAGCAATGTGCTTTCCATGTGGTCTAATGCCATTCCTTGTTTAATGGAAACTTTTGATATTCTGTTCCTGCCAGAACCTTTTTTACATTAAAAGTAGGTAAGAGTTATTAAATGTTGACATGCTTGAAGCATGCTTTAGATGTATTATATCTTTCAGTCATCATAATACTAGAAATCATAAGAATTACATATATCCAGCCCTGGTCAGGTGGCCCAGTTGATTAGAGATTCATCTCCTATGCCTGGGTTGGGGGTTTCATCTCTGATCAGGGCACATATAAGAATCAACCAATGAATGAATAAATAAGTGGTAAAACAAATTGATTTCTCTCTCTCCCTTCCTATAAATAAATAAGTACATATGGATAGAGCATCAGCCTGTGGGCTGAAAGGTCCTAGGTTTGATTCCGGTCAAGGGCATGTACCTTGATTGTGGGCACATCCCCAGTAGGGGTTATGCAGGAGGCAGCTGATCGATAGTTCTCTCTCATTGATGTTTCTAACTCTCTATCTCTCTCCCTTCCTCTCTGTAAAAAATCAATAAAATATAAAAAAATTATAATAATAATAAATTTTAAAAAGGTATCACATATGTCCATTTTATAGATAAGGAAACAAAGACATATTAAAGTGTTCTATTTAAGAGATTATCTATTATTATTATTATTATTATTATTATTATTCAAATGATGAATAGCTTGTAAGTAATAAAGCCAAATTCAACCCCAGAATAGCCTTAGTTCAGAGCCATGCTCTTATTAACCACTACTTTATTATAAATAACCTTTTATATGTGGGAATTTACTCCTCCTACATAAAAAATGTCTTCTTCTGGCCCTGTGCAATTGCTATTTCTTAAATAATCTTTCATTATCACAATCTCCACCTGTTTTAGGTGAATCTGTCTGTGTTCCTTGCTTTCATTCCGGCCATCTATCAGTCTCTTTCAGTAGTCACTCCCAGCTTTGTGATGTGAAGACTGCGTCCTAGCTGCTGATCTGCGTCAGTGACTTGTAGGGATAGATTGTCACTACCTAACTCTAAGTGCATTGATCCACAAAAAATCCAAGAAGTGCCTTAGCAGGACCAGCTTTAATTTGGATATTGACTGTTGTCACGAGGTCATTCTTTAGGGTGAGATTTTAAATTTCCCTCATTTAAACATGGTTCACATGTCCTGTATGCCACACCAATCCAGCAACAAATCCTGTCAGCTTTGCTTACAAAACACCTCCCAGTATCTAACCATTTTTTAACCTGTCAACATCTTTCTTGGCCTCCTTTCTCCCATCTTTGGTGTTCTCCACACAGAGCACCAGCAAATTTCTTGAAATGTAAGCCAGATTGTGTCACTCTGTGCTGAACCCTTCAATCACTTCATGACTCATTCACAGTAAAAGCGTTCGCCTACCTAGCTACCTCTTCAGCTTCATCTCCCACAATCTCTCTTGCTTACTGCTCTTTGGAAACATTAGCTTCCTTGCTCTTCCTCAAACATGCGTCACACACTTCTATCTCAGTACCTTTGTACCTGATGTGCCACCTGACTGTAAAGCTCTCAGTGACATCATGGCTCAGCTTCAGTGGCCACATGGCTTCTTTCTCACTCCCTCACTTCCTCCATCCTCCAGGACAATGTTACTTTATCAAAAACACAGTGTAGGAAAATAGCAACCTTCCTCTCACACTCCTTTCTCTCTTTACTCTGCTTTTTCTCTGCATTATAACCAACTGAGATAAATGTGTTCTGTTTGTTTTTCTTATTGCCTGACTTCTTTGTTCTTCCTATTCGCCATGGTACACTCGGCCCTTTAAGCAATCCTTGACATGCGAAATGATACAGAATTTATAGTTTGCAAAAATAATGAGAGTACTTATTCACTCATTAAGTGACTTTTGTCTTTAAAAGGCTTATATCTTAGTATAAAATCGGGGTGAGGGAAGTGAAATAGTATTTCATCTTATACATTCTCGGGGTTAAGTGTTCTGATGGAGGCATGCTAAGGATGTGTCAGCCTCTAAGAGAGTACAGGCATACAAGTTAAATTGGAAGGCCAACCCAGGAGATGAGATGACTTCATTCTGAAGAGGGTGAAAGTATCTGAAGAATGTTAGGAGAATTACAGAGTCAGATTTGCAATTAAAATGGTCATGATGTCTTGTGGAGGAAGGAGCACAAAAAGCAATGGCTGGCAGCAGAGGAACCAGTGAGATGCAGGAATTCGTGAGAGCAAGGCACGCGTAACAAGCCTCGGTTTCTGACCAAAATGACTGAGATAAAGAACTCAGGAATATTTAGGAGAAGATTAACATGTTGAAATCTATGTGGAAAAATCCAGTAGCTTTCAAGCCAAGAAGGAAAGTCTGGCCATTTGTTGTTAACTAGTTGTTTTTTGCTTGTGAATATAATCTGAATCCTCAAATTTAGAGAGTGTCAGTCCTAGGTATATTTAGATATTATGACTTCTACAAAAGAATGGAAATCACTATGTTGATATGTTACATAATATATTTTACCCCGTTATGTATACTTCCTATGAAGTCAAGAAATAACTGAGACATTGTGAAGAGCCTAGCTGCAGAGAAGAGCCATGCCCCATGAGAAGCACATCCACAAAATGCAATGCTCCTTTTCTAAATGTGCATGGCCGGGACAGTAAAAGCGAAAAGTAAACTCTTCTAGGAGTCAGCAGGAATGCCTTGCTTGAGAACGTTGTAAGTGAAATGCAGGTTTGCTCAGCTCCTGGTTGGGAAGTGGGTCCAGTACCTGGCTCAGCATAGAAAAATGAAGAGGTAAGGGGAAAAGAGTTAAATTTCATTTTTAAAAAAGTAAATTTGAAAAAAAACGATAAATGTATTGTTGTTTTGCTTTTGATGTATTGGCCTGTTAAAGTTTGCTTGTTATTTATGGAACAAATGCCCGAGGTACTGAAGAACAGCAGAACAGCGGCACCTACTCCATCCCCATAACACGTTTTCCACAAAAGCAGTGGTCAAAAGGAGAATGCCAGATTTCTATCAGTTATAAAGACTTCTTTATTTCTCCCATCTTTAAGATGTTTTAATTTTTAAAATCAAAGTGGCATGCACGTTTCTAAAATTGGTTTATAAAATAGAGGGGCCTCTGAAGAAAAGCACAAGCTCTTCCCCCGACTCTTCATCTAAGGCCAAGTTCCATTCGTTTGTGACAATCCTTTCTCACTGAGTTTGTTTTCGGATTCTAATGGCCACTTCCATGTCTGCTTCAACATCAGACATCCGTATTACACAGATAAAGACTGAACTCTCTTGCAACACCACCTCTCTCTCAGGATAGCTGTTGTCTTTGTAACTGATGTTACCTTTATGTCCTTAACCATTATACTTACGTTTCTACATATTGTTCCAACAAACATAGCCATTTTTATATGTACAATCAAATTAGAAGTCTAAAAACAGCTTCTTTTCAAAGTGCTATCCTATTATTTATAAAACATTTTTACTCTTTCTGGTAAGATTTCTTGGAAAAGAGAAAGGTTTCGTTTGCCTTTCTGGGGCTGACTGCTTAATTGTGTAGGTACTGTTACTGACGCGGCCTTCTGTTTAGTAGGTTTGCTCTTCCGGCGTGCTGTAGGTAAGGCTGCTGGAAAGCCATGGCTGAGCTTTTCTAGAGCGGGGTTTGGCAAACTGTGGCCCACGCACCACATTACCTGTTTTATTGGGACACGGCCATACCCATTTGTCTACGTAGAGTCTATAGTTGCTCTTGTGCTAAAACTGTTGAATAAAGTGTTGCAACACAGTCAGGATTTTCCGCAAACCTAATTCAAGGCCGTTATTTCCTATATCCCATTTATTATCTGGCCCTTGGCAGAGAAACTCACCAAGCCTGCTTTGGTATATCTAAACTGCCACATAGGCAGCTGCATTCTATGCTCTGCTCTCCTGCTTCCATGTGGACTGATGTGTGGGCCCCATCTTCTCCCCTGGTCACTTACCCAATTTGAGGCCATTATTTTCTATATCCCATGACCTTCCTCTCTCTCGATTTACCATCTTCATTTTGCTGAAACAAATTCTTCATTGGCTTTCTAATTAACAGTGAAAAGTTTGCAAAGTAATTTTCTGGATACTTTTATATCTGAGAATATCTTTTTAATAAATAAAATAAAGAGTCAGGGTGTAGAATTGTAAGTTAAAAATACTCTTTCTCAAATTTTAAAGGTATTGCTCTACTGTCTTTTGACAGACATCACTGTTGCTAACCAGTGAAATGCCTGGAGGAATCTACTCGGAATTGCATGTTAAGGTGCTACTCACACAGAGGCTCTTTCAATCTGGAGATGTGTACGCTTTGAAAATCCTTGGTATTATTTCTGTGCAATTTTTCTCACCTGAGTTTTTTCTTTTCCCTCTGGAATTCCCATTAGTCATTCATGGAACCCCCCCTGGATTGAGTTTTTACCATCGTCAGCATTAAACTCATATATTTGTTGTTTGGGTTTGTTCTTTGTAATTGCAGGTTTATTTTATTTTATAGCAGACTTTCTCAACTATATCTACAGATGGTCTAAGACTTTTATTGAGTATTTTTTCTGCTATCATTTTAATTTTTATATAGCTCTCTAATTTATTTATTATTTATTTCTCTAATTCTCTTTTTATTTCTTTCCTTCTTGGTAGATGAACTATCCTGTCACACAGAATTGCTATTTATTTTAATCTTCTTTGCCCCTCCTTCCTATTGGGTACTCTTCTCGCCTGCCTAATGATCCTTGCCTTTTCATCCATATTCACAGGTGAGGCACTGATTGGAGGTTCTGTGTGAGAATGCAGGCATGTCTATAGTCAGCATCCCTTTGTGTGGTAAGGGTGCTTTACTGGAGTTGTTCAAATGTCAATATGGGAGTTGTATTTTCCCTGGGAACATTAATTTTCTTCCTAGACAAGAATCTTCTTTAATATATATATATATATATATATATATATATATATATATATATATATATATATAATTTTTCTTACAGAGAGGAAGAGAGAGGGACAGAGAGTTAGAAACATTGATGAGAGGGAAACATTGATCAGCTGCCTCCTGCAACATTCCCTACCGGGGATGTGCCCGCAACCAAGGTACATGCTCTTGACTGGAATCGAACCTGGGACCCTTCAGTCCGCGGGCCGACAATCTATCCACTGAACCAAACTGGTTAGGACCTAGACAAGAATCTTCTGATAATTTATAGGAATTAGTAGTCAACTCTTCCTTCTAAAACTTTCAAACTCTACCCTTGCTCTTTTGGGGGCCCATCTCACTTCTGCCCTTCATTATTACATTTACATCTAAGCCAGGAGTTCATTGATGGTTCACCTTGTGAATTTCTCTCCTTTCAATAAATGAAACCTCTTTTCTCTCTTTTTATGCCCAGTTACACCCATTAATACTCCCAGTCACCTTCTCTCTTTAAAATGTGCTGAACTCTCATCGAATGAAGTCTCATCTCTTGTCCTTTGCTTTTAAGGATTTACACTTAATGTTTTTCTTTTTATTAATTAGAGGAGCCTCAGAGAGGGAAAGAGGGTAAGCACATGTTTATGCTACCATCTTTAACAAAAAGTCTACAAAATGAGATAAGTCTGGGAGATACAAAAAAATGCATATGCTCTTCTAATATCTTCCTAAATATAGGGTGCCACCAAAAAAAAATGTATACACACTTTAATAGCTGATAGCTCAATTTTGAAAATGAAATATATTTTAATAAAGTCTTTATAATTATTCACAGTGTATGTATACATTTTTGGGGACACCCCCCTATATATTGATTTCTGACTCTCTTATTTTTAACTCCAAACCCTTTCCATATCATTTTTCACAGCATGAAATAAAACTATAAGAATTGTTTCCTATATATCTTCCTAGATAAACTTTAAACACTTACTTAACATTAAAAGTCAATTAGTAATCCACGTTACTAAAAATATTTTAGTTAAAGAACATGCTATGCTTAATTTAAAGTAAATAAAACAAAAGTAAGGGCTGGTTCAAGAAGTAGTCTCATCTGTTTTTGTCTCAAGATATCAGTGTGTGGAAATACCACTTTTGTAATTTCTCAAAAATTTCTCTGTGTTTGTGGACTAAATGCAATATATTTTACTCTATAATTGTACTTTTTATTTACTGTTGTTCTTTTCTAATCAAAAAGAAACATAGCATCCATGACAACTCATATGTAGCTTTCACATATTCCACGAACATTAACATGAACACTGTCATATTTTCCTTGATTCATAACTTTCTGTGCAGTGAAGCCCAAAGCAATCATCTGACCTTCAATTATTAAAAAAAAAAAAAAAAAAAAAAAAAAAAAAAAAGACAACAAAAAGTATTTAGCATATCTCTCCTTGCTCTGGCTGTGGTTTTATGTGCCTGCACAAAATGCTTTTTAAAATTTCTTGACAATCCTGGTTATTAATCTCAATTACAAAGAGTTATATGATATATATTCACATTATTACAAATGCATTTCTCTTTATTGCTATATTACATTGGTCTAGGGAGGTTTTTTGATTTTATACTCTTTTTCTGTAACTCTTTTGATTTCAAAATACAATGTGGCTAAAATTAGAAAGTACTTGAAACTTGTGATACTACTGAAACTGTCAACCATTTCTTGAGCTGTTAATCTAATAAATAAGACTGCATGTTGTCTATGTGGTTTTAAGCATTTACTCTTGCAAAGCTCAGGTAGTACAATTATTTTCTTTTAGACATGATAAAAGTGCCATCTATTCTTATCTGGCTACTGCAGCTATTCATGACTAATTTTTTTTCCCCAGTTTTATTGAGAAAGAAGTAACATACATCATTATATAAGTTCAAGGTTTACAGCATGATGGTTTGATTTATTTGCATTGTGAAATGATTACCACAATAGGCTCATTAAATCCTTCATCCCACCCTCCTATCTAATAAAAGCATAATATGCAAATTAGCCATCACTCCAACATACAAGATGGCCGCCCCCATGTGGACACAAGATGGCTGCCACAAGATGGCCAGCAGGGGAGGGCAGTTGGGAGGGACCAAGCATGCAGGGGGGGTGGCATGGAGGGGATCAGGCCTACTAGGGAAGGCAGTTGGGGGGACCATGCCTGCAGGGGATGGCAATTGTGGGGGATCAGGCGTGCAGGGGAGAACAGTTGAGGGGACCAGAAGTGCAGGAGAGGGCAGTTGGGGGGACCAGCCATGCAGGGGAGGGCAGTTCTGGGGGACCAGGCTGGCAGGGGAAGGTAATTGGGGGTACCCAGCCTGTAGGGAAGGACAGTTCAGGGCGACCAGGTGAGCAGGGGAGGTCAGTTAGTTGTGACCAGGCTGGCAGGGGAGGCCAGTTAATGGCAATCTAGCCAGCAGGGAAGCAGTTTGGTGCCGATCAGGCTGGCAAGGGAGTAGCTAAGGGGTGATCAGACTGGCAGGCGGAAGCAGGTAAGGGCAATCAGGCAGACAGGCTGGCGAGTGGTTGGGAGATAGGAGTCCTGGATTGTGAGAGGGATGTTCGACTGCCTGTTTAGGCCCAATCCTAAACCCCCATGCACAAATTTTGTGCACTGGGTCTCTAGTATACAATATAAAGAAAAGGAAAAATGATTTCTCTTTGTTATAAAAACTCTTAGGATCTAATGTCTTAACAACTTTCTTATATAATGTATAGCAGTGTTAGCTATAGTCATCCTGTTAGACATCACATCCCTGTTACCTTTTTATATTATAACTGGAAATTTGCATTTCTTGCCCACTTTTCTCCAATTTCCTCTCCCCCCCCCCACCCTGTTCTCCTCTGATAACCACAAATCTGATCTATTTTTCTATGAATTCAGTAAAGTTTTTGTGGGGTTTATTTTAGATTCCACATATAAGTAGGATCATACAGTATTTGTCTTTCTCCATCTGACTTATTTCACTTAGCATAAAGCCTTCAGGTCCATCCTCGTTGACCCAAATGGTAAGATTTCATCATTTTTTTATGGATGAATAATATTTCATCGATGGACACTTTGAGATGCTGAAAATAATATGGTCTGAAATTTATTTATTGATTTGATTCAATCTTTATTGTTAAGAGTATTATAGATGTCCCCTTTTCCCCCCTCCATTGCCCCCTCTACCTGGGTCCTGCCCCACCCCTGGCCTTCACCACCATATTGACTGTGTGCATAAGTAATGCATATATGCATATAAAATATATGGTTAACCTCTTCCACCCACTGATGATTAGTTATGTTAAGCATCTTTTCATATGTCTGTTGCCTATCAGTGTGTCTTTTTGGGAGAAATGTCCATTCAGATCCTTTGCCCATTTTTAAATTGGGTTATTTGGGAGTTTTGGGCGTTAAATTGTGTGAGTTCTTTACATATTTTATATATTTATCCCTTATCAGATATATCACTCATGAATATCTTCTCCCATTTAGTAGATTGTCTTTCTTAAAATATTAAGAAAGACAATCTACTAAAATAAAATTATAAAATTATAAAATTTTGACAAAATAAATTATGAAAAAATGTATAAGGTTGAGTAAGCAATAATGCAGATAAGCAAAGAACAGATATGACTACTTATAAAACAAATATTTAAATATTAATAGGAAAATATTATAAACAACTTTATCACAATAAATGTAAAAACTGAAAAGAAAAGAAAAAAAAGAGACAAGTTTCTAGAAATTGTGTATTATAAAAACTCAGGTAGACTAAGAACCTAAGTTGTCCTGAATTCATTACATAAATTATATCAGAATTTAACAACTTTTTCCCACAAGAAAATTTTCAGATCCAAATTTTGAGGGGTCTTTTGGCAAGTTTCACCAAACACATAAATACGAAAAATAGATAAATCCAATTTTATACACTTTCAAGGAATATTAAAATTTTACTCTCCAGAGGAAAGTATGAGCTGGAAAAAAAAAATGCTTGTTTGACTTGTATTTTGGATTAAATAAATATGCACTGGGCACTTTTTTAGGTTCTATGTATCATCAAACAAAAATCTTTGTTTCAGGGAGATATTGTAAGTGCTTATTGTTCAGCTAGTGCAATGAGTGAAATCATAATAAATTTTAAATTTCAAAAATGTTGCTCTATAATGCTTATAGCAATAATCAGATGACATTTGGTCGCAAAAGCTTTTAAAAAAATAATAGAAAAAAATGGGATTGATTTTGAAGCTCTTTAAAAGAAGATTTGTTGCCCAGTTTGTGTGGCTCAGGGGTTGAAAGGCAACTTATGAACCAGAAGGTCAGGGCTCAATTCCCCAACAGGCCACATGCCTGGGTTACTGGCTCAATCCCCAGAAGGGTGCATGCAGGGGGCAACCAATCAATGATTCTCTCTCATCATCAATGTTTCTATCTTGTTCTCCTCTCCAAAATCAACAAAAATATATTTTTAAAAATAAAAAATAAAAGGAGATTTGTTAGCCCTGGCTTTGTGGCTCAGTGGTTGAGCATAGTCCCAAGCTCTGTGAGGTCACAAGTTCGATTCCAGGTCAAGGCACCTGCCCAGATTATGGGCTTGATTCCCCATAGAGAGCATGCAGGAGGCAGCTGATGGATGTTTTTCTCTTTCCCTCTCCCTTTCTTTCTCTCTAAAAAATCAATTAAAAACACTGAAATAAACAAATGAGTGAAAAGAGATTTATTAAAATAAGTATGTTATATGGCATAACATGGAAACTGCATATACCTTAATAGCAAGTGAATATAAAAGACCTTAAGTACATACAGAAAAAAATACTGTATAGTATTATTACAACTTCAATAGTAAAAATATAAACTTTATGCTTAGGAAATAGATTAGAGAGATATATACCAAATGAGATTGTATTTCAGTTATTCAGCCTATTGGTGATTTATTTTCTACTTTCAAGTTTTACTCTAATAATTTTTCTTATTTTAATATCCCTGAATTTAGGCTACTTTTTTATAATTGATAGCATTCACAGTTTCATTGGAAGCAGTATTTTCTTCATAAGAGTACATGTAATAATGGTTTATATTGCAATCTAGGACTCAGTGGAAAAACATCTTTTTGATTAATAAAATAATAAAGCATAATTTTTAAAAGATAAAATATGATGAATGTCTTCTGAAAGACAAAATTAACTGAATAAAATTTTATCTAAAATAATGTTTACATGAATGAAAATAGCATTTTAATATGAAAGCAAACTTTCTAATGTTTATTTTATTAGAACATCTGCCTGTTATTATCCCTTGATAATATATAAAATGAAATTAAAATGTCTACAGTTCTGAATTATGATTTAATTTAAAGTGGTATTAGTGATTTTCTGTGTATATTTTCTTTAAGATAAAACGATCTAATATTATAATTTTATTTATAAACCTTTAGCATATTAAAGTTATGCAAAGTCTTTATTGCTATCAAAGACTCATATAATATCATTTTAATAGTAATTCAGGACCCTCATTTTCTTTTTTCATCAAAGTAATTCTCTATGTATTTTTGGAAAGATGCTTTTTCTTTCATTTTTAAGAACATTTTGACCACTACAGCTGACAGTCCACTAAGCTTCTCTTAGTCATGCTTGTCTAAACACGAGCCCTCCACTTCGAATACTGAGCATTTGTATTGCCTGACCGAATTCCAGAGTGTTTTATTTGTGCTGCTGCAGGAATTCACACATACTGGGTAAATGATATTCTTCCATGGCTGCCCCCTCAAATAACACTTTGAAATGTTTACTGGATATTTTCACAGAGAGTTAGATGCTGATGAAAGCTGTCTATCACAAGGAATTCTGCACAATCAGGTGCTCAGTAAGTGTTAGTTACCCATGGTGTTCACTATGACAGACACTGGGGATTAAAACTAAGATGAAATCCCTGTGCTCAAATTTTCCACAATGTAGTGGGAGAAATAAACGAACAGAAGCTCTCAACTAATAAGAAAAGTGCTCCTCATAGAACAATGTAAAAGGGTCACATTGGAGACTAATAAGAAATGATGTTTAAAGGGAGAGTATTACCCAGCCTAAAATGGAAACCAGCATTTGAAAACTCACTCTGTCCCAAGCCCCGTGTTAAAGAGTCTTTGTATACTATCACAAACCAGTGGCTTAAAAACACATAGACGACAAATTCATTGTGTTACAGCTCTGGAAGTCAGGAATCCAAACTCAGTCTCAGTGGGTTCAGGTCATGGTGCTGACAGGACTGATCCATCGCGGGCACTTCCGGGAAGATGCTCTTTCCTTGACTTTTCCAGCGTCTAACGGCTCCCTGCATTCCTCGGCTCATGTCGCCCTCTCCGTATTCAAAGTCAGCAGCCTGGCTTCTTCAAATCTCTTTCCCCTACCAGTGTTTCCATCGTCCCATGGCCTTCTCTGTCCTCGTGCCTGTCTTTTGTAAGAATCCTTGTGACTTCATGGGGCCCACCAGGACACTCACATGTCAAGATCATCACTCAGTAGCGTCCCTTCCCTTACAGGCACACCGCATTTTATTGCTCTTCACTTTATTGCACTCCACAGCGCTGTGCTTCTTGCAAACTGAAGGCAAGGCCCTCCACCAGGAGAAAGAGGACAGCCTGCTTTATTGTGACACTTGCTTTATTACAGTAGTTAGGAATTGAACCTGCAATATCACCTATGTATGCCTGTATAAGATTAACATTTTTAGCCTATTTTGTGCACTAGAATGTGGTCATCTTTGGAGAATCAATATTCAACCAATCAAAGCTGCTAAATAAATTAAGGAATAGAGATGGGGAAGTCAGTTTGAAGAGATGAGATGGACTGAATTGTGCCCCTCCCCATCAGGTTCACATGTTACAGGCTTAACCCCCACAGTGGCTGCATTTGGAAATAAGGCCTCCAGGTTTCAATTAAGATTAAATGAAATCGTAAGGGTGGGGTCCTAACCTGACAGGATGGGTAGCTTTATATGTAGGGGAAGAGGGACCTCTCTCTCTCTTCCTCCTCTCCTTCCCCCACCCCCCCAGCTCCACCCCCTGGCCTCAACAAGAAAAGGCTAGGTGAGGACACAGTGAGAAGGTGCTGTCTGTAAGCCAGGAAGAGGGCTCTGACCAGGAACTGAATCAGCTGGCACCTTCAGAACTGTGAGAAATTAAAATCCCGTTGTTTAAGCCACCCAGTCAATGGGATTTTTTCACAGCAGCCCAAGCTGATGAACACAGAAGATGATGATAAGTCTGGAGTTCAAGAGAGAAGTTTGAACTACAAATGTAGATTTGGAACTTAACAGTTTCAAGACAGTGAAGTAGTTGGTGGTAGTGAAAGACATAACCCTGAGCTAGTATGTATACTGAAAGGGGACATAGCTAAGCAAAGAACCATACATTTCTAGTTACACTACTACCCAGTACTGAATGCTCAATGGTCTACTTGGGGAGGAGAGACTGGCAGAAGGTTGAAGTGGTCCTATGAGTATTTTGCAGGGTGTGACTGGGGTGTTGCAGGGTGTTGGCCAGAGAGCAAGTGGACATTCGAGTGACAGTAATAGGAGCTATCAGAAACCGGGCTAGGGACTTTTCTTCCTGTAGCTGCAAAACCGAGGATTACGTTTTATACGCAAGGAAACTGAGATGCAGACATTAAGTTTTTGGGTCAGAAAGATTTTTTTAATTAGATATTATTTCTAATGTGATTCCTCTGGTGGCAGAGAATCGATGTTGACAGAGCATCAAGCAGAATTTTGAAATGTAAATATTTTTAGTCTAAAGAGGAGCTCTTTCACTACACCCTGAGGCAAGAAAGCAGGCGGTCTGAGAGTCCATCTGGCAGGGGCTGAGACACTGGATTTAAAAGTGTCCTAGAGGCACAAGTACCAGTGAATTTGAAAAGTCAAAATACTGCAAATAAGAGTATTCAATAAGTAAGTAATATGCTGGACTTCATGAAATAAGATGTAGATGATATTTTAACTTCCTTCAGGACAATGTTGTATTGGAAAACATGTTTTAACTAAAGAGAGTGAAAACTTGCCCCCCCCCAAAAAAAGGTGGTTTTTTTTATTATTATTATTTGGAATATGGCATGGCGGGGGAGGCGGGGAGGGGGGATAGTGAATGAACAATATGTTAATTGGCTCACTCACTGAAGAAACCTTTACCCATCTATAATAATCTGTAATAATAAAAGCACAATATGCTAATTAGACCAGAGGGCCTTCCAAATGACGCCTGGGTTGCGAGGGAAGCCTGGGTCCTGGGTGCCTGCCAGCGGGCAGAGGAGGGAAGGCAGTGCTGGCAGCCGGGGGAAGGAAGGCCTGCTCTTGCACGATTTTCATGCCTTGGGCCTCTAGTCTTTGGGTAAAGGTGTTAAAAACTCATTCTCAGGTCTTAAAGAAATCCTGCTTCCCAGCCTAGACTTTAAGAACCTAAAAATGAAGGGTAAATTACATATTTAACACATGATCTGTGGTATCAATATATTTTTTAATGACTCAGTGGTTACGAGGTTACATGAAACTTTTCAAAGACTCAAAAAGCTTTGCAAATATATATATACATTAATCTTTATCTTTTTATTTACTTATTAAGGTACTAGTGGCCCAGTGCACGAAATTCATGCACAGAGCTGGAGTAGGGGTGTCCCTCAGTCTGGCCTGCACCAGCTACAATCTGGGACCCCGCAGGAGATGTCTGACTGCCGGTTTAGGCCCGATCCTAGGACTGCTGGCTCCTAACTGCTCACCTGCCTACCTGCCTGGTCACCCCTAACCACTCTGCCTGCCGGCCTAATCACCCCTAAATGCCCCCCACCAGCCTGCTCTCCCCTAATTACTGCCCCTGCCGGCCTGCTCACCCTCTACTGCCCCAACCACTGTCTTGCTTGCCCCCAACTCTCCCCACCCTGCCAGCCTGATTGCCCCTAATTCCCTCTGCCTCAGCCCCACCACCATGGCTTTGTCTGGAAGGTCTCCCGGTCTAATTAGCATATTACCCTTTTATTAGTATAGATTACCTATGTGTCTTTATCCCCCCCATTGTCTCCCACCACTTGCTCATGCCCTCACTCTCTGGTGACTATGTCCATTGGTTATGCTTATATGCATGCATACAAGTCCTCTGGCTGATTTCTCTCCCTTACCCCTACTCTTCCCTACCTTCCCTCTGAGGTTTGAATATCTGATCAATACTTCTTTGTCTATGGATCTGTTTTTGTTCATTAGTTTATGTTGTTCATTATATTTCACAAAATAGTGAGATCATGTGATGCTTATCTTTCTCTGAGTGACTTATTTTGCTTATGAGTAAGTCATAATGCTCTCCAGCTCCATCCATACTGTTGCAAATGGTAGGAGATCCTTCCTTTTTTACAGCAGCATAGTATTCCATTGTGTAGATGTACCAAAGTTTTTTAATCCACTCATATGCTGATGGGCACTTAGGCTGCTTTCAAATCTTAGTTATTGTAAATAGTGCTGCTATGAACATAGAGGTGCATATATCCTTTCTGATTGGTGTTTCTGTTTCCTTGGGAAATATTCCTAGAAGTGAGATCACTTGGTCAAATAGGAATTCCATTTTTAGTTTTTTTGAGAAAATCCATTTTTTCTCCACAGTGGTTGCACCAGTCTGCATTTCTACCAGCAGTGCATGAGGGTTCCTTTTTCTCTGCATACTCACCAGCACTTGTCATTTGTCGATGATAGCCATTTTGACAGGTGTGAGATGGCATCTCATTGTCCTTTTGATTTGCATCTCTTGGATGATTAGTGACCTTGAGCATGTTTTCATATGTCTCTGGGCCTTCCTTACTAGTATATCCTCTTCCAAAAAGTATCTATTTAGGTCCATTGCCCTTTTTTTTTTAAATTGGGTTGTTTATCTTCCTTTTATTAAGTTGTATGAGTTCCCTGTAAACGTTGGAGATTAAACCTTTATTGGAGATAACATTGACAAATATGTTCTCCCATGCAGTGGGCATTCTTATTGTTTTGTTGATGGTTTCTTTTGCTGTGAAAAAGTTTTTTTATCTTGATGTAGTCCCATTTGTTTATTTTCTCTTTAGTTTCCATTGCATTAGGAGCGGTATCAGTGAAGATATTGCTTCCTTATATGTCTGAGATTTCTCTGCCTGTGGATTCCTCTAAAATTTTTATGGTTTCTCATCTTATGTTTAAGTCCTTTATCCATTTTGAGTTTATTTTTGTGTATGGTGTAAGTTGGTGGTCTAGTTTCATTTTTTTGCATGTATCTGTCCACTTTTCCCAACACCATTTATTGAAGAGACTGTCTTGTCTCCATGTGTGCTCTTGCCTCCATTGTCAAATATCAATTGAGCATAGTAGTTTGGGTTGATATCTGGGTTCTCTATTTTATTCCATTGGTCTCTATGTTGGTTCTTGTGCCAGTATCAGGCAATTTTGAGGACAGTGGCTTTGTAATACACCTTGATATCTGATATTGAGATCCCTTCTACTTTGTTCTTCTTTCTTGGGATTGGTGCAGCTATTCGGTATCTTTTTTGTTCCAGATAAATTTTTGGAGAGTTTGTTCTAGGTCTGTGAAATATGCTATTGGTATTTTAATGGGGAGTGCATTGAATCTATAGATTGTTTTGAGTAGTATGGGCATTTTTTATATTGATTCTACTAATCCTTGAACACGGTGTGTTCTTCCATTTGTTTATGTCTTCCTCTATTGCTCTTTTCAGTGTCCTGTCATTTTCTGAGTATAATTATTTTACCTCCTTAGTTAAGTTTATTCCTAGGTATCTTAATTTTTTTGGTGCAATATTAAATGGTTTTTGGTGGGGGTTTTTTTGTTTGTTTGTTTTGTTTTGTTTTCAGTTTCTCTCTCTGTGAGTTCACTATTGGTGTATGAAAATGCCATAGATGTCTTGGAGTTAATTTTGTATCCTCCTACATTGCCAAATTTATTAAGTCTAGTAAATTTTTATGGAGTTTTTAGGGTTCCTATGTATAGTATCATGTCATCTGCGAATAATGACAATTTTAATTTTTCTTTTCTAAATCGATGCCTTTTATTTCTTCTTCTTGTCTGATTGCTATGGCTAACACTTCCAGTACTATGTCAAACAAGAGTGGTGAAAGTGGGCATCCCTGTCTTCTTCTTGTTCATAGAGGAAATGGTTTTAATTTTTGCCCGTTGAGTATGATGTTGGCTGTAGATTTGTCATATAAGATTTTTATTATGTTGAGGTTTAATCCTTCTAGTCCCACTTTGCTGAGTGTTTTTATCAGAAAAGGGTTTTGGATTATGTCAAATGCCTTTTCTGCATCAATTGATATGATTATGTGATTTTTTGTCTCTCAATTTGTTTATGTGATATATCATGCTTATTGATTTGCAGATATTGTACCAGCCTTGCATCCATGGAATAAATCCCACTTAGTCATGGTTTATGATCTTTCTGATATAATGCTGGATCTGGTTTGCTAGAATTTTGTTAAGGATTTTAGCATCTATGTTCATTAGGGATATTGGCCTGTAATTCTCTTTCTTTGTAGTGTCTTTATCTGGTTTTGAGATTAGGGTAATGCTGACTTCATAGAAAGAGCTTGGAAGAGTACCTTCCTCTTGAATTTTTTATTCTTCCTGATTGAGTTTTGGAAGTTTTTCTTTTTCAAGGAATATGTCCATTTCACCAAGGTTGTCCAGTTTGTTGGAATAGAGTTGTTTGTAGTATTTTTTTTTACAATGCTTTGTATATCTGTGGGGTCAGTTGTTACTTCACCTTTTTCATTTCTGATTTTGTTTATTTGGATCCTCTCTCTTGGCTTCTTGGTGAGCCTAGCTAGATTTCATCAATCTTATTTATCCTTTCAAAGAGCCAGTTCTTCTTGTTGTTGTTGTTTTATGTTTTATGTTGTTGTTGTTGTTGTTGTTGTGTGTGTGTTTTGTCTCTTTGTCATTTATTTCTGCTCTGATCTTTGTTATTTTCTTCCTTCTGGTTACTGTGGGATTTTCTTGTTGTTCTCTTTCTAATTCTTTAAGTTGCAAGGTTAGATAATTTATTACCCTTTTTACTTGGTTTTGGGGTTTTTTTATTTATTTATTTATTTATTTTTATGTAGGCCTGTAGAACTATGAACTTCCCTCTCAGGACTGCTTTCATTGTGTCCCATGAATTTTGGATTGTAGTGTTTTCATTGTCATTTGTTTCAAGGATACTTTTTATTTCTTCATTTATTTCTTTGATTACCCAATCATTGTTTAATAGCATGCTATTTAGCCTCCAAGTGTTTTATTTATTTTATTGTTTTTATTGTAGTTGATTTCTAATTTTATGCCATTGTGATCTGAGATGATCCCTGTTATGATTTCTATATTCTTGAATTTGAAGAGATTTTGCCTGTGATCTAATATGTGGTCTATCTTTGAAAATGTCCCATGTGCACTTGAGAAGAATGTATATTCTGTAGCTTTGGAGTGAAATGTTCTGAAGATGTCAATTAATTCCATCTGATCTAGTGAATCATTTAGTATTGCTGTTTCTTTAGATTTTTTGTTTAGAGAGTTTATCCAGTGGTGTCAGTAGGGTATTAAAGTCTCCTACTATGATTTTATTGCTGTTGATCTCTCCCTTGATATCTTCCAGAAGTTGTTTTATGTATTTGAGTGCTCCTGTATTGGGTACATCTATGTTTATCAGAGTTATATCTTCTTGTTGAATTGATCCCTTTATTTTTATGAAGTGGCCCTCCTTATCTCTTGCTATGGCCTTTATTTTGAGGTCTGTTTTGTCAGATATAAGTATTGCAACCCCAGCTTCTTTTCAATTTTTTTTTTTGCCTGGAAACTTTTTTCCATCCCTTCACTATCAGTCTATGTGAATCCTTTCTTGAAAGGATGTATCTCTTTCAGATAGCAAATATATGGTTCATGTTTTCTTATCCATTTAGCAACACTATGACTTTTGTAAATGGACTGGAGCATTTAATCCACTTACATTTAATATTATTATTGATAAGTACTTGTTTGTCAACATTTTTATTGTTTATTATTTGTGTTCCTTCTTGCATTTCTGTTTCTTCTTTTTACAGCTGTCCCATTAGCATTTTTGCATTGTTGGTTTTTTGGGTAATAAACTCTCTTAGCCCTTTTCTGTCTGTGAACCTCCTGATTCCACCTTCAATTTTGAATGATAGCCTTGCTGGGTATAGTGTTCTTGGATTCAGTCCCTTGCTTTGCATCACTTTGAATATTTCATCTCATTCCCTTCTGGCCTGGTGTTTTTGTGTTGATATTCTAATTGGAAAGCCCTTGTAGGTAACTTTCTGCCTCTCTCTGGCAGCCTTTAAGAGTCTAATTTTGTTGTTGGTGTTTGCCAATTTAATTATGATGTGTCTTGGTATTGGTCTTTTTGTGTTCATCTTGTTTGGGACTCTATGTGCTTCTTGGACTTGTGTGAGCTTTTTTTTCCTTGCTGACATCAAGGAAGTTTTCTGTCATTATTTCTTCAAACAGGTTTTCTATTCCTTGCTCAGTTTCCTCTCCTTCTGCTACCCCAATTATGCAGCTGTTGTTCCATTTTCCATTTTGTGTTGTTCCAAAGCTTTCTTAGGCTTTCCTCCTGCTTTTTAAGTTTTTTTTTTTTTTTTTTCCAGTTGTTGCTGTGTTTGTGTGTTTTTTTCTACCTTATCTCTAATTTGCTGATGTGGTCCTCAGCCTCTTCTAGTCTACTGTTTAAACCTTCCATTGTGCTTTTTATTGCAGCTATGTCATTCTTCATTTCCTCTTGGTTCCTTTTCATGTTGGTGACATTCTCATTAAGCTCCTTGTAATTCTCATTGAGTTGTGTGTATTTGTCATCCAGCCATTTGAGCATCCTTATAATCATTACTCTGAATTCTTTATCTGGCATGTTACTTGCCTCCATTTCCTTTAATCCCCTTTCTGGTGATTCCTCCTTTTCTTTCCTTTGGGGATTGTTTTTTTGTCTCCTTTTTTTGCTATAATGTTTTAATTGTTTCTGTCTCCTAGATCCAACTGCTTTGCTATCCAAGTACTTTTGTGGGTGGTGCTATGGTTCAGTCTCTCTGATCTCCTGGGCTTGGTTATCTAGAGGAGCTCCCTACTTGAGATATTCGGGTTCTCTTGATGTAGTTGGATCATGAATGTTAGTTTCTTATTCATGGATGAAGTCTTGTCTCAGATTAGCAATGTGACTCATCCCCGGCTTCACTGTGATGTGATCATGGTTTTGGCTCTGGTAGAAAAGGTTGTCTGAGGTCTCACTGGTATGTGCTCACAGTAGGTTCCCAGAATCCAGAGCCTGAGAGGAAGAAGTCTCGGGGCCTGATGCTCAGGTATGGTGACTTTGGCCAGTGTGGTGTGACTCTTGCTGGATTAGCATCAATCTGCAACTCACTATGAGGGTCCCGGAGCCCATGACAGTGGGGGTGGGAGGGGAGGCGGGTGTCTCATAATCTGTGGTTGAAGCAGTGGGACTCTGGCCAAGGTGATTTCCCTCTCTGATTCATGAGGGGCTTCAGGATCCAGCAGCTGGGGATGTAAGAATCTCAGAGACTGTGGCTGAAACAATGTGACCTTGTCCAGGGAGGCAAGTCCTCAGTAACTCACCAAGCTGTCCAGGTAGGTAGCCAGGAGGGGGATGTCCCAGTTTATACTAAGGGAGTCATGCACCCTTTCTTGGAGAGGCACACACCCAGTGGCAGCTCACTGAGGGGCCCAGGAGCTGTATGCTGGGGCAGTGGGCTCATGAGGCCCACACACTGGAGCAACACTACCATGGGGACTGGATGCCAGCAGCCAGGGTTGTGCCTTGCAGAGGCTCAGATTTGCACCTAGGGGCCACCTGCCGGGGAAGCAGGGGCTTTGTGCTGGAGCAGTGCAACTTCAGTGATCTGAGGTCAGCAACCAAGGAGGGGAAAGTCCAAACTTCTGCTGCTGGAGGCTTGTGCCCTTGGTTGGATACAAGTGCACCTAGTGTGGCACCTCACAGAGGCACCCAGGGGTCACCTGCTGGGGTGGTGGCCTCAGCGGGCCTGCACACTGAAACCACACAACCACGGTGTCTTTGGGTAGGCAGCTGGGAAGGGGGACTTCCAAATTTCTACTGCCAGGGCTGGGCTATGCACCCTTGTTTGGCTATGAGCGCGCGGAGCAGAGCCTTACAGAGGCAGTGGGCTCAGGAGGCCTATTCTCTGGAGAAGCATGGCTGTGGTGTCTGGAGGTCAGCAGCTGTGGAGTGTGAATACTCAGTTTTTGCCGTGGGGACCTTGCGCCCTTAGTTGGATTTGCATGCACCCAGTGGCAGCTCACAGAGGCAGCGGGGACCCTTTGGCAGGGTGGCACAATCACACCCTGAGAGGGGCCCTTAAGCTGAAGCCACGCAACCATGGTGTCTGTGGGCAGGCAGCCAGGAAGGGGGAATTCAGATTTGCTACTGCCAGGGCCATGCGTAATTGTTTGGATAAGAGCGTGTCCAGCAGGAACTCATAGTGGCACCCAAGAGCAGCCTGTGGGGTGGGAGCCTCACAAAGCCTGCTTACTGGGAAGGCACAATTGAGGTGTCTGGAAGTTGGCAGCTGGGGAGGGGGAAGTCGCACTTACAGCTGTGGGAGCTGTGCGTGCTTGGAGGTGGATGTCTTAGGGTCTGCAGGTCTGCTGGTGGGGCAGCAGGATTTGGCCTGGAGTGGCTGCAGGGTCATGGGCAGTGTCCAAGCCCAGTCTGGGTAGTGGTGCTGATGACTTATTAGAAGAGGCACCTCTCCCCTTCAAGATGGCGAGGGATCCATTAATCTTTATCTCTTAAGAAATAGATGGGTGGTAGGTACAGTATTTAACCCACACATGATGATACTAAAGCAGGTAAAAGTACTGTGACTTCCTCTAATGCCACAAAACAAAATAGTAGTGAAGCCAGAAATAGAAGCCCTAACCTCTAAGAACCTCTCCTCTTTCAGCTCTTAGTCTAATCCTCCTGCTGCCGAGCCTTGTTAAACACAAGAAATCCTGCATTATGTTAAAGCTCTCTGTGAAGTTGAATCAGAAGCATTCAAATATCATTTCAAAAGATGTGAGATTGTACGTTCTCTAAAAACCTTGTTCTCTTTCATTTGTAGAAGGTATGCTATGCATCAGGAAGAAATCAGACAGAATTAGTTATAAGGATTCTGGTATTTCATCCTTGAATGACAGAGAGTGAATAAAATTGGGTGGGTGAACCTTCTGATAACATTAATAATGATGGAATTTACCTCAATACCTCAAGAGACAAATAGATCCTTCTAGTACTGAATTAAAAGCATGATATATGTTTTTCTACTATATGTCTTGTTTTTTAACTTTTTGTTTACATGATACTTAAAAATATTTTCCTTGTCTTTATACTCAGGAAAGAAAATAGATTGTGCATAGTTATGTTTTTTTTAAAAGGAAATGAATACAGAAGATATTGAAGCATCTCTTAACTGGACATAATGAAAGGGAAGCAAATGAGACTCTGCTCATAAATAAAATAAAATAAAAAAGACTATGCTCATAAAGAATGAGAATTTTAAAAAGTTAGCATACTGGAAAATTCCCCAACCTATACCTCTATTCACAGGTTTCCCAATTTTGGGGCTAGAGTTGATGGTTTTCCCCCACATTCATTTATTTCATTCATGCAACAAATATTAAAGAGCTGTTTTATGTGTTAGGCACAACATAAAATAGAGATAGTCAAAGCTATGCCTTCACGACTTCAGCGATTTTCTACTTTTTCTCATCCCATGGCACACATAAATTAATTACTAAAATCTGTATGGCCCCTGTGCGGAGCCTCGGAGGAAGAGCTGTGCTGCACAAACAAAGGTCATGAACTCTGGACAAAACACTTTCTCTTCATGCATTCACTGCACGGTTATTAGCTCAGGGACTTAGTGTCTTAGAAAAAATATGCTTGTTTTGTACTTGATTACTTCTAATAAAATAAGAGTAAACTCTGTTTCTCATACTCACTACAGTTGTTTTATTATCTATCTATCTATCTATCTATTTATTTATTTATTTGTTTATTTATAATTGTATTTGAAAGTAGATATAGCTATAAACCTACTTTTGCCCCACCCTGTATGTTGTGCTCATACTCTCAAGCTAAAGATCCCAGGAACACACTATAGTTTAAAAAATTGGGAGGAGAGGAAACTTGAGGACAGCATTCCCATAGGAGGGGAGCAGCAAGGGTGAAGAAAAGGAGACACCTGGGAGGCATGTTTTTAAAAAACCTTCAAGAGCGAGGCTCTTGGCTTCAGTGACTCTCAAGGAGTTGGAGGTGGAACCTTAGAACATGGGGAGTACAATTGTGGGGAGCCTCCGTGGGATCGATAGCTCTCCAAGGCAGCTTCCCTCACTGCCTCCATCCTCCCACACGTTTAGTTCAATTATATAGGCTCTATGTGGGAAACCCAATACTAGCTGATATTTTAATATGACTCTACATATTATACAACAAAATTGCTTGTCCAAAAAGGTTTACCGCCATCCAGGGAGATACACCGGGTTATTAGTCAGCGAGAGGGCTGTCAGTGGCAGAAGATCAATGATCCTAGATGTAATGTTCCATGCTCTCTTGCAACTAGATAGACTGTAGTGATTTTTTTCCAGACCATCTAACATACAACATATTTGAGCTAGGTCTCCCATTTTTATTTTATAGTGAAAAATGTCTAATTTATGGTTTTATCACTCCATGCCCTGTGCATATACAATTGACTGCTTGAATGCTATACGATAGTTGGTTTAAAGACACCGTTGTTACCAATTGGAAATTTAACATACCACAACAAGAAAATATTAACAATGATAAACACCTCAGACAGCAGAGAGGTGTGATGATAGGCAAGTTCTCTGGAGCCAGACTGTCTAGTTCAAATTATACCTCTACCACTGGAGACAAGTTATTTGGTTCCTGTGCTTCCGTTTCCTCATCTGTAAAGTGGGGATAATAATGGGACCCACCTCAGAGGTTTGTTATTGAGATTGAAATATATATTTAGTTTTTAGACCTTTATGATAAGCACTATATGAGTGCTTTACCTTTGTTAATAATGATGGTGACAAGGGCCGAAACCGGTTTGGCTCAGTGGATAGAGCGTCGGTCTGCAGACTGAAGGGTCCCAGGTTTGATTCTGGTCTAGGGCATGTACATTGGTTGCGGGCACATCCCCTGTAGGGGGTGTGCAGGAGGCAGCTGGTCGATGTTTCTCTCTCATAGATGTTTCTGTTGTAGCTCTCTATTCCTCTCTTCCTTCCTCTCTGTAAAAAAACCAATAAAATATATATATATTTTTAAATGATGGTGACAAGGTCTTGAAAAATAAAAAGTATTTAACACCACATTCCTATAGTAAGTGAGTTAATGAACTAACCAGTATACATAAATGTTAGCAGACCTTATTGAGGAATTAATTCTCTTAGTGCAGGACAGTCATATAATAGATCAGTCTCTGGCACCATCTGGAAGTATACCTTTAATCTAAAATATTTTTTCCTCTCTGCCTGACATGTCTGATACTTCCAGGCCTACCGTGGGTAGGGGTTCTAATACATTCTGTGACTGAATTTTTTGGACTTTGCCTTAAGAATGCACTAGAAGTCTCAGATCGTTAATTGGGGCAACCAGATTTAGTGTCACTGAAATAAGTGTGATAACAGCTTGATCATGAAAAGCTTTACATAAAGAAAACACCTGCCTGGTGTTAATAAGATACATGAATTTCAGACAACAGAAAACTGAAGAAAATTACCACTCTGCCTGTCTTGATAAAATACCAATGGAGGGCTCTCTATTTATTTCACTATACCTAACATTTTATTTGAATTACTATGAAATGTTAACAGAAAATCAATTGGATTGTGAAATCCTAACAGGTGAAGAGTTTTTTAAATATTGCTGAATTTTTATATGTACTAACAGACTTATTAAGGCAATATGAAAGAAAAAGAGAAGAAAAATGTTTATTTTGTTCTTGATATGTATTACAACAAGCTATAGAGATCTGAGAAGAAATGTCAAGGATCTGAGTAGATGGGGATGTATTGGGCATTAACTTCAACATATGCACATTTTCTCTCTCTCTCAAGATTCAGAGCCTTAATAGAAAAATGTTGAAAATTTTTATCAATTGCCATCTTTTATATCCAAGAGAAATTTTTTTTAATATATTTTATTGATTGTTTTACAGAGAGGAAGAAAGAGGGATAGAGAGTTAGAAACATCGATGAGAGAGAATCATCAATCAGCTGCCTCTTGCACATCCCCCACTGGGGATGTGCCCACAACCAAGGTTCATGCCCTTGACCGAATCTAACCTGGGACCTTTCAGTCTGCAGGCCGACGCTCTACCACTGAGCCAAACCGGTTTCGGCCAAGAGAAAAATCTTTTAAAAATTGAAAACATTATTACAACTAAAGTTAAAAGATTAGTCAGGTGGCTCAGTTGGTTGAGCATAGCCCTATACACTAAAAAGGTTGCAGGTTTGATTCCTGGTTGGGGCATGTACAAGAAGCACCTGATTAATGTTTCTCTCATACATCAATAACTTTTTCTCTCTCTTTCTCTCTCTTTCTCTCTCTCTCTCTCTCTCTCTCTCTCTCTCTCTCTCTCTCTCTCTCTCTCTCTCTCTCTCTCTCTCTCTCTCTCTCTCTCTCTCTCTCTCTCTCTCTCTCTTTCTCTCCCCAGCAGAGGAGAGCAGTTAGGGGTGACTGGGCTGGCAGGGGAGGGAAGTTGGGGGCGACCAGGCCTGTAGGGGAAGACAGTTAGGGGGGTCCAAGCCTATAGGGGAGGAGAGTTGGGGGGCACCAGGTCTGCAGGGGAGGGCAGGTGGAGGGGACCAGGTCTGTAGGAGAGGGCAGTAAGAGGTGACCAGGCCTACAGGGGAGAGAAGTTGGAGGTGACTGGGCCAGCAGGGGAGGGCAGTTGGGGACGATCAGGCTGGCAGGGGAGCAGTTAGGCATCGATTGGGCTGGCAGGGGAGTGGTTAGGCATTGATCGGGCTGGCAGGGGAGTGGTTAGGGGGTTATCAGGCAGACAGGCAGGCAAGTGGTTGGGAGCCAGCAATTCCGGATTGTGAGAGAGATGTCCCATATTGGAGAAAGTACAGGCTGGGCTGAGGGATACCCCGCCCCAGTGCACAAATTTTGTGTACCATGCCTCTATAATATATAAAGAGGCACAGTACACAAATATATATGCATCAACAACAAAAGATAGTTAAATTTTATGTATAGTCAAATTTAGTTGACTGCAATGAAGTGGTCTAAAGAAAATTTGGATAATCAAAATCTATAGTACTACAAAAATTTAATTTGCTAGAAGGTCAAACTTTAATTTGTTAGAGGGTCAAACTTCAACTTACACTGCATAAAACTATTGGCCAGACATGTCAGGCAATAAAACAACTGAAGGCAGGCATTCCTTTCACCCTTCCAAAGATTTATACAACTTAAAGCACATGAATAGTACTGCATAGTTGTTAAGCACTGTTACATATATTGACACTTTTAATCTTTCCCAATCCTTATAGGGAAGGGACATTATAGACATATGGAAGATTTTGTTATCATCTTCACTTTATATATCAACTAGAGGCCTGGTGCACAATATTTGTGCACTGGAGCGGGTCCCTCAGCCTGGCCTGTGCCCTCTCGCAGTCCAGGACCCCTCCAGGGATGTCTGAGGATCTGGCCTAAGCTGGCAGGCAGACATCTCTCTCACAGGCCAGGACTCTTGCAGTCCAGGACCTCTCACTTCTTACCACCAGCCTGCAGCAGAGGCAGGAGAGGCTCCCACCACCACTGTTGTGCTCATCAGCCAGAAGCCAGGCTTGCTGCTCCGTGGGAGTGAACTCACCACCAGGGGACAGTGCCTGCATTGAGCATCTTCCCCCTGGTGGTCAGTGTGTGTCATAGCAACTGATCATTCTGCCTTTCTAACAATTTGCATATTACCCTTTTATTATATAGGATGACTGAGGATCTTAAGTAAATGCAGGTGATTGGCCCAAAATATATTAATTCTTGAATTTCAAGCTTTATTTAATACAATATATTGTGTTGCACTGTGAAAGCCTCTGACCTTTCCCACAATAACTCCTCTAGTCAGCCTTGTATCCTTACTGCCAATGTCCACACTGTTCTTTTTCCTCTTTCTGACCTTTGAATCTTTGTCTTCACTTCCCTCACCCCCTTCATAATTCCTCTCTGCATTGTTGCTGCTTTTCTTGAATGTCCAAATGGCAACCATCATTCAAGGTCCAGCAGAACTTCTACCTCTTCCGGGAAGTCTTCCAGCTCTCTCCATTCTTATTTAATACAGCACTTTCAGGGATTGGTTCTTACGTTCTGAAGTTGTTTCATTTACGTTTATAAGATTCTCCTACAAGATTATAAACTTCTGAGAACAGGGACCAAGTTTTATACTTTGAAATTCAGAGTACCCTAGCTCTGGATATATATGTAGTAAATTCATGATGAGTATTTTGCTATTATTTAATCTGTCCAATAGAGTCCTTGTCTGCTGAACTTACTATATCTGTATTCCAAACATGTGACTTATAAGTTACCCTGTATAATGACTTATTATAGTTGAGTTTAGTATGGTCTTTTCAATATGTTCATATACAAATTGACCTTAGCATTGATTTCTAATGGCAGTGAAGCCAAGGCATATGGCCTGTGGGATCAATTCAACTATATATGCCTGATGAATTCCCCGAATAGAGCAGACATTTGACCCATATATCAGTATTGAGAACAGGAACAGGAAACATTATGCAGTGATTGCTTTTCCATAGAATTACATTAGCATTGCCAATCTGGCTATTCATAATTTCTCAGCAGGTCAGGGGATATCTTTAATAGTAGTTCCTGTGGAACAGCATATGAAAATAGTATTCTGCTACTCATTATAAATGATGCTGACCAAGTATATTGTCATTACAAATTTAATTTTTAAGAAAGAACTCTCCATGTGAAAATGACACACTTGAGAGCCATTACATTAAAAAACAAAAACTTGGTACTGCGTAACAACTCAATCCCTTCTGGAACATAAGTATTCTGTTTAAACAAATAACTACTTTTGTTCATATTTTAAGGAGAATTTGGAGAAGTCTGTAGTGGGCGTTTGAAGACACCAGGAAAAAGGGAGATCCCAGTTGCCATAAAAACTTTGAAAGGTGGCCACATGGATCGGCAAAGAAGAGATTTTCTAAGAGAAGCTAGTATCATGGGTCAGTTTGACCACCCAAATATCATCCGACTAGAAGGTGTTGTCACAAAAAGTAAGTACTGATTTCCTTTATTCTTTTATATATTTATCTCATTTCTTTTTATTTTAAAAATCTTAATTACTATAGCCATTAAGGGGATAATTTAGTTCAGATATCATCTTCTGATATTGCCTCTCAGAGCCTTGATATTAAGCTATGACATTGTCAGAGTTTGCATTGGTGACCAAACAACTTTGAAATGGTATTTATTACCTTTAAATCATTTGCTAATTTAACTTGAAGTAATGAATCAAGAGTAAAGATTATATATATATATATATATATATATATATATATATATATTTCTGTAAGCTATTCACTTTTTCTAAAGCTGTTTAAATTTCAGTATTAGTAGAATAAACAGTTAAATATTTTGGGTTATTAAAATAAAATACTTCTGTTTGGAAATAAATTACATATATACAAATGTGGAATAATTTATCTGAAATAAAACTTTTAAACAAAAAGTTCTGTGTGGAACCCATCTAGATAAATACCATTAGGACTAAATTATTTTAATTTTACATAAAATAAAGATAGAATTAAAATATCTAAAATAAAAATCCTATTTTTAACAGAATAGTGGGATGAAAGCCATTCCTTTGAAAAGAAGCTTCTTTAAAAATCCACAATTAATCATATTTCTAAGAAACAAATTCTTTATATTCACTTTTATTTGAATAATAATAGAGCATAAAGCCTAACTATATTTCTCCTTATTTTATTCACTAAAGAACTATAACTTTAAAAACCCAATACCGAATGGCATTTTTTAAAATACATAAAACAATTTAAATTTTTGAGAGGCACTTTTCCTTTATAAACCTGAAATTTCTTTGAAAATCATTTATATAAAACTAGAGGCCCATTGTATAAAATTTATGCATGGAGATGGGGGGTGTCCCTCAGCCCAGCTTGCACCATCTCCAATCTGGGACCCCTAGAGGGATGCAGGCTGGGCTGAGGGACACACCAAACTGGGACCACTGGGCTCGGTTCTAAATGAGCAGTCGGGCATCTCTCTCACAAACCAGGACTGCTGACTCCCAACTGCTTGCCTGCCTGCCAGCCTGATCACCTCCTAACCACTCTCCTGTCAGCCTGATTGGCGCCAAACTGCCCTCCCTTGCAGACCTGGTCCCCCGCCCCAGCAGCCCTGCTCTGCCAGCCTGGTCACCCCCAACTGCCCTCCCTAGCAGGCCTAATTTCCCACAACTGCCCTCCCCTGCTGTCCATCTTGTGGCAGCCATCTTGTGTCCACATGGGGTTGGCCATCTTTGACTACATGGGGGTGACTATCTTGTGTGTTGGAGTGACAGTCAATTTGCATATTATCATTTTATTAGATAGGATTGACATTTTATGTCATATTTGGAAGCAGAAAAGTATAAAAACTTACTAAATATATAATTGACTGTATCTCTGACACTCAAGTTCTTGTCACAGCCATGATAGTTTGGAGCTGTCATAAGAGAGCATTTAATGACTGCTATTACAGTGGGCTGTTACTTTAGTGGCCTTAATGGGCCTTCCAGTATCCCTGATTCTGGGCTTGTCCACGTGACTAGCCTTGGCCAATGAGACATTCACGTATGGTACAACTGAGAGCATCTTACAGGTCTGCACGTTGGAGCCGGTCCTCTTCCAAAACTCCTTCCCCTAGCCCAGTGTGCAGTGCTAATCAAAGCCAATCCACACGACAAGGTGAAAGCAGTACCGCCAAGAGGAGGGCTGAGGCTCTCCTATCCGAACTCCCAACAGGCAAGTCAGCACGGGATGCCAGCCTTGTGCTGAGCCACCTCAGGCACTGCACTTCCCCCCTGCCACCTAGAGCTGACATCTTGTAGGGAAAAGAATCACCCTGCTCAGTTCAGTCAACCCATAAAATCATGAGAGATAATAAAATGGTTATTGTTTTAAGTCACAGGAATTTGCTCTGGTTAGGGTGAATTAGTTAACACCTCTATACTTTATTTCCACATTTATGAAAAAAAGGGCCAAAGTAACTTTAACTCCAAGGGAATGCTGTAAAGATCATCTTTATAAATGTATAAAGCATGTAGCACAGAATGTGGCTCACAGTAAGCCACATTAAATGGTAGCCATTATTGGTGCTCTGTGCCAGGCACCTTACATATACAATTTGCCCTTTATTCTATTCTTTACTAGAGGCCCGGTGCACAAAATTCATGCAGGAGGGGAGGTGTCCCTCAGCCAAGCCTGCACCCTCTCCAATCTGGGATCCTTCTAGGGATGTCCCATTGCCTGATTAGACCCAATGGGCAGTCAGACATCCCTCTCACAATCCAGGACTGCTGGCTCCCAACTACTCACCTGCCTGCCTTCCTGATTGCCCCTAACCACTTCTGCCTGCCAGCATAATCACCCACTAACCATTCCCCTGCCAGCCTGATTGATGCCTAACTGCTCCCCTGCCAGCCTGTTTGCCCCTAACTGCCGAACCCTGCAGGTCTGGTCAACCCTAATTGCCCTCCACTGCCAGCCTGGAGCCTCCCAACTGCCCTCCCCTGTTGGCTGTCTTGTGGTGGCCATCTTGTGTCCACATGAGGGAAGGATCTTTGACCACATGGGGGCAGCCATCTTGTGTGTTGGAGTGATGGTCAATCTGCATATTCTCTTTTATTGGATAGAATGGAGGCCTGGTGCATGGGTGGGGGCCAGCTGGTTTGCCCTTAAGGGTGTCCCACATCAGGGTGGGGGTTCCCTTGGGGCGTGGGGCAGCCTAGGAGAGGGGCATGTGGTGGTTTGCAGGCCAGCCATGCCCCCAGCGACCCAAGAAGAGGCCCTGGTATCTGGGGTTTATTTACCTTCTATAATTGAAACTTTGTAGCCTGGAGTGGAGCCAAGCTTCTTTCTAGCTCCGAGGTGGCAGCCATTTCTGTTGGGACTTATGTATCTTCTATAATTGAAACTTTGTAGCCTTAAGTGGAGGCCTAGGCTGTCCAGGGTGTGTGGAAAGCTTGGCTCCCTCCATTGCCAGGGGCAACCCTAGCCTCCCGCTCTTTCCAGCTCCATGGCTGTCACCATTTCTGTTAGAATTTATTTACCTTCTATAATTGAAACTTTGTATCCTTGAGTGGAGGCCTGGGCCAGCAAGGTCAGGCAGAAAGCTTGGCTTCCTCCATTTCCAGGGAAACCCAAGCCTCCCTCCTGCTCTCTGTGGCTGTTTGGTTGGGTTTATTTGCATACTTACTCTGATTGGATGGTGGGCATGACTGGTGGGCATGGCTTGTGGGTGCAGTGGAGTGGTGGCTAATTTGCATATTACTCTTTTATTAGATAGGATTGTTGAAAGAATTACATATGCCCCTGTCCCCCCCCCCCATTGACCCTTCCCAGCCTGCCCCTGCCCCCACAGCCCAGGCCTTCACCCCCCTGTTGTCTGTGTCCATCCACTCCATCCTCTATCCCCCAGCCAACCCTTCTCTGCTTTCCCTCTGCGATTCCACAGTCTGTTTCATGCTTCCATATCTCTATACCTATTTTTGTTCATTAGTTTACATTCGTCATTATTTTCCACAAATGAGTGAGATCAAGTGATACTTATCTTCCTCTGACTGACTTATATCACTTAGCATAATGGTCTCCAGGTCCATTCATGCTTCTGAAAATAGTAAGATTCCTTCTTTTTTATAACTGCATAGTATTCCATTGTGTAGCTGTAACACTGTTTTCTAATCCACTCATCTGCTGATAGGTACTTAGGCTGTTTCTAAATCTTAGCTATGGTAAATAGTGCTTCTATGAACACAGGGATGCATACATTCTTTCTGATTGTTTCTGATTTCTGGGGATATGTTCTTAGGAGTGAGATCACTGGGTCAAATGAGAGTTCCATTTTTAATTTTTTAAGGAAACTCAATATTGTTTTCCACAGTGGCTGCACTAGTCTGCATTCCCACCAGCAGTGCAAGAGGGTTCCTTTTTCTCCACACCCTCACCAGCACTTGTCATATGTTTATTTGTTGATGATAGCCATTCTGATAATTGTGAGGTGCTACTTCATTGTTGTTTTTATTTGAATCTCTCTGATGTTTAGTGATTTTGAACATTTTTTATATGCCTCTTGGCCTTCTGTATGTTCACATTCGAGAAATGTCTATTTAGGTCCTTTGCCCATTTTTGATTGGATTCTTTATCTTCCTTTTGTTAAGTTATATGAGTTCCCTATACATTTTTTAGATTAACCCTTTATCAGATGTAATATTAGCAAATATGTTCTCCCATGCAGCGGCTCTCTTATTATTTTGTTGATGGTTTCTTTTGATGTGCAGAAGGTTTTTATTTTGATGTAGTCCCATTTGTTTGTTTAATTTTTTTCCATTGTCCAGGGAGATGTATCAGTCAACATATCGCTACGAGATGTGTCTGATAAATTCCTATGGATTCTTCTAAGATTTTTATGGCTTCCCATCTTACATTTAACTCCTCTACCCATTTTGAGTTTATTTTTGTGAAACAGTGTAATTATCAATGTAATTAACCTTCATAGGACTCCTAACTCAAAGTAAGTAGTATGAATGGTGTCCCAACTGAGCTCTTTCTGACTCTAAAATTCATGGTTTCTTTGTTTATTGTTTGTTTTGCTGTATCACAATGAATAAGCCATAGTTTTAACTTTAATTACCTTAGCTGAACCAAATAACATTAAATAAATAATCTGATATTACTTTAAAAATAAATATTACTTTTAAAATAAGGAAAATATTCAGGTGATTAAAGTAAATTGCCTCTGAAAAATAATAATCTAAAAGAGAGAGATAAAATAACATGCTAATTATTTTTTTTATAGTTTCTGACTTTCTTGTTATTAACCTAGCATGAGTACTTCAAGTTATTCCTTTTGTTTTATATCTTGCTGGAAGGAAAAAGATAAATTTAAAGTTGGGTTATGAATCTTTGTAAAGCATTTAAAATAACAATTTAAGTATGATGTTGAATTCCTCTTATGTGAATTTATGCATGAAATATCTGGAAATAAGTGTCCAACAATAAATTCAAAGGCTGAAAAGTATCAGAAATTTATTTTCTCCCTTTGATAAATCATGTTATGTGACTTTTTTATGTATTCTGATATGTTTTATTTACATGTTATAAAAACATGAAAGTATATGAAAAGAAAAAGATTTATTATCCCTATGAAGCCGTAGGAATTCTTTATTCTGAATCAACTGAATAGGTTTAATAAGATAGTCTGTGGTACTTGTCTGCCAGTTTGAAATACTCAGTTTATTTCACATAAACATCTGAATACTGGCACAGTGATTAGTTTATGTCTCTAACAATCTTCTCTAAAAACAGGACCAGTGACCTCAAATTTATATGATCCCAAAGTCAGGGTCCTTATTTCATTTCAAGAAAAAGAAAAGAAAGAGAGTTGAAGGAGATAAGAAAAAAAAGGATAAGTTCATATGATTTGAGTGGCAATAACCATTATGGTTTTAATTCGTATGAGTGAAGCCCATATAAAGGTTGTTATGGGGCTGCTGGGATGGATGGTGGCAATAGTAAAAGGAATAATTCACGCAGAGATAAGTGGGCAATTTATACTTTTATCTTCTTGACTCTGGTGCTATGGGATTTTTAAGAGAAAGGCAATAAATAAATGAATTCCTCATTCCCATAAATACATGGTAATTATTCCAAGATTGCCAGTAAGTAGCTAAGAGATAGCTAGCAATTAATGCTCCCTAAGGACTATAATATTGCATAGATGATAGTAATGACAAAGACAAACATATAATATAGCCATGTTAGAGTGTCCTGGATTCTGAGAAATGAATGCACAGACTCTAAGTTGAAACTAATGCAAAATTACGGATCAAAAGCTTTATCAGATCCTTTTATAAGTTCTTAATAGACATGTTTTTTAGCTTATTAGGTAGGTTTTATCTTTGAAAGAGACATACTAAAAAGTTCTTAGGAACACTTTTACTCTTTCATATTTGAGCATATGACTACTTTTATTTTAGATCTAAAAGTTAAATGATTAAGAAATGTATTATATAAAAAGTATATCTGATAAAAGTTAAACCTGTTTATTTGATACACATCTCAGTTTCATTAACCTGTTAAGACACAACTGATATAAAAAAGAGATTAATCGAGCTAAACTTTATCCCTAGCACATACTCTTCTCCAAGAACAAATAGAAACCATCAGTTCAAGAACAGACTCGTGGCCATTAGCAGCATGGATAGTAGCAATTTATAACAGGTAATATGTACACCAGTCTCATGAACTCCAGAGCCAAAAGAGAAAGTGCTAACTTTCTATAAAAGACATAAGAGTTGTGGTTAAATTATGAATAAATACAATTCAGACAACACACTCCAGAAGGCTGGATCACATAGTTAGAAAAGATGATGGAAGAACCAAAAGGATGTAATGAAGTACCTATACCCCTGCTTAGTAGTCAACATTAAATTTAGATATACTGATTCAAACAAATTGTAAATTTAGTAAGAGGTAATAAAAGCCAATCAGGATAGCAAACAAATTCCCAAACATTTCGTCATAGAACATTCCTAAAGATGCCATGGAATGATATAGAAAGTACCACAGGAAGTGCTAGGCTTGCCCAAACCATGTTAAAATATTCCAAAACTTTGGGGGTTCCTTTGAGACAGTTTTTATGCTGCATGGAATCAAAGTCAGGGGCTCGATTCAAGCCAGTTAAATGCATTGTATATTAAATGCACAAGAACAGTCTCTCTGGTCCTATAATCGCACTCCATTTGTCAAGTAATACATTCCCCACCAAGATGACATATGCCTCTTTACCTGGTTGTAACATCCTGCTACTAGTCCCAAGGACTTAGACAAGTCACTCAGCATCTTTAGGCCTCAATTTCCCTCTGCACAAAGGTTTGAAAAGTGCAGTTTGGACTAGAACAATAAAGATCAAATCTAGCACTAATGTTTTTTATTTTATTCCTTTGCCAAAAGAAGAAAACCAAAATGTCAGTGAGGAAAATTTGTACCAGGGATAACTTCTCTCCCACCCCCAACTTAACTTCAGGTTCATATCAGTGAACCAAGAATAAGATGGAGAGGTGTAGGAAGAAACAAAAGGTGTCTTCAGTTACGGTTTTATTCCAACAATCTGTAAAGTAGAAAAGGTTAGGCAAAATTTTCCTATAAGCAAATACCAAAGTTTGGATATACAGAATTACCTTGTAGGGGTAAACTTGGAAGAAATTAGATGGCTGCTTTCTTCTGGAATTCAGCTCCCCTGCTAGCTAAGGTAGGTTAAGACTTTTGTTTTGTTTTCCAAGTAACAGTTACTGAGCACCACCAGGTGTTAGATACGATTGCTGATTAAAACCTATAGATACAGAAAGGAAGGCCTCAGTGTGCTCACGAAACTCATTTGTTGCAGACAGTCCACTGGGAACATAAGTAAGTAGGCCAGTATTTCCCACTGTGGTGTGGCATGTGCTATTTTGGATACAATTATTCATTAATTTATTCATGTATTCATTCAGTGAATGTTTATTGGTTACCCTCTCTTCTAGTCACTTGTAATTAACTAGTAAAAAAGACACAGCTTCTACCTACTGGAGGAAAAAAAGGAATCTAAATAAGGGGTGGGCAAAAGTAGGTTTATAGTTGTGAGTATAGGAAATACAGAGTTTATTCTTGTGTCATTATTTTTTAATTATTGTATTATTCATTTGTATTACAACCGTAAGCCTACTTTTGCCCACCCCTGAATATATTATCTATACTTATAAATGGGTAATATGCTAATTAGGGTGGATGTCTTCCTGATGACCTTCCAGACATCCTTCCAGACAAAGCCACAGCGGCTGCAAGGGCCGAGACTCAGGCAGTAGTGGCAGCAACAGTGGGATAGTGGGGACAGCACCTTCCCCTGATCCACCAGGTCACCTCCCACAGAGGGAGGCCAGACTGCGGCTTAGGCCAGGGGTGAGGCAGAGGCGGTTAGATCAGGCTGGCAGAAGGGCACGTTAGGGGCAATCAGGCCAGCAGGCAGAGGCAGTTAAGGATGATCAGGCAGGCAAGTGGTTAGGAACCAGCGGTCCCAGATTGCAAGAGGGATGTCCAACTGCTGGTTTAGGCCCACAGGGATCAGGCCTAAACAGGCACTTGAACATCCCCCGAGGGGTCCCAGATTGGAGAGGGTGCAGGCTGGGCTGAGGGACACTCCCCCATGCACAAATTTTGTCCTGCATAATAAAGAGCTAATATGTAAATGGTCATCACACTCTCGCGCCCTTACACAGGGGCCCGGGGGACCTGAGGCTGGGCCAGAGGACCTGAGGCCACAAACCCTACTCAGCAGGACTTGATGTGGGATCAGAGACTGCACCCCCTGCCCAGTGGGGCTTGATGGGGTTAGGGCCTGCCAGGTCTGAGTCTCAAGCGATTTTGAGGCAGACACAGGTGGGCAGGGACTCGAATCCAGATTCTGATAGAAGGAAGATTTTCATATACATTTTATTAATTTTCTTTTATCTCTGACACTTCTATTATAAAGAAAAGGCAAGTAGCAATATTAAAATATTTCCTCTAATTAATTCCCTTTTAATGTGTAAGAATTTCATGAACTGGGCCACTAGTCCTATATAATAAAAGCCTAATATGCAAATTGAACAAACAGCAGAATGACCAGTGGAATGACCAGTCACTATGACGTGCACTGACCACCAGAGGGCTGATGCTCAATGTAGGAGCTGCCCGTAGGCCCCAGGCCAGCCAAGGCTGGTGCCAGTGGGGCCCTCCGATCACCCTGCCAGTCACCCCACAGATCAGCCCTGATCGCCGACCAGGCCTAGGGACCCTACCCTTGCATGCATTTTGTGCATTGGGCCTCTAGTCTTTGATAAAGAGGAAAAATGCTAAGTGATGTGGAGGAGCAAGCAGTGCTGAGGTTTGGTGGGAGAGTATTCAGGCAGACCGCAAGAAGTTCTAAGCCCTTGTGCTAAGAAAGAAGTTGGCATATTAGGAGAGCACTCAAAACAGCTGAAGCAAAGTAGTAACAGGAGAGTAAATAAATAAATGAAAGAAAATAAATAGAGGCAGGAAAAAACTGTAAGGTAGCTAATGTAGAAATCCAAATGAAAAATAACAAGCAAACAGATTAAAGAAGGGAGATAAAAAGAAGGGAGTATATTTAAGAGATATTTTAGGTTAAATTGAGAGACTTTAGTGACTATATGGGGATGGTTCAGATGACTTCCAAGTGTCTGGTTTGCATAAATAGGGGAATGGAGAGAATATTCTGGAGAAATAACAGATTTGGAGAGGAAGTAGTTAATTCTGAATTAGACATGATAAGTTTGAGGCGCCTGGGACATTTAAAGACACCAGGACGCCTCTGGAGCCTGGGTGGACATCTGGGCTGCAGGCACAAATTAAGGAGTGCTCCGTGGGTGGGAACTGAGGGGGAGCTGAAGCCACAGGAGGGCGGAATTGCCAAGAGGTTGAGAAGAACTAACTTCAACAGGCAGACAGATCTCTAAGAATGAGGGAGAGGCCCATAGAATAAAATGACCTGAGAAGCCAGGTAAGGTCAGGATTGAAAGCATTTGTGTTTTGAGGCAATTAGGAGGGGATAGTTCTCGCAGCACAGGATTGAGGCCAGATCGCTTGGACCGGAGAATGAGTGGGGCACGTGCACACAGAGGTCAGACTGAAGGGTTACAGAAAAGAGCATTAGATTGTGTGGACATCTTACTTAAGTTCCAAGTGCTTAGCATTCTTTAAGTTATTCATTAATTCAGGTGGTACTTACTATGTCCCTCAGTACTCTGTGCCAGGCACCTTCCCAAGCATGAGGCATTTGGCAATGAATAAGGAAGCTAAAATGTCTGCCCTCATAGGAAGGGCCCTGTGTCTGTCCCCTCCGGTTTTATTCTTCACCATTCTCTTGAATTCTAGATTGCATTCATGCTGAATGACAAAAGCACCTCAAAGCTTACACTCATTTCTCTCCTGTGTCTCTTCCTATTCTAAATCCTTGAGGCTCTGGATGGAAAGGTACCACGCTGACCTGATTTGGGCGCATAGGTGACTGTGAATGAAAAGGCTTTTGGTACCTGAAAGGCTTCACCGCCTCTGGACGTACCAGCTCTCCCTTCCACCAGGGATGCCAGAGGCAGCGTCATTTGCTAAGGTGATGGGTGGAGGGCCTGGGGTAGCTCCTGATAAAAGTGTGACGGAAACTGATAAGGAAAGGTTCAAATGTGTGGGGCTCACCGAGAACACGAGAGAATCTAGACATTATGGCAAAAGCTGCTGCCCCCAAAAGTATTGTTGATAAATGAGGGAAAGAGGGATAACATAAAATTGAGAAGAGATTCAACCCAAGGGAAAAGGAGAGATAAGAGGCAGTAAAAAAGAGAAGAAACTGTGATTTGGTATATTTTCTCTCTTTTCCTATCATCCTTAATATTTACTTCTAGAGGCATGGTGCATGAAAATTTGTGCACAGGGTAGGGAGTCCCTCAGCCTGGTCTGCCCCCTCTCACAGTCCAGGAGCACTCAGGGGATGTCCTACTGATGGCTTAAGCCCACTCCCTGCTTCCTCTGTGGGAGGCGATCAGGGGATCAGGGGAAGGCACCACCCCCATCACCCCACTGCTGCTGTCACTGCTTGTCTTTAGCCCTTGCTTCTTAGTGCTGACCCTGCCCACCCACCCCCCACCCACTGGTGGGTGGGGAATGATCTGGGGCCAGGTCGGCTGAGGGAAGGGCTGTGGGAGGTTGAGGCACAGCAGGTCGCACCCTGTCCAGCCTCTGCAGAGGCGTGGCACCGGGGCCAGCCGGAGCTGTGCCTCTGTGGCTGCCTTTGCGGAAGGGGCAGCGCTGGAACTGGGATCATGCAGCCCCCTCTCCCGCTGCCTCTGCGGAAGGGGCCGTGGCGCTGGGCTGGCTTGTGTGGAGGACTCTTCCACACCAACTCTGCAAAAGTAGCCACGCCTTTTCATGCAGTGCCGGGCTCTCCTGTGGCCTCTGTGAAAGGGGTGAAAGGGGCCGAGACACTGGACTGGCCTGTGCCGCCACCTCTCCTGCACTGCCAGCCCTCAGCCCTCGCAGCTGCTGTGGCTTTGTCTGGAAGGACGTCTGGAAGATGTCTGGTCTAATTAGCATATTACCCTTTTTATTAGTATAGATTTCCCGTAAGTGAAAATAGTGATGAATTATTCTTGAGCAATTTCTAGAATCTCAATGGACTCACAGGATATTTACGACAAAATATTTGTCATTGGGAATTATAATCATACTAGAGGCCCAATGCATGAAATTCATGCAAGGGGCTTGGTCCTCGCAGCCACAGCAGCTTGCCTCTGCCTTCATAGCCCCAGCTTCATCCAGAAGGTCATCTGGAAGGTCATTCGGCTGTCCGGTCTAATTAGCAGATTACCCTCTTATTATTATAGACACATATTGATAAATGAAAAATGAACCAAATGTGACTAACAAACAGTAACAGAATGGCATAACCTGGTGGCCCCATGGATCACACTTGTTTCAAGTAACATGGACTAATTGGGATCACCAGCTTAGTTTTTTTTTCTGCCAAAGTGTACTTCCCTCTTTACAAGAGCAAGAGGGAACACTCCTCTGTAGTCAGGAGAATTTATTCTCGTCCCTTCATAATTTAAGTATCTGGGTTTCTTAAGGTCATTCACTCTAATCACATCTCTCGATCTACTTCTTACTATCTTCTTCCTGTGGTTCTCTGCCTTCCTAAACAGGCCTGATAATTATTGGGTAGAGAGTAATAAGTAGCAGGCTAAAAAATTCCAGTAACAAGTTGCTCATTGTGAAGATAACACTATAAACTGTAAAAACTAGGAGAGAAAAGGGAATAGAAGTACAATTTTATGCACACATAATGTTGCCTTTTAATACCTCTAAATAAAACTGAATAGAGCTATCCAGAGGGTGAAATCTTACTCCATTTAAAAAAATAAAAATTCCTTCCAGTCATTCATGTTGCCGCTCATTCTGGTAAAGAGTTTGATGGCTTGGAATTTGAGAATAGCAATAGATAATCTTATGGACACGAATCTGCATCTGTGCACTCAGAATGAGAGCCATCCAGCGGGCTGCAAGGTAAGGCAATCACTTAGCGATTGCTCAGGAACTGTAATCCAGATGGTCTTATTAGGCTTGGATAAATACAGTAGATGTCTTAATCACGGAAAACCCATAAAATTAAAGAATGGAAATATAGCAAGCTCCTTATTTATCCCATGATTAATATTTTCATGTTTATTTTATTGTTAGAATATGTTACTGTGACTTTTCTTAAAATTTTATTTTGATATAATTTCAGACTCAGAAAAACAGTGAAAATAATATAGTTCTCATATAAACTTTACTCATTCTCCCTTTATGTTAGTATTTTACATAACCACAGGATTATTATCAGAGCCAAGAACTAATCCTTCACCTTCTTAGCCAAAGAACCTAAATGCATGATCCATAGATACAGACAACAGCCGTGATGGCCAGAGGGAATCGGGGTGGGGGATAGGGGCTGGAGGGAGATGGCCAAAGGGGAAAGGAAATGGGGACATCTGTAATAATGTCAACAATGAAAATAAAGCTAAAAAAGAAAAAGAAAAAAAAAAGAAAGGCAAGAACTAAACATCAAAGCAGTACTACTTACTAAGCTATTGACTTTTATTCAGATTTTATCAACATTTCCACAAATGTCTTTCTTCTTTTCCACAATCCTGTCTAGGATCCTACATTGCATTTAGTTAACACATCTCCTTAGTATCTGCCAATCTGTGACAATTCTTCAGTCTTTCCTTGTCTTTCATGACCTTGACATGTTTCAAGAATGCTAGTCAGTTAATTTGTAGCATATCCCTACAAAATATGGGGTGTGTCTATTGGTTTTTCTTAACTTGATTTGTGGTTATGCATTTGGGGCAGGAATACCACAAAAGGTGGGTACCTTTCTCAGTGCATTCCTTCTCAGAGCATAACATCCCACATGCCTTATCCTGGGGATGTTAACATGGATCCCTGGGTCAAGGTGCTATCTGCTGAGTTGCTTCATTGTAAAGTTACATTTCCCCTTTTTGTTTTTAATATCTATTTAGGGGGAAACTATGCAAGTATCCTATTTCTCAGCAAATTTTCCCCGCTAATTTTGTCATTTGTAACAGATCTTGCCTGTAATAATAATTATTACTATTATATTCTAATGATTATTCTGTTCACCTCTTTCCGTGTTTATTAATCGACATGCTCTTTAGAGAGGGGATATATTTCAGAATGTTCTGTGAATGGAATAATACAGTAAGTAGCCTTTTGACTGTAGCTTCTTTCCCTTAACACTTGAGGTTGGTGCATGCTTGCTGTTCTTGTTGAGTAGTATTCCTTTATAGGGATGTGCCATCGCGTGGTTCTGCATTTAGTAGTTGAAAGACATCAGGGTTGTTTTTAATTTTGGGTGATTATTAATATAACTTTTATAAACACTCATGTTAGATTTTGGCATAAATATATATTTACATTCATCTTGGGTAATTACTTAGATGTGAAATGTCTGGATCTTATGGTAAATGCATGTTTTTGTAAGAAACTGACAAATTGGTTTTAAACTGGGTGTACAATTTTGCATTCCCACTCGTAATTGTGAGAGTTTAATTTGCTCTGCATCATCTGTATTTTATGTTGTCATTAAAAAAAAAACATTTCAGCCATTCTAGTGAGTTTATATTGGTATCGCATTGTTATTTTATTTCACATTTTCCTAACGATGATTGATTTTGATTGTCTTTTATATGCTTTTTTGCTATCCATATTTCTCCTTTGATAAGCATGTCTTCATATTTTCATCCATTTTCTTTTATTAGGGTTTTTTTTTTTTTCGTCAATGTTAAGTTTTAAAAGATTTTAAAATATATTTTTCTGGATACAATTCTTTGTCAGAAATGTGATCTGTAGATATTTTTTCTTTTATGGATTGTGCTATTTGGTATAGTATCTGGAAACTCTTTACTTAACCCAACGTTACAAAGATATTCTCTTCTGCTCTCCTCTAGAACTGTTATAGCTTTATGTTTTACACATAGATCTATGATCCATTTTGCGTTAATATTTGCATAAAGTGTGAGTTAGGTCCAAGTTTCTGGATTTTTTTTGCATATATCAATAGATCACTTCACCACCATTTATTGAATTATTGTTGTTGTTTTTTTAATATAAAACTGGCTTTTCTTATTTTAAATTCCCATGTTTGTTTAAAATCCTTCTGTGGCTTTCCTTCACCCACAGGACAAAAACCCATGCTGCTGAATACAGAAATTCAAGGTTTTGTATTTTCATAAGGTGCCTTTTGCCTCATGTCCCTCCTTCTCTACCTCCTAGTTTAAATTCTAGTCATTGGTAATTTCCCCAAACATACCATGTTTCTTGCTTCACATATTTGATCACACATGGCCCTGTTCTTGGAAAACCCTCCCTCTTCCCTTTTCCCATCTCCTTTAACTCAGTTTATAAGGGGTGACTCAGTTTATATGAAACATTCTTTCTTAATCTTTGACCTGGATTCGATAACTACATTGCACTTCACCTGTTACTACAATTATCATTTATATGCATAGTCCCAAAACCTACTGTTTTCTTAGTTCTTACTCCATAATATTAGGACTTCAGCACCCTTTCCCAATGCCCCTAAGTTTTTTCTGGGACAGCCCACTAGTGTGTTAGCTGAAGCAATGCAGCATCTAGACTGCCCTCTATCCCTGTTGTGATCCCCTCTCCCCTACCCACTGCCTGCCACAGCCCTCTAGAGACTCCACCAGCCCAGCTACTGCCCATCAGTAGAACAAAAACTATCCTGTCATTTATGCATTTATTTGGGGTCTTCAAGAACCCACAATTTTGCTGAATCTGTGTTGAACGAAGCAGAGATAAACCTTTTCTATCCACTTTGTACCTCAGTTTTCATTTAGTTACCAAAGCTGCTCTCATGGGCTCAGAGCAGCCAAAAATCTCTCTGGATCAGTTTCATTTGTTTTATTGGTTCTTAATTTTCTGATAATAAAGGGCCAAATTCAATACACTGGCCACCCCACTTTCTCCACTGAACCTTAATCTTCTTTTCTGTTCTAGCTTCACTTCACTGTTCACTTAATCTCTGCAGTCCCAAATCTCCAATATATACCACCTAATATATTTTTTAAACCTATTCACTTTTTAAATAGAGAAAAATGTTTTATATTATATTGGTATGGGAATTTGGAGAGGTTATAATCTGTTGAGAACAGTGCTTATTTTATTCATTGTGGTGCTTAGCTTGGTGCTGTACATATATTTGATATATTTTCATATGGAGAAAGGGAAATGGTGAGAAAAGAGGGGAAGGAAGAAGAGAAAAGGGAGTAAAGAAAAGAAAGAACCTAATTTTCAAGGACTTCAAGTTCAGTTCTAAGCATTAACATTCTTTTATGTCAGTCTCATTCATATGGAATTGGCAGCTGTTCTCATAATTGTGCTTCTCTGCACTTTTGCAGTTTCTCCTGCTCCTCTGAAGAGCAATCGTTTTTAGTTGTTTTTCTCTTCTGAAATTTTAACTGTGTTCATTACATTATCATTATTTAGGTACATACATGCCTTTTTTCTGCTGTAGACCAGAATCAACTAATTCATCATAACATATACCCCCACATTACTTCATCTATATCTCATGCTATAAGCCAAATCCTGACTTTGAAATTGATAAATATATTATTGTGTTTCATAGGGCTGATAAAGGCAGATACACTTTTGTTCGCTGGTGATTGAGATATAGCAACCGAATAATGTGACCTTATTGACATTTGTATTAGGTTTCATCAATTATTGGTGAGTGGATTTATTCATTTTTCCACTCATCACATTGTCAACCAAGACATTAGTGACTTTCTTTTCTTCTCTTTCTTTCAAACGCAATGGTTGCTTCAGCAATCTTAGCCCTGAAATAGTGCATTGACCTTTCCCCTAGACTTTAGTGGGGGAAATTCAGTTTTTACTTAGTAGCCATACAATATTCTATGGGACATGCTCTTGGATTTGGCACAGCAACCCATAAATACAAAAACTAAAACCTCTCTAACTTTGTCACTATTTCATATATGAAATCACTAGAATTATGAAAGTATACTAGTCCAAAGGGCCTTCCATTGGTTAACTTCTGTGATTTAATTTCTTTAATATAGATTATTTCTCATTGCAAGAAAGTCCAGGATATTCCCTAGGGAAAACAGTTACACAGCGGAAATACATAGAATGCTGCTATTGAGACCTAAGCAAAGTGAGGGACTGCTTAAAGAAGGGAAGAAACAGGGGTGTGCTGAATGGGGTTTCTTAGCTTCTTTCCAAAAATGGAGAAACTAATTCTTTGTTAAAAAGGAATTTATAATTAATATAATCACTTGTTACGTATTAGCTAAATAAATTTACTAAAACTAAACCAAAGGTTCCCTGTATGTCAACTCTAATGTTCCAAATTTTCCTGCCATAGAATTGATTGGTAATAGACTTAGAAAATAGTTCCCACTAACTACCTCCACGTAGAAAATATGGAAGACTACATATAGCAAATAATGAAAATTTTAATTATACAACATGTAAAGTTTAAAGTTTTTATTTTTTATAAGATCGAACAAATGAAACAATTCCTATAACTAAAATAATGCTACCAGTCTTTAGGTATATTTCCCAGTTCTAACTGCAGAGAAATTCTTAACTGCTAAGAAAATTCATCCTTCAATCTAATTATAGAGCTTACTCTTCTTACTAATTAAGAAATTAAGAGCTGGACAGGAAGACTGAAAGGAAAAGTGATTGTTTGGGAAGCTGATATGAGTGGAGCAAACCCATTTCTCAATCAAATTTAAATCCCTTCAATGGCTTATGAAGAAGTAATTATAAGCTGAATGGAATAAAGGGCACATTTTTGCTTGTTAAAGATGTCTCTCTCACAATAGGAAAAAAAAATCACTTTTTAAAAAATACCATATTATTCAGAGACATTATGAGAAAAGCCACACTACAATTTAGAATCTTGGTAAGTCAATCATGGGAAGACAAAATAAACATGCTTCAAACATTAATCTCAGTGGATAGCATTAGAGGTAGGTAATACAGTAAATACTTGTCAAGCAGTTTCTAAATCTTGTCCCAAAATACCTCTTCAGTGGTGAAGAAATAATAAATATATGATTATTGAGTCATATATTTTGATTTTAAATAGCTGTAACTTCTCGTTTTGTTTTTGTTTTGTTTTGTTTTGTTTTGTTTTGTTTGTTTGTTGGTTGGTTGGTTGGTTTGTTGTTATTGTTGTTGTTGTTTAATGTCTCATAGCCTTTTGTCTTCCCCAAATTAAACCGTGGGCTGTAAAGCTTGGCTCACCGTGGTCAGGTTAAATCCAGTTAAAAGAACACATTAGAGAACCTGTTAAGGTCTACTTTGTGACTCTCTAATACTTTAATTAAAGAAATCCTTCAAAGACAAACCCAATTGCCTCATAGACTGCCCTTCCTGCTCTTACATTCACCACAACCTGCTCTTCACACTCAGCCAGAGTGATTTTTGTAAAACTTTTGCAAATTGCATTTGAGGGAAAAAAACAACACAAACAACCCTTACTTTGGCCATCAAGATGCTTCATGATTGGGACCCTGTTCATTTCTCTGGTGTTATCTTCTCCTTCTTTCCCCTCCTGACCCATTGAGCTCCATCCGCTGTGTGTCTTCAACACACAAGCACAGAGCTGCCTCAGGCCTCCGTGTGTCCCAGTTTACTGCCATGACCTTCTCAACTGTCCTCACAAGACTGGCTTCTGAACACCGCCCTGCATCTAAAGTAGCCCTTCTCCTCACCCCCCACCCCCCAGATTTTCTTTACCATATATCTTCCTTCTGTTTTCTTCCCTTTTATATGTAATTCTATAAGATCATGGAGGCTCAGAATATCCTGCACTAAGGAGAGTTCTAGCATATTCAAAACTAAGAACTTAGCTGAGTTGCTTTATAAAAGAATAAACCATTTTAAGCAATTATATCATTAAAAAATACCATATTAGCATTTCTGAAATTTCCAGTTTTACTCAATACTTTATTTTGGCACATTACCAAATATGCATTATCTAGACCAAGTAAATCATTTAGGTTAAATTTTAAAATAAAATCTAAACCAGCCCAACCTAGTTTGGTTCAGTGGATACAGCATCGGCCTGCAGACTGAAGGGTCCAGGGTTCGATTCTGGTCAAAGGCATATAACCATGTTTCAGGCTCAACTCCAGTGGGGGGGCATGCAGAGAAAGCCAATCAATGAGTCTCTCTCATCATTGATGTTCCTATCTTTCTTTCTCTCCCCTCCTCTTTGAAATTAATAAATTTATATCCTATCTAATAAAAGAGTAATATGCAAATTGACCATCACTCCAACATACAAGATGGCTGCCCCCATGTGGTCAAAGATGGCTGCCCTCGTGTGTACACAAGATGGCTACCACAAGATGGCCAGCAGGGGAGGGTAGTTGGGAGGGACCCGGTTTGCAAGGGATGGCAGTTGGGGGCAATCAAGCCTGCAGGGGAGGGCAGTTGGGAGGGTCCAGGCCTGCAAGGGAGAGTAGTTGGGGAAGATCAGGCCTGCAGGGGAGGGCAGTTAGTGGTGACCAGACTGGCAGAAGATGGAAGTTGAGGGAGGCTGGGCACTTGGAGTTCTTCCATAATTTGACTATCTATCTATATATATATAAAGAACCAGGGTCCAGAATGCTGAATGCTGGAAGTCAGTGCTGGGAAGGGCAGTTGGTGGGGGCCCAGGCCTGCAGGGGAGAGCAGTTGGGGGGGGGGGGACCAGGCCTGCAGGGGAGGGCAGTTGGGGGGGGGGACCAGGCCTGCAGGGGAGGGCAGTTAGGGGTGACCAGGTTGGCAGTGGAGCAGTTAGGCATCAATCAGGCTGGAAGGGGAGTGGTTAGGTGATCAGGCTGGCAGGCAGAAGCAGTTAGGGGCAATCAAACAGAGGCAGGAGAGTAGTTGGGAGCCAGCAATCCTGGATTATAAGAGGGATGTCTGACTGCCCATTTAAACAGGGGTCCCAGATTGAAGAGGGTGCAGGCTGGGCTGAGCCACACACACTCCCATGCACAAATTTCGTGCACCAGGCCTCTAGTTTTAAAATAAAATGTAAACTGAAACAGAACTATGTTATTTCTATAATATATTATTATAGTACATCAAATAGGAAAAGATAGGATTTTTACCTTATTATAATTATTTATAAATCAGGTATATAATTAATCTAAATACTTTGAAATTGGGATTAGGTAATAAATAATGGGATTATCAAACACTAGATATGTTGAGAATTATATAGTGAAGTCCTTCCACTTTAGATGGATTAGGCTGTTTGCAAATCCTATATAATAAAAGCCTAATCTTCAAATCGACCGAACGGTGGAACGACTGGTCACTATCACGCACCCTGACCACCAGAGGACAGACACTCAGTGCAGGAGCTGCCCCCGGCACACAGTCCCCAGGCCAGCCAAGGTGGGTGCCAGCAGGTGGCCCCCCCCAATAGCCCCGCCAGTCACTTCGCAGAAGGATGTGACCAGTAGCGGCAGCAGGGGTGGGGCCAGTGAGTGGGAGGTGCCAGGCCAGCCAAGGCGAGTGCCAGCAGAAACCTCCCCCCCCAATCACCCTGCCAGTCACCCCACAGAAACGCCTAGGATCCCTACCTATGCACGGATTCTGTGCATTAGGCCTCTAGTGAGTTAATAAAATAAACCTTAAAGAAAATTTAAAACAAGACATTTTTTTAAGAATTTTACAAAGCACATTTATTGGAAAGCAAAGTTAATTATTTTTGATTAAATGAATTTCCAAAATAACAAACTTATAATAATAGTTTTTTAGCTCGAAAAAAAATATTTTCTAAACCAAGATTATTGTTTGGGAGAGACTACACCAAGAATATAATAGTATTTATCTTTGGATTACATCTTTGGAATAGTTTTCTTTGTTTTCATCTTTGTACTTTTGCAAATTATCTGTTTCCTACAGTTAATAAATATTGTGTTAGAGTTTTTATTATAAGTTACAATGAAATTTTTCTTTGTATTAAATTGCTTATTCAATTGCTACTTTTGTAGGTCAATAATGGTTTAATGTAAGGAATTTCATATGGTTCTACCTGAGGTTTCATTTTTAATAAACTCAATTTTTAGGGGTGCTGGCCAACTAACAAGTGGAATCTTATGTGTATGCATATTTTCTTTCATAATTGAGCTATTGAAATAATTGAGGAAAACATTTGCCAAATAAAATAATAAATTAATTAGTGACATAAACCCAAGTCATCTATCTATATAAAAGCCTAAGCTACCATCACAATCAAATGGACTACCAAACAGGCTGCATGGGACGACCAGAGGAGAGACTAAACAACCGAGAGGCAGTTAGTGGTGATCAGGCAGGCAGGCAGGTGAGCAGTTAGGAGCCAGCAGTCCAGGATTGTGAGAGGCAGTCGGACATCCCCTGAGGGGTCCCGGATTGGAGAGGGTGCAGGCTACCCACACACACTACACAAATTTTGTGCACTGGGCCTCTAGTTCTAATATTACAGTAGACAAAGCTGAGAATCAAATCAGCAATTTGGAATATAAGGAAATAAACAAAATAAAAACATACCTAATCAGAACACCAAAAAGAAAAAGAAAAAAAATTAGAATAGTGTAAGGAACCTCAAGTATACCATTTGCATCATGGGGATGCCTGAAGGAAAGGGAGAGCAAGCAAGAAATTGAAAATCTATTTGAGAAATTAATGACAAAAAACTTCCCTAACTTGGTGAAGGGAATAGACATACATGTCCAGGAAGAGCAGAGAGTCCCAAACAAGATGAAACCAAAGAGGCCCACAACAAGACATATCATAATTAAAATGCAAAAGGTTAGGTTAAAGGTAAAGAGAGAATCTTAAAAGCAGAGTTAATCTCTTAATGTATATAAATTCATCTATATCTATACTAAGCTATATATTGTTTTATAAACAGAACTGGGATCATGCTAAACAAATTAGATATAATTTGTTTCTTATTTAGCAATTATATTCTTCAGGATGAGTAACTGAATAACTAGAATATGGTGGACTAAAATAAAATGAGAATTTAATTCTTCCTAACAGCAAATATACATTATCAGTTAAGAAAATATCCATGAAATAACTTTAATTTAAAGAATAAGAAAGGCTGAAAATATACCACCCATAGCAAGATAACAAATGTATATTTCAAAACCATCACTTTAGCTCTTTTGGTGTCAAATTGATTATATAGGATATCCAAAAATGTATGCACATACTTTGAATAATTATAAAAGTGGTATTTATTAAAATACATTTCTTTTTCAAAATTGAGCTATCAGCTGTTAAAATAGTGGTTATATACATTTTTGGGATACTCTGTAGATCTGAAAACATCACAAAAAGTAAATATATTCTCAAGAAAGTTTCTTGGCTCATATATGAAACAAAATGAAATGTGGAATGATCTATCTAATAAATAGAGTATAAGAATTAGGCTTTCATTTCATTTAATCTTAAGGTCTCCAACATTATTCTTCAAAGTGCAGTCTCACTGATAGAATTGTACTTCCTTCTCTACAATTAATCACAATAGTAGACTTTGCTAAGAATATTTTTGTAAGTGCACTATTATAATGCTTATTTATTAGTATGATATGTTTAGACTCAATCTATAATCAAAGAATCAAACAAAAGCATATTAACAGTTAAAGTTATGAAATAATATAAATGTAAAAGTAATTACATTGCTGACAATCAAAAGGTGGAGGCTAATGTAGGGACATAAAATTTTTCATCTCACATAGTGAAATGTTGATAAAACAATTAATTAAAGCTTATTTTTTATTTTTAATACATTTTTATTGATTTCAGAGAGGAAAGAAGGAGAGAGAATCATTGATTGGCTGCCTCCTACATGCCCCCTACTGGGGATCCAGCCTACAAAGCAGGCATATGCCCTAACCAGAAACCAAACTGGTGACCTCTTGGTTCCTGGATAGAGGCTCAATCACTGAGCCACACCCAGCCGGACAATAGATGTGTAAATGTTATCCAAAAGCATTGAGTTAATTAGTAGGGACAAACTAAAAACAACTAATAGAAACAAAACTCAGGAAGTCAATATCTTCCTAGGGAGTCATTGATTCTGTTTAAATCAGATAAATCAAGAAAACCAGTAAAAGCATATTGCTAATAATTATTATCCTTAGAAGGACAAATCAAAGGTGTATTTAAAATAGTTACCTCTGAGGAGGAAGAGAGTTACAAGAGCTGGTAAATGTTTGGTAGTTGTTTAATACCATTTTTAAGTATTTGTATTTTAATTGTGTGTTGTGCTAATAATAATGATAATACTATATTACTGATATTATGATATAAAATATTACACTTAATTTTTTCTCAAAAACATTTAAATTCATTGGCAAAATTACCCACTTTAGATGATGTGCACTGTGTATTACTATAAAAAATATACATTAAAAATAGCATATTTATAAACTTGGACCATAAAGTTGGTTCAGTTATAATACAGGCAAACTTTTCTTATTTTAATATACTTAATAGGGTGACATTAGTTAATAAAATTTTAACGATTGCAAGTGTACAATCCTATAGTATATCATCTGTATATTGCACTGTGTATTCTTTTGAAATTGTCCCCAGCACCTTCAGGCCCAATATCCTGCATGGTTAACATTTAAAGAAAGAGTAAATAGATAAAAATTGCAAATCATATTATTAGAAACCATGATACATAGGTCATGACAAAAATTGCCATCCAACATTTTCTTTTCCCAAAAGGTAAATAATTCATACATAATAGATGATGTACAAGAAAAAAAAACAGGAAGAAAAGATTAGTACCATTTTGTTGGGTTGATCAATATAGAGATTTGCTATTAAATGTGCAAAGATCTCTGAGGCTAATGTCAAATCTGAAAAAGTTGATGGCAGCTATTATACCCTTCAAGAGCAATTGTGCATAATCAGAGGTCATAAGAGAACGAAAGCTTAGGCATGTTCCAAGAAAATGTCTGACATATACAGCACCTTAGAGGCAGAAGAAAACTTGAAAAATATCATTCCCAATGTCAGAAAAGAGAGAAGGAAATGAAGGATAGAGGTGACTCTCATCAGCACAGAAATTATATTTGTAATATCCAGTCCATGTGCCAAGGGAGAAGTCATTTACAAGAGTAATAAAGACCAGAAGTGAGCCTAAGGAGTCTCCTGCCAAAACTTATTTTAGAAAATTAGACAATTTTGTTTCACAAGCACATAAAGAAATTAATTGAATAAATATCAAAAGCCATTCTGAGCAGTCAAGAAGAGCTCCTTGAAGCCCTCTGCATTAACCTGATGCCACAACGTATAAAGCACATTATAAATATTTAAGGAAATTAAAGAAAAAAATCAGTAAATTGGGTATTTGTAGTACTATTAAGAGTCTTGTTATTACAGATGTTTGTTGTAATTTAAAATTATAGCTTTTGAAGAAAGGAATCTGTGTTGGAATAACTAAACTATGTGTATGATTTACAAATTCTGAAGAGAATGTTTTTAAATTCTGCTTGCTAAATAATTCTGACTCCAATAAGTCATAGACAGTAAGCTCTGACGGTGACTATATATCAGAATGTACCTTGAATAGATTAGATATTTATATAAAATATTGTAATTTATAAATTATGAGTATATATAATTTATATATCTTAATATATAATTTATATATCTTAATAAATATGTGGGGATATTTTATATATATATAAAATATCCCCACATATTTATTAAGATTTTTAAATTTTCAAATTCTTGTTACTGGAAGACCTCATTAAAAAAAAAAAAAAAAAAAAAAAAAAAAGACAGTCCTTATGGAATTTACCAAGTAGGTACTGGAAGGGAGTCTCAATCTATCAAACCCCCTCAATTTCTTTTTTATTTTCAATTACTATTAACATACATTATTGTATTAGTTTCAGGTGTAACTCCAGTAATTACACATTATATAACTTAATAAGTGATCATCCCCATAAATCACATACCCATCGGACACCATACATGCTTATTGGACTATTATTGACTGTATTCCCTATGCTGTACTTTACATCCCCATTACTATTCTGTAACAACCAATTTGCACTTCTAATCCTTTCACTTCTAATCCTTGCACCCACCCCCACCCATCTGGCAACCATCAAAACATTCTCTGTATATATGTTTCTGTGCTGCTCATTTATTTATTTTGTTTTATAGATTCAATTGTTGATAGATAGATATTTTTTGCCATTTTATTGTTCATATTTTTTATCCTCTTCTTCTTCTTAAAAAAAGACCCTTGAACATTTCATGTAATACTGGTTTGGTGGTGATGAACTTCTTTATCTTTTTCTTGACTGGGCAGCTCTTTATCTATCCTTTGATTCTAAATGATTACTTTGCTGGATAGAGTAATCTTGGTTGTAGGTATTTGCTTTTCAGCAATTTGAATATTTCTTGCCACTCCCTTCTGGCCTGCCAAGTTTTTATTGAGAAATCAACTGACAGTCTTTTCTCGGGAGCTCCCTTGTAGGTAACTAACATTTTTTATCTTGCTGCTTTTAAGATTCTCTCTTTACCTTTAACCTTTTGCATTTTAATTGTGATATGTCTTGTTGTGGGCTTCTTTGGTTTCATCTTGTTTGGGACTCTCTGCTCTTCCTGGACATGTATGTCTATTCCCTTTACCAAGTTAGGGAAGTTTTTTTGTCATTAATTTCTCAAATAGATTTTCAATTTCTTGCTCTCTCTCCCTTTCCTTCAGGCACCCCCACGATGCAAATGGTATACTTGAGGTTCCTTACACTATTCTAATTTTTTTTTTCTTTTTCTTTTTGGTGTTCTGATTAGGTATGTTTTTATTTTGTTTATTTCCTTATATTCCAAATTGCTGATTTGATTCTCAGCTTTGTCTACTCTAATATTGATTCCATATAAGTTCTTCTTTATTTCAATTTGTTTCTTTTTTATGCTTTTGAGGTTCTCACTAAGTTTTGAACTAGCAGATTGCTTGTATCCATTTTGTTTAGATATTTTTCTGGAATTTTATTCTGTTCTTTAATTTTGCCCATGTTTCTTTGCCACCTCATTTTGGCAGCCTCCCTGTGTTTGCTTCTATGCATTAGATAGAGTGGCTATGTCTCCCAGGCTTGGTGGAGTGGCCTAATGTAGCAAGTGCCCAGCAGGGTCCAGTTGTATGGCCTCCTCTGTTGCCCAAGCTGTACTCAAGGTGTGCTTCCTGTGTGGGCTTGTACATCCTCCTTTGTAGTTGGGCCTTCATTGCTGTTGGCACCTCATTGAGGGATTTACCCAGGCTAATCAGCTGCAAGGACTTGCTGTGACCACTGACCACTGACCTCCAACCACTAGGAGGATTGGCTGTGCAGGGGCACACCCCACAGAGCAGGACTTAATTCATTAGGGCTCTGGAGACACTAAATCCAGCCCTTGAATGTGCTGTTTGTGGAGGTGGTGGGTGGTGATTCTTTGATATGATCTGAAGCTATCAATTGGTTGATTCTGGGAGGTACAGTCTAAGACCAACTACTGTCTATATTCTTTCTGGGACCACCCAGCATAAGCTATAAAGCTTGAGTAGTCCTGAAAATTGGGTTGGGTGGGGCTTCACAGAATCACAAGGGCAGTGCAAACAGTGATAACCAGGTTTATGGAGACTCAGATATGATGCCCTGTGGGGCTTTATGGGAGGATGGCTCTTCAAAGGAGCAATGGTCTCTGCAGCACTTTTGTCTGAGAGAAAGTTGCCCTGCTAGCTCTCTCTCTAATGCCAGACAATTTAGTCCCTCTCCATATGTACCTGGTTCCTTTCAAGCTGCTGTCCCAGCACTGGAGCTCAGAGAGAGTGAGTCCAAGTACGTCCATGCTTAGGCCCTTTAAGAGGAACTGCCTGGGACTCCAGCAGTACTCCATTTAACTCAACTTCAATCCCCACTGGTTTTCACAGTCAGAAGTTATGGAGATTTTTCCTGGTGTGGGACTTGGATCCCTCATTCCACAGGAAATCTCCACAGCCAAGATATCATTCCCTGTTTCTATCTGCCACACATGGGACCAGCCCATTGCACTGTCTTCATCCCCTTCCCAGTCTTAAAGTGGCTCCTTCTTTAATTCCATAGTTGTAGGATTTCTATTCAGCCAGATTTCAGGCAGTTCTGCATGATGATATTTCTGTAGCCTAGTTGTAATTGTGAAGTGGTTGTGGAAGGAGGGACTATTGTGTTTACCTACACTGCCATCTTGACCAGAAGTAACTGTCTTGCCCTCAATTTTCATAAGAAACTGGAGACTCTAAAAAAATAATTCTTCTAAAGATTATATACTTAATTATTTCTAAAGCTAGAAGCATTGATTTGAAATCTAATTTTGGACATGATAACTTGAAGTAAATTTATTGCATTGATTACCCAGATTTACCTGCAAAATGTATTTGTTAGGATACCTTTTGGGAGTAACCATAGATATCCAAATCACTTTATCTTTATCCAAAGACAATGTATTGAATATTGTAACTAGGAATCCAGGATCATTTAGTTGCCAGTATAGCTGGACCTAAGATTTAAAATTAAAATTAAAAATAAATAAAAAAGTTTCTTAAGTCTCTTGGCTATGCTTTCTTTATTCTACAATGGCCTCATTCTTTGCTCTTGCTATATGGTACCCCCAATATCTTGAGGTGAATCCTCCTCTATCTCCTTCAATTCCAATGAATAATAGCTTTAATTCCCTAATAGTTTTAACAGAGGCTTAGAATTGAGCTTCACTGGCCTGGCATGCCATAGACTCATCTCCGGAGCTCAACAAGATATAGGGGTAGATTTAATTCCTACCACTAGCCAAATAGATACCATGTGAAATAAGAGAAGAAAAAGGTGGTTTTTTAAGGAAAATCAATGTGCTCTTCCAAGACTGAAGGAAAATAGATTATAGATAAGCAAAATCAGGAGATGTTCACTTTGGAAATACTCTGAGCTGTGCATTTGATATCTAAATGGAGAAGAGCAACCAGCCATTGCATATTTGGAGCCCTATGAATGGTCATAGCTGCCCTCAATAAAAATAGAAGAGTGTTAAGGGACACCCCACCATACCCTCCAAATGTGACCTTATTTAATTAATGTGGGATTTAATTTAATATGGCTGGTGTCCTCGTAAAAAAAAGAGATATACAGGGAGGAGAATGCTATGTGACACATGTGTCAAACACAAGGCCCGCGGGCCAAATCCAGCCCTCCAGGCCTTGCAATGTGGCCCGCACCGCGCTGTCATCACTGCACTCCGCTGTCAGTTTATGACATTGTCAGTTTATGATTGTTCAGTAAACCATTCGGCCCGCGATTTAGGCTGGATTTTAGATTTTGGCCCCTTCTCTGATTGAGTTCGACACCCCTACTTATGTGAAGACAGAGACTCATAGGGAACAAACAGCCATATGAAGATAGAAGCAAAGATTGGAGTGAGATATTGACAAGTCAAGGAATACCACTGATCGCCAGCCCTCTAGAAGCTAAGAGAGAGGCATGGAGCCAGATTCTCCCTCAGAGCTCTTGGGAGCAATCAGCACTGCCAACACCCTGAGTTCAGTCTTCAATGCCCAGAACTAGCAGAAAATAAATTTCTTTTGTTTTCAGCCCCCCAGTTTGTGGTAATAACAGCAGCTCAAGGAAACCAACACAGCCAAATTGGAATCTGCTATGTAGAGTTAAATTTGATAACATTTATTTTTTTCGACATATTGTATTACTCAAATATTTTAAGTCTATTGGTATTTTAAAAATAAGAACATTCAACATTGGGTGAGAATTGGTCATCTCATTGTCTCTCTTTATAACACTTGACTATTTTGCCTATCTCTTCTAGAAAGTCTCTCTTGTCTTACTCCGTGCCTTTATCTCCCAGCTTTCCTCCTCTTCCTCTAACTGGTTATTTTCTGTCTTTTCCTCTGACCTTCAGTTTTGATGGAGTCCCATGTTTATCCCTTAACTCTCTTTTCTTTTTACTGAGGGCAGTGATGACCATTCATGGATTATCAAATTCATAATTACAGCCCAACATCCTCCTCCTGAGCTCCAAATATGCAATGGCTGGTTGCTGTTCTCCATTTAGATATCAAATGCACAGCTCAAACAGAGCATATCCAAAATGGAAATCATATATTTTCCCCAAATGTGCTTCTCTCCCAGCATAAACTCACAAGTTATTACTTAATGACCCTTTTTTACTTTTCACATCTAATCGGGAACCAAGCTCTCTTATTTCTACCTTCTTCACTCTCATTTCTTTCTCCCACTTTTATCTCCATTACTAATATGCTGAAATTTCTCATCATTTTTTTCTGAATTATAAAGAATCACATAGCTTGTGTCCCTATCAACATTTCTGCTTTCCTCCAATGCATCCTACCACTGCCACAGGAGTAATCTTTATAAAATGGAAAATAATAAATTACTCCCATGCTTAAAAATCTTCATGTTTCCCCACAGAGTGATGGGGAGAATCCTACATTCTTTGTCAGAATATTCAGCCGCCGTTGATCGGGCACGTGGCTCCTCTCTGGGATCATTTCTGCTCGTTGCTGGGCTGCTCCAGCTTCTATTAGCCATGTGAAGCTCCCAGAGCACAGCAGGCCTCCTGAGCCTCTCCTTTTGCATGGAGTGCTTCCTCCCACTTTCCCAGTGGCAAGCTCTGTTCCTTTTTAGATTCAAATCAAGACTTCCCTCCTCCATATAGAACTGGGGCTTTCTTTTTGCCCCTACTCAAATATATTGCATTATTTATTTTTTACTCCATTTATTGCCTACTCAGATATCTAGCATGGCACCTGAGACACGGTGTTGGCCATATAATTTTATGTACATTTGTGTCCCTAAGTATCTCGTGAGCACAGGGATTCTCCACAATGTGTCTCAACATATGGCACATAATAAGTGCTTAGCAAATGTCTGCCAAATTAATGAACACAAATGAGAAAATAAAGTGATAAATGCATGAGCAAATATAAGAGTAAATATTGAATAAGCCTGACAGTTCCCAATGAAGTATCTCACTTGAGGGTAAATAAATGCTTGATCAAAGATCAAAGAACAGATTCTAGAGTCAAGTTGATTGGACAAATTATTTCACTTCTCTGAAAAACTTGGGGTGTAAGAGCTCTTCATTGGCTTGTTAGAAATATTACCTGAGCATATATATTATGAAGGTTAAATAAGAATATAGTAAATGTTATACATATTGTTATTAAAATTCTTTTAATGGCATGAGATCAGAGGCAAGATTTTTAATTGGAAAGAATTATTTTTTTCTGTCTGCATATAATGAAAACTCTGAACTTTATTATAAATAGTGTTTCTTAGCTCCTCTCAACTACTTCCCAATATATACATAAAAATACACCCATTCATTGAAAATAACAAAGTTCTTTCTTTCCTGGTGCATATTGAGCAAATGCTTGCTGTGATCAGTTTTTACTGATGACTATTCTCCATACTGGGATGCAGGACCAAAGAGGGATGATATAAGTCATCATAGTTTTTGATGAATTCTACATGGAAAAAAATCCTTTAATGAGCAGAATTTTGGGCTGTGTTACTGGACTGCATTACTAATTTATATCTTATCTCAGCTGCCACCAGCAATTTTATGGTTTAAGTCCACAATAAATAGAATAAAAATAAATTATAATAAAATAAATGTGTGATACAAATATAGATGTGAGGGATTCATGGAAGTGACTGGTGAGGAAAACTTTGTGGAGAAAAAGAGCCATGAATTAAGAGTTAAAGGATACCTGGGGCATGACCAGGCAAGGGGATGATATGGAAGAAGCTGCAGGTGGGTGAACCAGCTCGAGCAATGGTACAAGATAAGACCATTCCTGTATCTTGGAGGTGGGAGCACTTCAACCTGCATTAAGCATTAGGTTTATCTGGGGAGGAGTAAGGATATAAATTATGAGACCATCCTATGGAAAGCCTTCAATGCTAAATCATGATATTTTAATCCTACCCAAAATGTAATAGAAAATGTTTAAACGATTAGAAAGCTTTGAAAAATACACAGATGACAATTCATTCTGAAGGGGGTGGTTTACAAAATTGCTGGAATAAGCTAGAGGTTACACAGTCAGGCCACACTTCAAGGAAATAATCTCCTTCCACCAGCAATTGTAGAGTCTAGAAGCAGAGAAATCATCTTCCAATTCTGTTAAGGGCTGAAGGGTCAGCAAGAGTCGGGATTGGGGGGAGGGGAGTTTGAAACTGAAAGCCTAAATTCAGGGATAGAATCGGGATGGACAGAGATGGGCAGGCAGAGCCCAGGACAGATTATGTTATTACAAACAAACATAAATGTGTCACAGTAGAAAATTGTCAATTGGGGCAGCAACCTTACTTGTTACAAAATATTGCTGCCAGGTTGGCCTGGGAACTCAATAAACCCTAATAGGGAAAGAGTAGGAGCTGAGGGACCAATTATTGCAGTAATAAAAATTAAGGGTGGAAAGGGCCAGAGGTAAGATGATAGAGATGGGATTTTAGGAGTTGACACAAAGGAATTTTATGAGAAAAACACTTCTTTAAATTTTTTTTTCTAACATTAAAAAAAAAAGCACCTTCTCTTGAAACAATTGCATATGTCAGGTAACTTCTCCAAAATTTAAGTGCTAATTGATGGATTCCGAAGGTGACTAGCAAGCTGAATTCTCACACTTATAGAAAAGTCCCTCTCTAGGTGACCTGGCTACTGCATTATCATCTCGAATGCCATTTTTTCTTACTATTTTATTATGACGTAACCTTCAAAGGACAAAAATTACATGTAAGTCATAAATCTTATTTCCGTAAGACCCAAAGAAAGTCAGCTTGAATAAAACCTTTTCCTCTGTTTTACACCATATAATAGGCACATACTGAACCCCAATTTCTCTGTTACTCTGACTCACTATGAACTTGATGTTTAAATATCTACTCATTGAGATCAAATAATAAGAGCCTACAAAGAAGTGAATTCTCAGTTCACATAAGACTAATTGCCAAGCCCTGCAGTTTTTATGAGCATCAAGGTCAGTGTAGAATATAGAAGGTCAATGCAACTTGCTTGCCAACAAAGCTCTGGAGTCAGAACCACCATTGCAATGGATAGCGCACTATTTCCCCACATACCTCTACTGCCACTTTCCGTTCATAAAGCTGTAAGGTTATTTTGATCCAGTTTTACATTTCCCCTCAGTCAGCATTTTATGCATACTTATATGCAAGCTATCCTTTTTAATATTGGCAATTTATCTAAAGGAGAAACTTTCTTGGACCAAAAATCTATATGGTCCTGATTAATGACTGTGTCACCTTAAACACTAATTCCTTAGTTGCTCCTTTTTTCTGTTTTCTGGTTTTGTTTTATGCTGCTATTTTAACATGCTTATTGGGTTATACAGCAGCCATGGTAATGTAAGACCTTAGCCAAGTTAGAGAGTAAAATCATAATAAAGGATGATTCACATGGGTCTTAGCCTTCTGCTTCCCAGAGTTTAAGTCTTATGTCTGAGATGTTTTTTAATATATTTTTTATTGATTTCAGAGAGGAAGGGAGGGGCAGAGAGAGGTAGAAGCACCAGTGATCAAGTCGACAACCTGGGCATTCCCCAGAACGGGAAGCCATCCATGGCCTCCTGATTCATTGGTCAGTGCCCAAGCACCAAGCCATGCCAGCTGGGCAAGATATATTTTTTATTTTAGGATTCCTCTGTGATGCTGTATAACTGGCTCAGGAGAGACCAGTTTTCCTGATGTGATATTCTTCTCATTTGCTTGTTGTAGGCCTACTATGTGCCAGATGATATGCAACACATTTTTCATATCTAGTTTCACCAATCTTCACAAACACTATAGAGCTAGTCATTATTTTCCCTATCCCACAAATAAGGAGCTTTATTCAGAGATGTTAAGTAAGTTGTTCAATATCTCCCAGCTCATAAGTAGCTGGGAGATATTGAACATGTGATCCATGTCTGTGTTCCAAAGCTCGTGTACTTTTATGTTAGGTGGAATCTACTTTGTGTCCACATCGTCATAAGAAAATCCATAGCCGAAACTGGTTTGGCTCAGTGGATAGAGCATCGGACTGTGGACTCAAGGATCCCAGGTTCGATTCTGGTCAAGGGCATGTACCTTGGTTGTGGGCACATCCCCAGTAGGGGGTGTACAAGAGGCAGCTGATTGATGATTCTCTCTCATCGATGTTTCTAATTCTCTATCCCTCTCTCTTCCTCTCTATAAAAAATCAATAAAATATATTTTTTTTTAAAAAAAAAATCCATATAGGTTATATTGCACCATTATATGCTTGATACTGCTGACTTAAGTATAAGGGGAGAAAAGTTGAGAGTAATTCTTAGTAAAGAAAAATACCAAACTCTTTTTTAATTATTTTTTTAATTTTTCAATTACAGTTGACATGTACTATTATATTAGTTTTAGGTGTATAACATACAGATCAGACATTTATATAACTTACAAAGTGATCACTGATAAATGTTATATCTATCTGACACCATACATAGTCATTATGATTTATTGACTACATTCCCTATGCTGTAGTCTACATCCCCATGACTTGCACATCTTAATCCTTTCCCATCCTCTAACCCCCTCTCCACAATCTGGCAACCCTCAAAATATTCTCTGTATCTCTGGCTTTGTTTCTGTTTTGTTTCTTCGTTTTTGTTTTTCAGATTCTACGTATAAGGAAAATCATGTGGTATTTGTTTTTTTCTGTCTGACATTTTTTTTACTAAAATTTTTTAGTAACAATTATGTCTATATGAAATAACATGCTTCTCAATGACTTGGTTTGAAAACTGTTGTACTACTTAAAGGGTAAAGATGACTCGTGAGATTCTTATTCTTTTTCTTACTTGTGTACAAGAAATTCAGTATGCCTTACAAGGCCCAAAACAACGAAGAGAAACTTAAAAGAATAAATATAACGCAGTGCACTTTTAGCTTAGATTAAGTAGAAGAAAGCTTCAGTGCCGGTCATCAAAAAAACACTAATGGATTTCAGTTGACCACAGGTTCAATAATAGATAGCAGTGTGACATCGCTATTATAAAAAAGCTAACTACATCTTAGGTTCTACTGATACAAGAAAAGGACCATTTTTAAGGAATGAAAGACTCCTTTTATAGTCTACATCTGGTTATCAGTTCAAGGTGACACATTTTGAAGATAAATGACAAAGTTGTTTTGTGTGTTTTTTTTCAAAAGTAGAGTAACCAGGGTGGTGAGATTTTAAAATAAGTGTCTAGAAGATCAAGATATGCATATTCTACAGTCAAAAATGTAGGAAAAAATGTAAGCAAAAACAATAGGTATATATATATATATATATGTATGTATGTGTGTATATATATATATATATGTATGTATATATATATATATAATTTGTGTTGTCACATGCAGCTGATCATATTAATAGATGGAAGTGGCATAAAGGAAAATGTTGTATTGATTTTGTATTAATTAGGAAAGCCCAACAATAAAACAGACTGACACACAGAGCATAGACACAGAGATGCAAATAAAATAGAAAAAGAATGTTCAGGCCCTTCTCAATGTTCAGACACCTTGCCAAAATAATAGCCAAGATGTTTTTCTTTCATTTTATTTATTAACCTGTCTTGTAATGTGTACAGAGCCACTTTTACCCAACTCAATTTAAGCAACTTAGAAGAAAGTACTTATTAAACTACTTTGAGAAAAAAATGTGCATTCATCTTGGAGAAATCTATATTTCATTAACCAGTAGAGGAATGCTTTTAATAACCTGTAGTAAAAGCTGTACTGATAGAGTCATTCAAACAGCAAACATATACTGAGCAACTAATAGGATGCTAATACAGATAAGGCTCAGTCTCTACTCCCAAGAAGGATGTCCGTCCAGTAGAAGTGACCAGAAGTAGAGGATTAATTCTTGGGCACAGTGTTAAGTGATAGATGAGTGAATGAGGTTCGGGATCTATCTACAAAAGAATGGGAATAAAGGAAAATGCTCTAAAGGAAGTAATGCTTAAGCAGAGTCTTGAAGAATGAGTAAGAGTTAACTTGGTTATAAAGACAAGGAAATGATATATTATTAGAAAAAAAACACGTAAAAAGAAGCTACAGAAGTATAAAACATGTTAACAAGTTTACAAACCAACAAGCATTTTTTTTATTCTGGGAAGAAAGGATGTATTAAACCAATTTTGGTAGACATGGCTAGAGAAATTGATAAGTTGAAAAGTAACTAACAGAAAAACTGCAATATTTATTAACAAAGGATTCATATGGAAATTATGTGATAAATTCCTATAAATCATATTTAAAAGATACCATTATATAAAATGGAGCAAAAATTTGAATAGCTAGATTGCATAAAAACAAATATCATGAGTCCTAGTTGATTTTGCTCAGTGGATAGAATGTTGGCCTGCAGACTGCAGGGTCCTGGGTTCGATTCCAGTTAAGGGCACATGAGCAGGTTGTGGGCTCAATCCCCAATAGGGAGTGTGCAGGAGGCAGTTAATCAATGATTCTCTCTCATTATTGATATTTTTTATCTCTCTATCCTCCTCCCTTTGTCTCTTAAATCAATAAAAATATTTTTTTAAAAATTAAAAAACAAATATAAATTATTTGGCTAATCCCTTTTTCTACCCACCCTTCTTTCCTCTGAGATTTGTCAGTCTGTTCCATGCTTCTATGTCTCTGGATCTATTTTGTTTATCAGTTTATTTTGTTCATTAGATTCCACATATGAGTGAAATAATGTGATACTTATCTTTCTCTGACTGATATATTTTGCTTAGCATAATACTCTCCAGGTTTGTCCATGCTGTCTCAAAGGGTAAGAGACTCTTATTTTTTAATAGCTGCATAGTATTGCATTGTGTAAATGTACCACATCATGCCCATCAGTAGATGAGAGGACAAAAGAATAATTTTGAAGGCTGTTTCAAGGTCAGAGGGGGAGATGAAGTCCTCACAGGGTATTGATGCTGTTAATTCAGGCCCCAGGCATGTGAAGAGAGGACAAAGCAAACCATCCGTTTATGTTAGATTTTATTGGGAGTGACAGAAAACTCCAAGTAACAGTAGATTAGCCGAAGCCGGTTTGGCTCAATGGTAGAGCATCGGTCTACGGACTGAAAGGTCCCAGGTTCGATTCCCGTCAAGGGCATGTACCTTGGTTGTGTTGTGGGCACATCCCCGGTAGGGGGTGTGCAAGAGGCAACTGGTCGATGTTTCTCTCTCATTGATGTTTCTAGCTCTCTACCTCTCTCCCTTTCTCTCTGTTAAAAATCAATAAAATATATATTTTTTAAAAACTAACAGTAGATTAAAGGTATAAAAATTATTTCTTCATAACCTATGGCTGGTAGGATTGTTCTATGGTTCTCAAAGCCCCAGGCTGCTTCCTTGAGCGGCTGTCTTCAGCACACTGTCCAGGATGGTAGCCTGAACTCCCTGCTGCAGGAGGAAAAGGTAAACATGGTCAGACTTCCTCCACATAGGGACATTTCTTCTTTCCACTCATTGGTCAGAACTCAATCGCATGGCTTCCCCTGGACACGTAAGGAAACTGGAAGAATGTGGTCTTCATTCTGGCCAGCACGTGCCCACTCAAAGTCAGGGCTTCTGACATTCGGAAGAAGTGAGCATATTATGGGCCACTGCCAGTCTCTGCCACCATGAGGTCAGATCATGACTAGAGATATAGGACCTTTCTATGTCATCAAGTATAACTAAAGGTTGCTCCTTTTGTGGGTTACCCAGCATGTGCTATAAGCATGTTAATCTTTAAAGTTGCTTCAGATGGGGTATTTTCAGATATGAGATTATGCTTAAGTTTTGTTTTGTTTTGTTTTGTTTTTCATAAAATACACACTATAGTCAAATTAAAAAATCTCTGGAAAATGTTTTTGTTTCATTCAGAACTGAGTGTTTGAAAAAGCCTTATACATTTATACATTTACTAGAGGCCTGATGCACAAAATTCATGCAAGAGTAGGCCTTCCTCTGGCTTCCCTCAGGCACCAAGGGCCCAGGCTTCCCTCGCAGCCTCGGCTTTGTCCGGAAGGTCGTCCAGAAGGACAACCGGTCTAATTAGCATATTATGCTTTTATTATTATAGGTTGTATGAAATTGTGCTATAAGTTTGGTAAATCAATACTTCATAACATATATACACATCAACAAAAATGTATCTTTATGCACTACTTTTCTTTGATCTATGTATATCATTTACAAAAAAAAAAAGTCTCCTCTTCATTGTTTATTTCCTAACAAGCTGTTTCGCTATCCAGTATTTATCTTTGCCAGTACTTCTTTTCTATAAATATAGTTTGCTAGATTATGGCTACTTTTATGCTTGAACACAAACTTTCTGGGTCTCTCCAAACTCAGAGTTTGTGATTACAGTTAAGAAAGGATGTTGTGACTTGCTTTTTCCTTTCCTGAAAGTACTTCATCTCCTCAGGTCCCTGCCATTCAGTGCTGTGAAAATGTGATTTGAAAAGCAAGTTTAAGTGGGGCTTTTTAATTAGGCCATGCTCATGGATACTTCCCCCACCCTGTACCTGGGTTACCTCGGGGTTATATGCACCCAATTAAAGAACACCCCTTTGAGATCTGTATGCCTTTGAGTAAGAATGGGTCACTCTCGGTGACTGAGTTTGATCCAGCTGCTCACTCAGCTGAAGTGGATTAAGCTCCTGGCACCGGGGTGCCGGTTAGGAAATTACCTCTCCAGCTCACTAACCTGCCTCACGTGGGTGAGCAATTTTCTTCCAGGAGTAGTTTCATCGCTTGCGTTCTCCACTGGCTCCACCTCATCGATGCTGAAGAGTGATTCACATGGCACAGGACTCACCCTCAGACAATAAGACTGCACAATGATCTGCTCCATTTAAGAGAACACATGCTAGTATTTATAGGAGAAAAAGGAGAACTACTTTGTTTGGGGTTTTTTTAAGTCAAATATAAGCAAAAGTGCACTATTGTTCCCTAAACCCTGAAATTGTAAAAATTTGGTGATAAATTCACCACCGTATAGTAAAATTATTTGGCTCCTTAAAAATATCAATAAACAACCCTAGCCAGTGTGGCTCAGTTGGTAGGGTGTCATCCAATGCACCTAAAGGTTGCATGTGCTTGGATTGTGAGCTCATCCTCAGTCTGGGGTGTGCAGAAGGCAGCTGATCAGTGTTCTGCTCTCACATCAATGTTTACCCTTTTCTCTTCCTCTCCCTTCCACTCTCTCTGAAAATCAATAAACTATTCTTGAATACATATATATCAGTAAGAAAACATCTTTCTATTACACATCTACACAAAATGAGTGTGCGATAGCAATAAAATTGAATGTAAGTTATTTTTCACTAGCAAATAGAAATGTTCTTTTAATTTTAATGCAACTCTGTTCTTCTCATAGATATTAACTCCAGACATTTATTGGTTCCTCTTCTGAAAACTAACATCCAGAGCATAAAATACTTTCCTGTGGTGCATTCATTTGTTAAATAATGCTTTGGACGTGGCTGGGTGCCCAAAGAGCCCACTCAGAAATAAAATGCATTCACACTGCTTCCAAATGTTTTCCTCTCCACATATATCATGTCAGGAGCTGCCGTTCCTCTCACACTGTCGCTGTATCCAAGATGCCGTAATCACTCACCGCCACTAGCGGAACATTTTTAGCAAACTGCCCAAATTTACATCCAAGCCAATATTTAAAATGTAATAAAAGCATGCATGCTAAGTGAACCAGTAATCCAACAGGACAAGAGCCTGAAATTGTCTTGGAACTAGCTCTGAAGAACACATAAATAGTGTTTCCAACAGGGACTAACACCTGCTGGCTCTCTTTTTCTCTTTATAAAATCCTTGAGTTTCCTTCCACAATTTCCATGGGACAGGCGGCACTCGGGTCCTCGTTTTGAACTCAGTGTAATGGCCTGCAAGCAGCCTAATGGTGAACAGTCGTGAAAATGGTGACGTGGCAGGGGCCGAAGACCCTCACTGGAGACACTATTTCACACATTCTTGACGTCCAGTTCATGTGGCTTAAGAGCAATAATATCGGGCTTCTTTGAGTCTGTTCTCATTTTCTCCCTTATTATCAGGAATGAGTGTTCCTTCAGGTCACACCAGAAAGTTAAATTAATATGGACCTAAAGGATATCAAGCTTTAAAAAGAAAGTGACAGCTTCAGTAAGAAGTTAAAAGTAACAGTTAACTGGATAATGCCTGACTCCAAGCCCATTACACGCTTGTGATATTACTTGAAAATAGAGCCCAGCACACTGTTACTGGTTTGGTTTAGGCCAGCGATTTTCAACCTTTTTCATCTCATGGCACACATAATGTATTACCAAAATTCTGCAGCACACCAAAATATATATACTAGTATTTTTTTCTGATCTGACAAAAAAAAATAGGTATAATTTTGATTCATTCACATCAGACGGGTTTTGTTGTGTTGGCTGTTGTTATTTTTTTATTTGACAACCTAAGGGAAAAGAGGTCAGGGCCCCTGACCAAATAGTCAGGTACTGCATGTTGTAAAACTTCTTGCTGCACGCCGGTGGCAGTCGCTGCTTCAGGCCATAGGTGAATTTGCTGGCTCACATCTGGGAGAGCAAGCCCATGGAGAACGGATGCTGAGTTAGTGTCTCCCCTCACAGAATGCCATCTCTGTTTCTGTGCCTCCCTTTTCTCTTGCGCTTAGAGTTCAGATCGCTCTGCCCTCAATATCCTCTTAAATATGTAAATGAGAGGGCACATATGCAAAACTGAAAAAAAAAATGAAGGAGAGGATATGTGTGGAGTTTCGGTGTCTGGCTGTTAGTGTCCATCTATCTGTCTGTCAAAGAGCGTGAGCTAGTAAGAGTGGTGGTTATGCTACAATATTATGACTCTAATGTTATTTTTACTAACTTGCTAAACTGGTTGCACAAATGCTGTCATTTCACCTTAGAAGTTGCTATCAGAACCATGAATAGCATTGTCATGAGGAAGGAAGACATAGGTGTGCTTTATAGTTCTTTTTTAAAAGTTACCTCTGGCCTCTGTCTAAACATGACCAACAGACCTGCCCTTGACCTGGATTCATAATTTGTGCTCCCAACTTATTTTCAAGACCAATCAATTTCAAAATGGTAATCACCAAACTAAATTATCCTGTCATCTAATCTACATCGTATAAAATGCCAAGTGAGTGGCATCGTTTTTTTTTTTCTGACCTGAAAAAAGCTAACAGGACTTGGAAAGCAGTTTAAATATCTTAGCCTTAAATGAGAAATGCTTGGTATGCATTAACATGTTTGTTTATGGATAGCACTGCTAAGGCTGTTATCAATATCCGGAAATGAAACTCAATCCAGAACTCTCCCTTTCATAATCTGTGTCTGAGGCAGCAGCAAGGTGATGTACCTGACAGCAGGAGTCGTGCTAACAACGCATGCCGGGCTGGTCCATGGCAGCCTTGGAAAACGACAAAGAGCAGGCCGACTGCCTCGTGACCTCTTTATCAAGTGAGCTGAAGGAACAATCCTCCCTTTAATAATGTGACAGATAAACCCATCGCTCATAAATATTAACTACAGAGCACACTTTGGCTGTGGTGCTGAACAGATCCAGCTCCCAAGCACATTAATAAATGCTGCTTAACAGCTCCTTAGCTGACTCCTTGGCACCTGAGGTGTAAAAGCATTTTTTACAGAGCATGGAGCTTAAAAGTCTGACCTCAGAAAGTAAAGGCTGGTCCTAACTGGTTGGGCTCAGTGGATAGAGCATCGGCCTGCAGACTCAAGAGTCCCAGGTTCAACTCCAGTCAAGGGCATGTACTTTGGTTGTGGGCACATCCCCAGTAGGGGGTATGCAGGAGGCAGCTGGTCAGTGTTTCTAGCTCTCTATCCCTCTCCCTTCCTCTCTGTAAAAAATAAGTTATATATATATATATATATATATATATATATATATATATATATATATATATATCAATGAGAGAGAAACATCCCCTACTGGGGATGTGCCCGCAACCAATGTACATGTACATGCCCTTGACTGGAGTCGAAGCTGGGACCTTTCAGTCCACAGACCAATGCTCTATCCACTGAGCCAAACCGGTTTTGGCTATATATATTTTTTATTTTTTTATTTTTTAAAAATATATTTTATTGATTTTTTACAGAGAGGAAGAGAGAGGGACAGAGAGCTAGAAATATCAATGAGAGAGAATCATCGATCAGCTGCCTATATATATATATATATATATATATATATATATATATATATATTTTTTTTTTTTTTTTTTTTTTTTTTTTAAGTAAAAACTGGGTAGGAATCCACTGACCAAGGTCCTGTGTGGTGGCTTAGTTGGGGAGACATGCTTTTCAAGTTTCTTTCACCCCTTCACCACTTCTTAGATAAAAGAACTCTAGAAATTCAGAAATTTTAGAATTTTTGTCTGTTTCTGGTTACTGAATTGGCTGTTTATAAGCATTTAAAGGGGAAAGTCATAAATTGGACGGTAGTCATTATACACAGTTTTGAGGGTAGGGTATTTATTTATGTTAGATTATACATGGTCTTAAAAGTTCTAACATTGAGAAAAGTCTAAAGTCAAACTGCCTTTGAACTATTTATATGAAGATCATCTTATTTCAACTTAATAAATATTACATTGAGCTCTGGGACGGCTGCATACAGGAGAACAAGATGTGTATCGCTCATCTCTGTTCTTACTAGACCACAGCAAGTGGAGAAGACACACATGTAAGCCCTAAGTCACCAGCTGGCAGCCCACAGGCTGAAGTCCACTAAGAGGGGTTTTATTTTAAAACATTTGAATTCATTGTTCTTAGAATGTTTACCTTTCAGTTTGACCTAATGCCTTTGTCACCGACCTCACATACTTATTTACTGCACCTGATGGACCCCTAAAGGTTTTTAAGTCTGGTATCACAAAGTGATAAACAAACACTGTACCTATGGTAGTGTTCTACCTTTATTATAGCAGCTAAAATTATACAGAAGCACAGAGGAGGGAATATCAGATTCACCCAGGTAGGTTGGTCATGTTTAGACAGAGGCCAGAGACCAGGCAGGAGAAATATCATAAAGTCTTGGAGACATGAAATAGTAGGTCAACTTTAGGAAATTAAGATGCGGAAGAAGGAGAAGTATTTATTCCTCAGTTATTGAACACTACTGTCAGCCACTAATAGACTCTTCATATATGATCCACAACAATATGTGATATGTATATTATTAGCTCTATCTTTCTATTGAAAAAAATTGAGTATCAGAGTAAGTAAATAGTGAATGGTAGAGTCAGAATTGAAAGTTTTGCCTGGCCTCAAATTTCGGCATTTTCACTAGTAAACCTGATGGGAGTATTAGCAAATTGCCAATTTATTTAAAACACTTTTTTTGGTAATGAAGGTTCCAAGTCTCACTGAATCTAAAGATAGGTAAGACCACTGTGTATAACCCACATTTGGGGAAAATAGGGGTTCAAAGTAGCCAATGAAATAAAAATTACACTGTAAACTTTTAGAGCTTAAATAAATTTTAGGAGAGTTCTAATCCACATTAATTATTTTACAGGTAAGAAAACTCAGCTATTTAAAAGGTTTGCCTTTAAAATGTCAAAGAACCTCTATTATAAATGTAAATTAAAATATATTATTCAATAAATGTTTTATTCTTTTTGTTTTTTGTTGTTAATCCTTACCTGAGGATATTTTTTCATTGATTTTTATTTTTATTTTAGATAGAGTGGAAGGGAAGGGGAGAGAGAGAGAGAGAGAGAGAGAGAGAGAGAGAGAGAGAGAGAGAAAGAGACAGTCAGAGAGACAGACAGAGAGAGAGAGAGAGAGAGAGAGATACATCAATGTGAGAAAGACACGTTGATTGCTTGCCTCCTGCACATGCTCGACCAGGGCTGGGTATCAAACCTGCAACCCAGATACCAGCCTTTGACCAGGAATCAAACTTGAGACTCTCCCATGCACCAGCTGTTACTCTAACCACTGAGGGACAAATGCTTTATCCTAATTCAGTTTTAAAAGATTTTAATTCTCTTTGTTAATGCTCTAGTTTTAAAAATAATTTATAGCAATCACAATTTTATTATGCAATTTTAAAAATAACTTGGGAGGAGGAGAAAACAAAAAAATAGCTCTGGAAAAGCTGAAAATTTCTTTTTAGCACTAAAGAAATAGCTCATAAAAATTTAGCCATGAAACAGCCCATTTTACTTCAATACTTTTATGATGACCTCCTGAAAAACAGCAGGATAAGAAATCTAAAAATTAATATTGCAGTGACCTGAAGGATTTAAAAAAAAAATCAAAAACAAAACAGTAATGGTTCCATGAACTTTAATTGTATTTGGTGATGAAGAATATGCCTTTTAGCTATGCAGCTAGCTACAGAGGAAAATACTAACTTAATTGTAGGCATATTTTGATTTATAAGAATTTAGGAAATAAATAAAATTCTATAATTGCATTTTTGGCTTAGTTCAGTTAGAATCATTTCCTGAAAATACAAGTGTCACATTTAAATTTTTTTTTACTTCCTATTTTTGTACTAGAAATGTGGATCATGGTACTAAGTAAACAAAACAAAACAAAAAAAAACACAAAACAACAACAGGTGTCTCAATAAATATTTACTGAGTAAATGAATAAATCAATGGATGGATAAAAGGCTGAATGAATTACTCATGAGTACAACAGTTCACATTCTAAGCCTAATAGAAAATTAGCTGCCTTCTAGTCATTAGAAAGTGGCTCTGGTCTGGGAAACATTTGAACAGGCAGAGCACTTCCTTAGATTCTAGCAAGGTATTTGCTTAAGGAACCATTTGTCACTTTCATTCAATCATGTATTTACTCACTTAGCCAACGTGCATTCACTGAAACCCCACTCTGCACACCTCTGACCTAGTTAGAAGAGACCATGTCAGGCTTCCAGCTGGCCCACCTCAAATCTCAAAGAGCAGGAATATTTTCTCTACCAAACTAGACAGAGCGGCAGTTTTCCTGGACTCCGTGTTATTATGTAACAAGACCCAAAATGGAGGTCTCCATGGAGTAAAAGACGCACCTTCCCAATGCCTTACATGAAAATGGCTCATATATATATATATATATATATATATATATATATATATATATATATATATATATATATATATATAAACCTTTATTGTTGAGAATATTACATATGTCCCCTTTCCCCCATTACCCTCTCCAAAACCCCCCAGCCCTCACCACCCCATTGTTTGTGTCCAGGGGTTATTCATTTACACATACAAGTTCATTGGTTGATCTCTTCCCACACACCCTGCACTGTCTTCTCTCTGAGGTTCAATAGTCTGTTCCTGCTTCTATGACTCTAGGTCTATTTTTCATCATCAGTTTATTTGGTTCCTTAGATTCCACCTATGAGTGAGATCATGTGATACTTATCTTTCTCTGACTGGCTTATTTTACTCTGCATAATGGTCTCGACTTCCATCCATGCTGTTGCAAATGGTAAGAGTTATATCTTTTTTTATTGCCCCATATTATTCCATTATGTAAATATACCATAGATTTTTATCCACTCATCTGCTGATGGGCACTTGGGCTGTTTCCAAATCTTAGCTACTGTAAATTGTGCTGCTATCAACAGAGGGGTGCATATGTCCTTTCTGATTGGTGTTTCTAGCTTCTTGGGATATATTCCTAGGAGTGGGATCACTGGGTCAAATGGGAGTTCCATTTTTAGTTTTTTGAGGAAGCTCCATACTGTTTCCACAGTGACTGCACCAGTCTGCATTCCCACCAGCAGTGCAAAAGGGTTTCCTTTCTCCACAACATCTCCAACACTTGTTGGTTGATTTGTTGGTGATAGTCATTCTGGCAGGTATGAGGTGATCTCCCATTGTCATTTTGATTTGCATCTCTCAGATGATTAGTGACTGAGCATTTTTCATAAGTCTCTTGGATTTCTGTATGTCCACTTTGGAGAGGTGTCTATTTTAGGTCCTTTGCCCATTTTTTAATGGGATTGTTTATCTTCCTTTGTTAAGTTCTATGAGTTCCCCCACTTTGGATATTAACCCTTTATCAGATGTATCATTGGAAAATATGTTCTCCCATGTAGTGGGGTCTCTTTTTATTTTGATGATGGTTTCTTTTGCAGTGAAGAAGCTTTTTATTTTCATGTAGTTCCATTTGTTTATTTTCTCCTTAGTTTCCATTGTCCTAGGACCATGGTCGGCAAACTGCGGCTCGAGAGCCACATGCGGCCCTTTGGCCCCTTGAGTGTGGCTCTTTTACAAAATACCACATGTGGGCATGCACGTAGAGTGTGATTGAAACTTCGTGGTCCATGTTATTATGTAACAAGACCCAAAATGGAGGAGTCGGTTTTCGGCTCTCAAAAGAAATTTCAATCGTTTTCCTGTTGATATGTGGCTTTGTTAACTAATGTGTTTGCCGACCACTGCCCTAGGAGACGTATAAGTAAACATATTGCGGCAAGAGATGTCTGAAATTTGGGGTCCTATGGTTTCTTCTAAGACTTTTATGGTTTCAGGATTTACATTTAGGTCCTTTCTCCATTTTGAGTCTATTCTTGTGTATGGTGTAAGTTGGTGTCTAGTTTCATTTTTTTGGATGTAACTGTCCAATTTTCCCAACACCTTTAATTGAAGAGACTGTCTCTGCTCCAACGCTCTTGCCTCCTTTGTCAAATTGAGCACAGTGGCTTGGATCAATTTCTGGGTTCTCTGTTCTGTTCCATTGATCTATATGCTTGTTCTTGTGCCAGTACCAGGTTGTTTTGAATACAGTGGCTTTGTAGTAAATCTTGATATCTGATATTCCTCCAACTTTGTTCCTCTTTCTCAATATTGCTGCAGCTATTCTGAGTCTTTTTTGGTTCCATATAAATTTTTGGAGAATTTGTTCTAGGTCTGTGAAATATGCCATCAGTATTTTAATAGGTATTGCATTGAATCTCTATTTCAATGCAGTACCTATAAACTAACAGCCGGGTTCTTACGGCTGTTAGTCTTCCTCGCTAAAGATGTAACTATTAGAGCTGAGGCTTGATCCACTATCATGGAAAACTAGGAAGCATAGGCTCAACCACACATAATAGGATTGTGGTTTCCTTCTCTCAGTGGAGGAAAGAATAGTGTAAAGCTATAAATTATTGTAACAAAACTAGAAGAGAGAGAGAGAGAGGAGAAAAAACCTGAGATAACACAAGAAACTGAGGGAAACACACAGTCTGACAAAAAAAAAGGACAAGTTAAATTCAATTTATCTATGTGATAGGTGGATAAATTGGTGGGGAAAGAAAAAAGAGCAAAAATGATATCAAGAAAACAAAACAAAAAAAAAAAAGGTAAGAGAAAAAAGAAAAATAAGAAAAAATATATGGGGAGAAAACTACATAACAAGCAAATAAACAAACAAAAAAATGCAAACAAATGCCCAGGAAAAAGGGGGAGACAGGATCTGCAGAGGCAGAGCTTAGATACATAAAGTAAGGTTAAGGAATTAAATAAATTGGGGAAGAACCCTGGTTAAGTATAGAAGAGGCAGAAAGAAAATGAGTGGGTAAGAAAAAAGGAAAAATAAAATAATAAGAATAAGAAAATAAAAATAAATAAAAAGATAAACAAAAATTTGTTTTAATTTATCTATTCATTTATTTTCTATTGTTGGAAAATGGAGAAAAAAGAACAGGTCAGCTGGTTTAGTGAGTGAAATTAATTAAACAATTAGGAGAAGAAGAGAGCAAGAGAGGAGGGAAAAAAACAAGCATAAAAAATAATTGACTAGCTAAGAAAGAGAAAGGAGAAGGCTGCTTGGAGCAGGGGAAAGGAAATTAGATATATTAATAAGCCAACAGAGACTATAATAATAATAACACGTCAATAAAGTAGATAAAGAAGATCAATTTTTAGAAAGGGTAAAAAGAAAGGAAAGAGAAAAACTAAAGTGGGGACAGGAGAAGAGAGAACAGGATGAAAGAGGGAGAAGTGAGAAAGAAAAGGGTGTAAAATATAAAAGAAAAAAATAAAATAACAAAAACATAAAAATAGAATGAAGAAAAAATAATACAAAAAAATAAAATAAAATAATCCTTTTTTAACAAAATAAAAAAGTGAAGTGTTGTTCACTTCAGCCAAGTGTTAATGCCCCTGGGGGCTGGTTTAAGACCCCACTCTTTCTTTCAGCCTGCCACTTCTCAGTTTCCTGTTAGGGAGTCAGCACTGTGTTGAAGTTCCATCCACCTTTCCTCTGTTTTAGTCTCCAAGGCCTTGGATGCAAGTAGGCGGGACCAAGCTGCCCACTTTGCCTGTCTGCCTGCTGTTAATCTTAATCTCTCAAGTGTCTGTTTCTGACAGGGCTATAGGTGGGAGTGGTGCCATATAGCTTTCTGGTACTGAACAGCCCCTCTTCCACCCAGTCCCCGAGGGCTCTTTGGGGCTATTCAGAGTCTTTTTGTCCTTTATACAGCTCAAGTGGTTGGCTGGGTGTGGCTGTATTTGCTATCTTGAGACTGCTGGGAGGGCTGGCTCTTCAGGAGAAAAATGGCTGCTTAGGTTTGCAGGGTCAGGAATGTCTTAGTGATAGATTCCTGGTCACCTCTCCCCGATCCACTCTCCTCCTCAGCCTCTCCCCAGACTCCACAAGTCCATACCTCAACTTGCACCACAGTCTCGGTGAGTGTTTGCATTTGAAAGTTCCTATGAACTAAGTTTAGCGAATAAAAGCAAAGACAAAACAGAGACAAAGCAACCACAGGACTGCGAGGTCCCCCCTCTCTGTTCCCAGCCCTCCTTCCCCCACAGCACGGCCGGCTCGGCAGCTCTTCAGGCTGCCTTTCGGGGGCAGCCTCTTGCAGCTGTGACTTAGATCTAGACCAGTGTTTCCCAACCTTCTCTCATGATGAGAATCGCCTGGTGGAGTTGTTAAAACACAGATTCCTGAATCCCAACTAAGAAGTGCTAAACTAGAATTTTTGGGAACATATAGGTAAAATTGTATACTTAACTAGTGCTCTAACACAGATGTTATATACAGAGCACTAAGTTAGGTATGCAATTTTACCTATATGTTCCCAAAAATTCTAGTTTAGCACTTCTTAGTTGGGATTCAGGAATCTGTGTTTTAACAACTCCACCAGGCGATTCTCATCATGAGAGAAGTTTGGGAAACACTGATCTAGACTCCCAACCAGCAGCAGCCCCGTGGACTTCCTTTCCACTGTCGGGTGTCCCTCTGTCCCCGAGGGACGCAGGCTTGATGCCGTGCAGCTTCCTTCTGACCCTCTCGGTCTGGTGGTCACATGACTCTCCTGCCCAGATCCCCAGTCCTACTGTTCTCCAGGCGTCCTCTGTCCTTCCCGGCTGTGAATTGTCTCACCAGCGGTGTCTACTTTGTCAATTCCAGGTGGATGTTATTTGATTAGTTGTTCCTTCTGTCTGCTCTAGGATGAGGTTCAGGACATGTCTGCCCATTCGGCCACCATCTTTCCTCTCCCCCAAGATCTTTTACTCCTGTACTATGTTTCTCAGGAGATGTTACTAACATTTTGAGACAGGATTTTCCTTGTGGAGGTAGCATATCACTTTTTACAATACTTTTAGTATCCATCCTGACCCTTACCCACCAAACAGCAGTAATGCCTTTCCCCACTCACAATGTTCCCTAAGGAGCATGAAAAGCCACTGAGCTGATGAGAGACAGATAAATCACTGACCCAGGCACCCAGTGACTTACATCAAATTACCTTGTGCCATTAGTTAATAGTGTCTGTTATTCATCTGATATCTGTAACTGTTGTAAATGTTATGAGATTGGGATTGCCATACTTAGCAAATAAAAACCCAGAATGCCCAGCTATCTGGCAGCTCCATATTAGAAACAATGCAAATGCTAATGTTACATTTCATTCTCTCTTTACCCCACTGACTTGGGAATGCCAGCAAACTGGAAACTCAAGTATTTGGGATTTAGAAAAATGTGTTAATCGATACATCTTCTATTATAAGCTTGTAATGGCTAAAGGAATATTCTCATCATATAAAAATCTAATTTGTAACAACAAATAATTAGTCTATTGAATGTAACTAAAAACAAAATACTCATGAAAATTTATATTTCTCCTGCTACAGATATTAGACACTAGAGGCTTAGTGCATGAAATTATGTGCACTTGGAGACGGGGATCCCTCAGCCTTGCCTGTGCCCTCATGCAGTCCAGTACCCCTCAGCAGACATCCCTCTCACAGTCCGGGACCCCTCACTCCTTACTGCCCACCTGCAGCAGAGGCGAGAGAGGCTCCCACCACTGCCACTGCCCTCGCCAGCCATGAGTACAGCTTCTGGCTGAGCAGTGCTCCCCCTGTGGGAGCACCCTGGGCAGCAGGGGGAAGCTCCTGAGTTGAACATCTTCCCCCTGGTGGTCAATGCGTGTCATAGCAACCAGTTGTTCCACCGTTCAGTCGATTTGCATATTAGGGTTTTATTATATAGGATTGTATATTCTTCAGCTATAATGTACTTAAAAAAAAAGCCAAAGATAGTCAGCAATTTAAGAAATAGGGCAAGCCAGACTCAAATAATTTCATATCAAATCTGAAAGGTTCATGATCTTCATTTCTTGTGTAATAAGAAGAGATAAGGGGATTATGACAAAGAATAATTTCAATTTTCCTGATTGAATTGGGAAAACTTAGACCTCTAATATTTTCATACAATCTCTGTTGACATGACTGACATTAAGGAGAAAAATGATAAGGCATTATTATCACATAATATGATATTTCAACTGAAAATATACTCATGTACACCAGTTTTCTGCTTGTTTGTTTCAGATTTTTTTTTTTAAAGTGATAATTCCTTAAGGAAGATATGCCACAATGAATGAAATAGCTTTTAACCCATAGTAAAGAAACATAGAAAAGCCATTATGGTTGATGCAGCAAGTTTAGGAGAATGAAAGTTGTTATTAAATATGACAGGCTGTCATGACCAAAAAAAAAAAAAAAAAAAAGTAATTGATGCAAACATAGAAATAAAATTATATTTGTAGTTAGTTCCTTTCAAGGAGTTAAAATAATGGAAATCTTTTCTAAGTTAACAGTTTGGAATAACGTTGGCAAAAACAGCAAAACCTTGGATTAGAAATCTCTAAATGTGAAGCATATTAACATTATTTAGTGTCACTGCTCCACATGCTTTTGTTTTTCTTCACATTTCCTTTAAAATAATTACATTTATATCCCCTTTGGTTTCCTGTGCATGATTATGTTATTCTTTTTCTCTGTGACTTAGTATTTTGAACCAGGCTTCCTATTACTTGGCTTCAATAAATCCATAATCAGCTAAAATTGGATTATTTTTGCTTTTCACAGCACATAATAAAATCTGAATTTCCTGTAATTATTTTCCCTGTTGTAAAATCACCATTTCTTTTATGACTTTAAATAAGAATGCTGTATAAATATATGCTATTATGATCTCCACCTGGTACTCAGTGAAGCACCTTCATTAGGAACATTTTCTCAGACAGCGATGAGGCATTGCACACGGACACATATTAACTTTGTGCTTGGTGATAAATATCCCATCCGTAACAAAGGAGAAATTAGTTTCACTGTTAGTGGAAAGTTACCCCAGAGCAATGTCTGGCCTCCCTCTTGCCACTTTTGCCACGCCTCCTAAGGCTTAAGGGACTTCATCCCTGCTGGACAATTTTACTAAAGCCCCATGAAATCAACAACAAAGCCAGTTTACTCAGAGTACGTGATTTTCTTTCAGTGGTTTCTTTAATCCAGTGTACAATGCATAAGACTCCCCCGTTAAAACGTTCTTTGTAACTTTGATCTTTCCTAAAAACATCTCTAAAGATCTAAGAAATGCTGGCCTTTAGTACCAAGTGTCTCCATAGAAGCAAGATTCATAGTGTATGGTATACCAGATCCCTATAATCCTGGTCTAATTTCAAAGCCTCAAATTTTGACTTAAAAAGGTTGCAAAATTTGTATCAAGAAACAGAGTGAAGTCTAAAAAAACAAACAAACGAACAAACAAACTTGTCCTAGCTGGTTTGGTGCAGTGGAAAGAGCATCAGGTTTGATTCAGGCCAAGGGCACATGGCTGGATTGTGGGCTCAGTCCCCAGTAGGGGTTGTGCAGGAGGCAGCTGCTCAATGATTCTCTCTCATCATTGATGTTACTATATCCCTCTCCCTTCCTCTCTGAAATCAATAAAAACATATTTAGAAAAAAATAAAAATAAGGAACTTGCTAACTCTGAGCTTGTGGGAAGAGAGATCTTAGGTCTCCACATACAAAAACTGCTGGGCCACAAATGAAATGCATTTCTTACACAACAACCAGCATAACTTACTTTGGGGCATTATTTTTATTTAAACTTAGATATACCATATCTTCCCAGTGCTGCCCACGCACTGGTAATGCATATATACTAAATTCACTTCTGAGTGATTTTCGTGGCTTTAAGGTCATTGAAACACCAACATAATAATCCTACTACAATTCCAGAGTGCACGGTTTCCAATTCATATTCAGACTTGAGAAATCTCCCAAAGAGGAAGTGGCTCCGTGTTTGTTTTTTATCTATAGTGGAAGTTTGTGTCCTGGGAGTCTGTCAGCTGCCTGATATCACTTTCCCTTTAAAGTAGGCCTCAGTTTGCTGGTCTGTAAAATGAGAATTTTTTGACTGGATGATTTCTTAAATCCTTCTTTGCTCTGACATTCTTTGATTCTATGTTTCATTATATAATTTTATGAATAAATTTCCAAGTAATTTACTTTATTTTTTGCTTCACAACTGCCTTCCCCAAAATGGAAAAGCATGTGGTTCTACCTTTGCAAACTCTGATGTCTTATCCCAAATAGAAAAGTGTAACAAATTAAGAGTGGTGTATGTTGGTTTTCTTCCCACTCTTTCAAAAACATGTGTACTTACTGCCACGTACGAAAGTTTTTCTTATTTGAAGCACTGAAACTAACATATCAAAATTAAAGCACTGTTCCTTCTAGTGGGCACTATTGTGGCTATTTCCACATATCTGTAATCTGAATTCTGCAGGCAGACAACATCAGTAATGTGCATTTATATCCCCTTGGTCAAATGTAGGTTTAGAACATTTATTTTAGCATTCGGATGCTTCTAAAAGCTCTTTAATTATAACTAGTTAAAATAGTTTTCTTTTTAAAAACACTAGGTTGATCTTTTAAAAATTTATGAAAATGTATTGTTTTCCTTTTAATTTCATAGCTTCCTTGTAAGGTTTGATGGGTTTGCTGATTATAGGTTTTATCCCAGTTAAATGATCAACAACTTTTCCACAAAGAAGATTTTGATGAATGTCAATTTTTGATCTTTTAAAAGGGTCCTTCCCGGCCATTGGGATGGAGACGCTGTGCCCCAGCTTCCTGAGGGCCGGCTTTCTGAGCAGCATCCAGGCTCCGACGCCAGTGGCAGCGGGAGGGTCGCTGCCCCCCAGGCTCCCGGCTGGTACGTATTTCAGGTGAAATTTCCTGCCGTCATAGACAGCAGGAGGACTGTGCTCACAGCTGATAGATCCACAATAAATATATATATATATATTTATTGTGGATCTATATTTATTGTGGATATATATTTCTAAAGTACATTGTTGAGAGAAATGCAAGTGACTTTGTTTAAATGCAGGAATCACATTTATGGTAGCCAGTGCTGTGGAAATGGTAAGAAGTAGAAGGAAGATCGGTAACCTGAGCACCTCAATAGCACAGGGCTGACATTTTAAAATGCAAGTTTTAAATTTAATAAGCCAGTTTGTGGATTATCTGTGGTATCTTTATAGTCAAAATTGTGTGTTCTCTATCATTTTGTAAAATATCCAGCTGCCTTCTTCCCTTGTACCTGGAGAATGCAAACCTACTTTATATTTTATATGTGTCTTAACAAAAGAGCACTAAGATTGAGTCTTGGAGTTTTTAAATCATAATTCTTCTTTTTGTCATAATTAGTAATTATGCTACAAATTATGGTGATGACACCAATGCATTCCGGAGAGCTGGCCCAGCCACCAGTATACTGGGACCATTTAAAAAGACTGGGAAATCCAGTAGAAACAAAATCCCAACATGCACATTTCTTAGTAAAATTATACCAACAAAGCCCAAGATTATTGTATTGATAGTTTTCTTTTGCCTTTTATTTACACTTGCCTACTTAATTAAAACATACAAGGAGTTACAAACTATAAATAAGCTTTGATGCCATTTGGTTTTATCATTGTATAATTACTGACATGATTGGAGACGTCATGACCATCAATGCCGCACTGATAGATTAAGAACCAAAAATGTATGTGAATTCAAAATTAGCAATTTTAATTCTCATGAGTGTTTGCCACGTTTTTCTCTCCCTAGAAACGAAAAGGATATCAAGTGCACATTTTTTGTCTTTGTTGTTGCAAACATAAAAATGTAACTTTCATAAATATCATTAATATCTCAGTTATTGGAATTAGGAGATGAATGGATTATCTGTATTTTAATGGCTTAATTCTTGACTCTTGATAACAAATCTTGGTGGATTTAGGTATGTGTGGCCAAAATGACATAACAGAGTTTGGTAGTGACTTAAATTATTCAACATCACTGATAAAAAATAATAACAATAACCCTTGTTTAGCCACTGAGAATAATAGAAGCCGGACGAGGTTTCTGTAACACATGCACAGAAACCACTTTCTTGAGAGAGATCGAAGAGAACACTGTAGCATTCCATTCCTCTAGGCTTTACGCCAAATTTGCCTCTAGCTTTCATGGGAGAGAAAACTCAGTTCAATTTTCATGACTTAAATATAAATCAGGTGTAACAAAATTGCTTCATAAAAAGTTTATAGATCTAAACTTGTTTCTGTTCCCTCAAACAGAAATTAACTTAACTCACTTCTCCTTAGTTTATGTAACTCTGATAAGGGATCCGTGGAAATTTCTCTCCCACTTTCAGTAATGATTGCTGTGATTTCCGAGGTAGTTTTTATCCTCTTCCATTCAACTATAGCTTGTTTCCCAAGAATTTTCTTTATAATTTTGTGCAAAGAGGAAGAAAGCCATAATCATGGGTTTTTATTGTTTCATATTAAAAAGGAAAAAAAAGCTAAAGTATTTCTGTGCCACAGGGTAGCTGAGCTGATGGCCCTTGCAGTCAGTTTGAGGGCAGGAAGCAGTTCCTCCCTTGACCTATAGCCTGGCACTGCAAACAGCTGGCCAAAGGTCCATGTCCTCCGGGCAGTAATTAATTTGCTTTCCACCAGTTGGCTGTATGTTGCAATACTTCGAAGGTCCCTGAAGACTTCTGCTGTGTCCTTCAAAGAATCACAAAACCTGTCCTAGTGGTGATGCTAATTTAGCTCTCATTACTACGTTAATCAGATTTAAATGAGATCCATGTCTTATATAAACTCGTTTCTTTATATTCATGTCACACTGCACTATCAAGGAGCCATATTTTATAGCACTTATTTTTATATTAACTACAATAATAGAATTATTGAATAGTGGGACCATAAAGCAATGTAAATATAAATTTAAAGCAATGTAAATATAAATAATATTGGGACCATAAAAAATGGTCCATAAAAAATATAAATATAAATAATAGTGGGACCATAAAACAATGTAAATAATTGACAACTCTTACATAAATACTAATTTTACACCTAAAATTAGTATTTATGTAAGAGTTGTCAATTATTTACATTGTTTATATTTGGTTCTCTTTATCCAACAGTTTTGCATCTATGAACTCAACAAACCTCAGTTGGAAAATATTTGAGAAAAGAAATTCCAGAAAGTTCCAAAAGGCAAAACTTGAAAATATTTGAGAAAAATAATTCCCAAAAGTTCCAAAAAGCAAAACTTGCCACACACCAAGCATTATACTGAATTCATGCAAATGAAATTATGCATGAGCATACCCTACTGTAACTTATATGCTATATGGGTTATATGCAAATGCAACCCATTTTATATAAAGGACTTCAGCATCCTTGGATTTCCCGGTTGGAGGGAAGGAGCTAGAATTAACCTAGTGTGGATACCTAGGGACTAGAAAGACCTGGTAAAGGCTTATTATTCTTAGTTTTAAATCAAGAACAACACCAGGATATAATTGGCTGACAGTTGAATAGCAAGTATCCTATCTAATAAGGAGCGCTAATTGACCATCACATCTTCACAATGATGGCGGCACCCACAGACACAATGGTGGTGCCCAGTCCTCTCACCCCCCAGGGCTGGCCCAAGGAGCAGGCAAGCCTTGGATGGAAGCTGCCCAGCCGCCAAAGGCTGCCTGAGGCTCAGATAACCAGGGCCGGCCGAGGCTTGCGCTGCCGGCAGTGGCAGCAGCAGAGGTGTGATGGGGCATCACCTTTCCCTGATCACCGGGTCACCTCCCGCTCCTGAGGGCTCCTGGACTGTGAGAGGGGGCAGGCCAGGCTGAGGGAACCCCCTCCAGTGCATAAATTTTCATGCACCGGGTCTCTAGTATTCATATATTTAATGCAATGTCTTTCATATAGTAGACACCTAATGAAGTAAGAAAATCACAGGAGAGAAGAAGAAGGGAGAGCAAAGGTTGGAAGAGAGGGGAGAAGACAAGAGAAAGAAGGAGATGGGGAAAGAAAGGAGAAATTAAAATGGCATAACTGAAATTAGGACTTTTACTATCAAAGTCTTTCCTACTATATTCCTCCCTATTGAAGTCAAATTCTACTCCTTGAGAAGAATGAATGTGGCTATTCTAAATATATTATCAGGCATATACGCTAAGCTTGCTCTCTTTACTATATCTAGTTTTTTAATTTAATTCTATAATCTAACTATTCTCAGAAGTGGGATAGAACATTTTAATATGCCATTGACTATTCATTCTATAAACAATCTTTGACTAGTAGCTCACCTCATGGCAGACTCTGTCTCTACCATAATCTTTTATATTATAGAGGGTTCCACATGCTTAACATACGTAAAGCAGAATAATAAAGTCATTGAGAAATAAAATTATGCAATGAAAATAATGGAGTAATAATGGAAATTTCATTGATTGAGTTTTCTCTGTCACTTTACAATAAGAATCTGACATCATATGATATCTTATATTTACATAAGATCCAAACATTACTGTTTTAAAAACTAAACTTATTTATAAAATAACAAAGAGTATTTATTATCTGACAATTACTTAGAAAATGCTATCCTAGGTTTAATACAATTTGGATCAACAAAATTAGCTTGAATTTTTCTGTCATTTTTTTCTGTCATTTGTAGGAGACTGGGAAAATAATATTTTTTTATTAATGAAGTCTATATATTATACATAGACTAGATTCTAGGCCAAACTGAAACATATACCTAAACTAACAATCGTTGTCGACTATAAGTGAAGGCTGTGAAAGAGAAAACAATGAAAACAGAGGGCATGTAGGATTTAGAAATGGATTAATTCTGAAAAAAAGGAAAATCAGTGTAGAAGATCTCCCTACAATTTCCTTTGTGGTTAATCTTAAAAGCTCTCAGTTATGGAAGGACAGTTCTTCAGAAGCCCCATCTCGGCTTCCTGCCTGTGCTTTACATACAGTACAATAAAGTATATAACACCTCCTTTGACATTTTTACCTGAGCTTCTTTTTGTTGCATGGCATGTGTTAAGTTCAAAGTAAATGGCAAAGATGGAATAAATAGTTGATTTCATCTTTTTTCCCTGCCTCTTACTGCCTTGGCAAATCCATGATTCTCCTCTGCCTACTCTGAACCAAATAGCAGCAGAAATATGAACACATGGGATTCAAAAATGAGATTTCATAATTAATAATAAAGTTTAATATTATTTAATTCTTTACCCTTTGGAAAGAGATTTGGATGAGCCTTGAACTCCAATAGCCAGACATTTTAATATTCTTATAACTGTCCCCTGACTAGCAATGTTAGGAAATGAATTCATAATTCAGTTGTCTGTAAACCATTAACAGATCCATATTAGACCATATCTATAGCAAAGGACTTACAATGCTGAGCCAATAATAAAATGTCTTCAATGTCCATTAACAATGATTATCAGTGTCTTCTTTTTACAGTTCATGTAAAATCCTATCTATATGGAGTCAGAGCAAATATTGCACATTTTTATTCTCAAGACAAATAAAATTTTCATTCATAAGACATACATTTTAAATGTTAGAAATAAGCCAGAATGACAAATAGGGTTAAAGCTGCTGAGAACCTAGGATCTAGTGAACATGATATTATCAGGTTTTGATGCATATAGAGGACTGCAGAAAAGCAGTAACAGAAATATAGAAGACTAGGTGGCAGACTTTGGAGGAATGTACAACGAGTTAAGGAAAATTGGCATGAACTCAATATGTCAAGGGAAATCAGTGGAAAAGTATATACCCTTTAAATACAATCAAACTGCAGTACAGAAAAATTGAAGCAAACCATTTTATTTCTTCATATGTTCAGGCATTCTAAAAAAAAAAAAAAAAAAAAAAAGTCAGTAACTTTGTTTTAGGTTCACAATTTGACATTTCAAAATTAATCACTTTTGACAAGACAGTTTCTGTTGACCACAGTTCTCCTGAGGATGGTTATTCTTTTCATGTTTTTGCAATATTTATGACAACTTACCTATTTTATATTTAACAATATATTGTTGTAACAAATATGCATACCATATAAGAAACAATGGTTTACTATTTTTAGCAAGAGATCTTCGGGGGGGGGGGGGGGGGCGGATCTTTCATTGAAAGGTGTGTATTTTACACATTTCTGCAGTTGAGAATGTTGCCTATTACCCTGAATGAGGTATATGTGAATGTGTGAGTCTGTGTGTGCCTACTTAAACCAAAAGGAAGACTGGATTAAATTTGCAATGTAAAATCCTGAATAAATGATTCAAATGTAAATTGTGGTAAAAAGAAAAGCCTTCATCTGGATTCCTAACTCCTGGCTTCTTTATTCCTTGTCATTTGTGTGATTTCAAGCCCCAATAGGTCCCTCCGTTCCCCCTGGCCAATTCTCCCCTAGAGAGCTCCCCTTTTGCAGTTTGAGCAGCTGCGGACTGCAGAAGGAAACCCTGGAGAACCACAATGATTAGAAAACTAGATTGGGGATCTGGGGCAGGTCTGGGCAGAAGACCAACATTATTCTATTCAGGACTCAAGAGAAGCTAAAGAGAGAGTCACTGATAAAACGATAAGAGAACACACTAGCCAACAGAAGCAAAAAGAAGGGGACATGAATGAGTGTACTTAGTCATGCCGTCATAAGCAATCCCTTTAAAATATTTGCAACACTGTTAGTTATAGGCTAGACAGTCACTTAAGGACGTGTTTGGGGATATGTGGATAGCTTCCAAAACCAGCACGAGAGAGGCTAGTCAGGTCATATCCAGTTTGCACTCAGTGAGTTCCAAAAAGCATGTAGATCATCCGTTGGTTCTTTGGCTTACTTGAGGAGACATACACAGAAGGTTAGAAAGTAAAATTATTTTCTTAAGACAACGTGAAAATACCATTTGGAATAAGAAAATCGGGATGGGAATATCTACAAAACTGAAGGTATAATTTGAACCCTCAATTTCATTTATAAAAACTTTAATGCAGGGTTTTATGAGTTAAGAATTCCTGTGGTCCTGATGTTGAAGCACGGGTCATGAACTCAGATTCCTTATGGATTATGCTTTCTTTATTAGCCTAAAATAACACAGACTATCTTTCCCTAAGAAAAAAAGGACATGAAAATCTTAAAAGAGCCTTTGATTAATCTCCCAGTATTTACTAGTTCTTTTTATTTCCCTAGTATCAGATTTTTAAAGCAGGTTTGGCCTTTGGCCTTAGCTATGCCTTCTTACTAACATAAATGCTTCTATCTTATTATCATATGACTCCTTTCTAAATGTTTGTGTAGAATTTCAGGTTTATGGAACCCTGAAATCTATAAGTGGAGAATCATCTTGGGTTCTTAAAAAAGTCAATGTTCTACATATAAAATTATATTTAACTGACATAGTGAGCAGCAGCATCTTTATGTAAGCTTGGCAGTGCATTAAAAAGAAAAACATACAGAGCTGCAGGATGCATTTGATAGCAAGGTCTTGAACATTTACAAAGAGACATGAAAAATCTTAAAAGAGCCTTTGAGTAATCTCCCAATTTTTCCTAGTTCTTTTCACCTCTCTATTTTCAGATTCTTTAAATAGGTTAACCTTTGGCCTTAGCTATGCTTTTCTTACTAGTACAAGTGCTTCTTTTATCTTACTATCATTTGAATAAGTTTAAATCTTAACAATCTGGATTTTATATATATGACTGCTCAAATTCTCAGTTGAGAACATATCTATCCCCTAGAGATACTCTTTCATTATTATTATTATTATGAATTGTGCCACCCATTTTGGTCCTAGTCAAAGAAACTATCATTCAATAATTTTTTTCTCACAAAGAAATATTCCAAAAAAACTGTACACAGCTTGCTGAATTAGCTGAGCCTCCATGTGAATCAGCGTTTAATCTTTTGTTGGCAGGGATAGTTGTGTTATTGTTTTGGCTTTAGTTGAAAATGTGACAAGAACTATCTGCTCAAATGCTTCTTCCTCTTCAGAGAGCCCCCATGATTCCCACAGGGCAGCGTGCATGCCCTGGTAAGCTGCTGGGCCACTTAAGAACATAGGTAAGGTGGGGATAGACCAGTGGTCGGCAAACTCATTAGTCAACAGAGCCAAATATCAACAGTACAACAACTGAAATTTCTTTTGAGATCCAAAACCGACTTCTGCGCATGGGCCACAAAGTTTCAATCGCACTGTATGTGCGCTCCCACACGTGGTATTTTTTGGAAGAGTCACACTCAAGGGGCCAAAGAGCTGCATGTAGCTCACAAGCCACAGTTTGCCAACCACTGGGATAGACCAACCCTGTTACAAAAATGTCTCATCTCAGCGTTCCTTCTTTTACCTTGTAGAACAAAGTACAGTGGAAGTCACCCTGTGGGACAATGTTGTCTTCTCAGAGTTCTGTTCACAGAAGTCTTATAGGGGTGTATTTAGCAATATTAGATTAAAAAAATAAAAATGATACCTCTTCATGAGGCCTGGTGTACAATGGCTGTAAACAGCAGCATCCTTGGTAGTGTATGCAACCTGTTGCTAGTGTAGGTTTCCTTAAGGGACCTTGGATTCAGCCCTTTCTGATGGACACTCGTGTCTGAAGTCATGCTGCCCTCAAACTAGGCTCCAAAATGGTGTGCAGGGTGCCTTTGGAAAGCCCAAGGCACAGTGGCGAGAATCCACATTGGCCAAGTCATCCTGTCCATCTGCACCAAGCTGCAGAACAAGGAGCATGTGATTGAGGCCCTACTCAGAGCCAAGTGCAAGTTCCCTGGCCACCAGAAGATCCACATCTAGAAGAAGTAGGGCTTTACAAAATTTAATGAGGATGAGTTTGAAGACATGGTGGCCGAGAAGCGCCTCATCCCAGATGGCTGTGGGGTCAAATACATCCCTAATCGTGGTCCCCTGGACAGATGGCGAGCCCTGCACTTGTAAGTCTCTGTGCTGCCCCCACCTTACACCCACCAATCAATCAACTTTCCATCCAAAAAACTAAAAATTATACTTCTTATAAGAGTTGCAGGGGAAAAAAAAATAACATATTCATGGAAGGAAAAAAAAAGGAAAGTGATAAGTATTTTAATTTACATCAGATATATGACCCTTTTAATTGATATCATATATATGACTCACTTAACAAATGTTTTCTTCATAAAAGTATCTCACCATACACAACCTATGTAGTTAATATACATTCAATATATCCTGTTTAGAGGTTTTTTATTTTTAAGTTTTCTTTTGATTAGTGAATGTTACAAAAAACTATAAAAGCTAAATATTGATCATTTCTACAACCATAAACACTTTTGAAGCCAGAAGTAGTGCAGAGCATTTGAAACACTTCTTTCTAGAAAATCTGATACATTTACTCTTTCCCTAAAGCTTTAGAACTCTTTCCTAAAACATTCAGGGTGTGGTCCTTGGTCAGGTAGCTCAGTTGGTTAGAGCCATGTCCTGAGACTGCAAGGTTGTAGGTTCAAACCCAGTTAGGGTACATACAAGAATCAACCAATGAATACACAAATCAATGTTTCTTTCTCTTCCTTCCTCTCTTCTCTAAAAATCAATTTTAAAAAACATTCAGGGTACATTAATACTTTTCCTAATGTCTTTCCCAGGGGATTTGCAGAAACATATCAAATGCTACTCCTAAATGTTCTCATATATGCCTTTTACAATTGAAATATGAACTGGTAAAGGAAATTTAAAGCCATTATCATAAGCTGATGTTGGGAAATAAGGGAAGCAAAATCTAAAGGTTTTCAGCAAATTTCCTTGGTACATATTTCCTGTTTATGCAGAATACTATAGGGCTCTGAAGGGCACAGTATTAAAAGCCTAGAATTTCTCAAGGACAAAACAAATTTGGGAGCAACACAGTGCCCAGTCCGTAATGCCTTTTCATGATGTGTTTTTATATGAGGCACTGAGATTTAGGATGAAACTTTATGTTCTCCAGATTACTGATGGAGACCTATTTTGGGGAATAACAAGATGTGGTCAAGCATTCAGACTCAGGAGCCGGATCATCTTGCTTCAAGCCCCAACTCTGCCAATTGCTCATTGTGTGTCTGGACAAGTTGTTTGAACTCTCAGTACATTGGTAATCTTATCTGTTAAACTGAACTAGTAATTATTATATACTCACCACAGAGGTTGGTATGAAGACCAAATGAGTTAACACAACAGTGCATAGGACATTGAAGAACTAGTTTTTAAAGTCAGTTATTATTGCATCTGTACTGATTTAAACATGGCATCTATTTTTAAATTATCTGTCCTGGCCGGTGTTCACAGTGGTTAGAGCATCAGCCCAAGCACTGAGTGGTCTCAGATTCAATTTCCAGTCAAGAGGGCACATACCTGGGTTGCAAGTTAGCTCCCTGTCCCCTGTCAGGGCTCATGTTGGGAAGCAACCAACCTATCTCTCTCTCTCTCTCTCTCTCTCTCTCTCTCTCTCTCTCTCTCTCTCTCTCTCTCCCCCCACCCCCCACTTCCACCCACCCTTCCACTCTCTCTGAAAAGCAATGGAAAAAATATCCTCGGGTGAGGATTAAAAAAAAATTATCTACACAAAATGTTTTTACAGGAAGAAATCAAGAACAAAGACAGCATAAAATTATTTGACATGAGTTTAATTTGGTTTTGAACTTAGACTTTAGATAGTTTTTCAAGTCATGACAATTCGCTAATGTGTTTTGTTCATTGTCACATAATGATAATTAAACTATTAATTATTATATAATCACTTACATATTTCATAATAATTGGAAAGCAGAAAGTCACAAATCAAATAATTTCAAAATGTTTTTAATTTTATCATCATCATATTACTTTTATAAATATGAATGCAGCACAAAATCAAGAAAGCCATTTTTAAAAATGCATGTGTTATTAAAATTTTGCAATATGATCAGTGTCTTATAGTGAAGACACATTCCAACATCAGGCATCCTTGGCAATGACTTTCTTTGTCAGTGAGACACTTCTAATTAAGAAGAAATCTTTTGCCCAGATGGTGGTTTCAGTAAGAAGAGAGACAGCACTGGCTGTCACTGGAGTAACGGAAGCACGTGGTATGCTCCTGCTCTCTGGGCCTGGCAGGAAAAGCGTGTTTGGTTTCTGTAGCCTCACCCCTGCCAGTCACTCTAGAACAAATCTAGATTAAGAAAGGCTCGTGTTTTCATAATGCAAATCACTTCTCCTAACTTCTGCTAAGCTGTTTTATCACCAAATAAAATAATTTATTCTTAGGCATTTCTCCAAGGACATTTGAATAACCTTTAAGTTTAAAAAAAGCCAAATAAAGAAGTTATGATAATCAAATCAATATAGTTATATAGATTTAGGGGTTTGGAATAGCTCTACAGTTAAAATCAGTTCCAGATTTATCCTAAAACCTGTTATTACAGATACAAATCTGTACATAAAGTATAGAAGACACAACATAGCTTGTTAGATAAAGTAAGAACCTACTTCCTTAAAAACTATGTATTATAGTATGTTATAATTTATAATAATAAAATAGCATTTTGATTATTTTACTACAAGAAAAAAACATCTTATACATTAAAATAATTTCAAACCTGTCAATTTCAGGTGTATAGAATTTAAAATGACCTTTACGATCATCAAAAAAAGCTCCTAATGGCCTGGCCAGCACAGCTCAGTGGTTGAACATCGACCTATGAAAGAGGAGGTCACAGTTCGATTCCCAGTAGGGGCATATGCCCCAGGTTAAGTGTAGGAGGCAGCCAGTCAGTGATTCTCTCTCATCATTGATGATTCTGTCTCTCTCTCCCTCTCTTTTCCTCTTTGGGATCAACAAAAATATATTATTTTTTAAAAGCTCCTAAATATATTGACCTTAGTCATTTTTAGTAATGAACCTTTTTAACTCTGAAAGCCACTTTTTAGCTTAGGATTCATCGAAGTAAGATGTAACATACCCATTTATCCATTCATTGTTATTGGGTGATTTAATATTTAGTATCAGGCACTATTCTCTGTATTTTAAAACATCTCATTTAATCTTATATTTCAGGCAATGAAGGAGGTATTAATTCACCTCCTATTATTATGTATGTTATTTATAATATGCAATATACAAATATACAAATGGGGAATATACAGCATACAAATGGGGGGACCGAGGCAGTGAGAAGATAACTGAGTTCACTTGCCCAAGGTGGAAAAAAGTCTTCAGTATCCTGCTCTCTGTCTCCAATCCCTCAACTAACTGCACTGAGTACACAAGGACAAAGGGAACCGAACACCCAGTTTGTTTGGGACATGAGAATTTCAGTGCTAAAATCTGGAATTTACTGTATCAGCTAAAATGTAACTGGCAGTCATTTTTACTTTGCTACATAAGATATAAAAGAATGTGCATGCCCATCCTGTACTATAGTGAAATATGGAAATTATTCATTTGTGTGAAACTATTTTTTCCTGCAGAGTAAACAATATGAAAAGAAGAGGAAGCAGATAATGGTGCATACACAGGAAAGAAAGTAAAAGCACAGCAACATTTCTGAGTGCCAACTATTGCCAGACACTGTACTAATTACATGTTTTCTCGCTAAGCCTTTAAAATTTCATATGCAGTATGTGATAAATAGTACCTTCATTTTATACACACAAAGACTGAGAGAGCTAAAATAACTTGCCCAAGGTCATGCACTAGTAGGCATCAGAACTAAAATCTGAATTCTGTTTTTTCTTCAAAACCGTATATTTTACAATGCAAATAATTTAGAAGGTAGTCATTTGTCACTCAATTATTTCAGTATCTCTTTCTTGACCTAAAATTATTCTCAGAGGACACCTTTATGTGTGTGTTTCTTCTGGTATTTCATTCAAAAAAATATAATTGACTACCTACTCTGTGATGAATGGTGAACTCTTAGAGGAGAAGTAAGCACCAGCCTGAGCTCAACCACACTTTAGAGTGGAAGATACCGACCTGCTTAACATCAACACCACGCTGTCAGTGATATAAAACTGTTCGGTTACGATGTAAAAGGAGGAGAAAGTAAACAATGGAGTCTTTCTTAACAGGAAAGTATTCATGGTAGAATTGACAATGAAGATAATTTGAAGCTGCACTTATTTTTTTTTTTTTTTTAAGCATATGATTTTACCAAGTGGAGACATTGAGAAGGCAGTCTTCCAAAGAATAGAGGAAGGTACAGGTAAAGTCATATTTAGGGAATTATGAGTTACCTAGAGAATTTTAAAAATAGGAGTCAGGAGAATAGGAGGAGGTAAAAGATGACACTAGAAGCAAAGGTAAAACAGAGACTGTGAAGGAACTTAATTGCCAGTCTTTAAAGGAAGGTAGAAAATTAGCTCTTCATAGTAATTAACTGTTTTCTTATTTTATCTCTCTTTCCACCATGCACTGCTTGAGAGCAGGGATCTTTCATTGCTTGAGGAAGTTTCTCCAGAAACCAGAAATGATATATAGTAGGCATTCAAAAAATATAGTTGATATATCATTGAATGTTCAAAATAAAGGTTGTACAAGCATCAGCAAAAACAATTAGTAAACTGTTGTTGAAATAAGTCCAGCAAAAAGAACCACAAAGGCAGAATTTAGGCAGTGATAATTTTCCATAGATTTTAGCACAACTTAATAACTTATGGACTATCAGGGGTTTGATAAAGTGAAAAATTCAGTATTACAATAGGATTTCAAACCTGGGTAACTAGATAGATGGTAATGTTTAATAAAAATGGGAATATAGGAGGAAAAGAAACATTTATTTATTTATTCTAGTATTTAAAATATTTTATGTTTTAAGTTTATCTTTGTTGTTGAAAGTATTACAGATATCTGCTTTAGGGTGTTGTTTTTTGTTTGTTTGTTTGTTTGTTTGTTTGTTTTTTGTTTGTTTGTTTTTTGTTTTGTGTGTGTGTGTGTGTGTTTCCCCCCATTGACCTACCTCCTCCTTGCACTCACCGCTCCCAAGCCTTTGCCACACTACTAGTATTATTTGTCGATCTAGAGAAATATTAAAAGTTTGCATTGAACTCACTGAAGAAAATATTCATTTGGGACATGATCTGATACCAGGCAAGAGTATAAGGGAAAATAATTCCCCAATTTTAGTACTTATCTTGTGAATAAAAATAATTGTCTATTATATTATAACTAGAGGCCCAATGCATAAAAATACATTCACTGGAGGGGGATGTCCCTCAGCCTAGCCTTCCTCCTCTACAGTCAGGGAGCCTTCAGGGGTGAGAGGCAACCTGACAATCAGGGCAAGGTGACGTCCCCATCACACCTCTGCTGCTGCCACTGCTGGCAGCATAAGCCTCAGCTGGCCCTGGTTATCTGAGCCTAGGGCAGCCCTGGCGACTGGGCAACCACACCTGCACGCCTGCCACTCTCTTCCCCCAGTGGGGCTGAAAGGATTGGGGGACTCTGGCGGGGCTGAGGGGACTGGGCACCACCATATTTGTGATAGTATGATGGTCAATTTGCATATTCCCTCTTTATTAGATAGGATTTTGTACAAGTGCCTTAAAGATAAGAAAATTATTTCATTTATTATCCAATCCATTTGAGATTATAATTTTCTATCTCCACTGCAGAAATAGGAAGTAGAAATAGATTAAACAACTGGCTTTAAAAATATTGAATTGCAACTTGGGGAAGGGAAAATAGGAAATCTGACAATCTAAGTTATTACCACAAATTTTATTACCTGGTGGACAAAATATATACACAATATAATGTTAAATAAACTAGAATTGCTGTAAATATGTAATAGAGTTTTTGTGTTGAGTTTGTTTTGATTCTTAATATTACTGACTGCACATCAGAAACTCCAAGCTGATACAGAATACTACATCCAGCACAAATTCATTATTTCTATGAAAATGTTAAATCTCTGTAATCCCCTTTCACAAATCATTGCTAAAGCAAAAGAGAAAAAATAATTCACTAAGAAAATATTTTCCCCAAGATTTAAAAAAAAAAATCCTTTCTTTTGTTTTCTTTAACAATAGCACAAGAAATTATAGTCTCATCATCACATAGTTTCTTAACACCACCTACAATAAATCAGCTTCAGTACTGGGAAGCTGTCAATTTGAAAAAGATTTATTAGTTAGTAGTTCATAAAAGTTTCAATCAAATAAAACTATTGTTCTCTACAACAGAAAAAAAATGGCATGGGATCTTATGATCCATTGTGTTCAGAATATAAATAAGTGATTTCTTATAGTATATTGATTCCAATGCTGTTTAAAATATCTATAACCATTCCTGCGCTATTTATGAAGAAAAAATACAAAAAAAATCACTTTTTGTGTGAGTTGTAAAAATATTTTTGAAAATCTCTTAAATCAAACTGATGAGGCTTCTAAAAACATCTGTGGATTTTGAGGCCTAACTGAATCAAGAATCCTGGGATTTGTCCATTGATTTTAGCATAATACAAGTACTAATTTGATTCTGTGATTTGAGGCACTTGGACTAAGTGGCTAAAATTGTAAAAAAAGAAAAAAAGTGAAATATTTTTAAAATGTAAAAAGAGAATTAATCACTTCTAAATGTATTTTCCAAAAACAATGCTATAGATAGATAGATAGATAGATAGATATATGACAGAAAGAATACTGTCCTAATTTCCTTAATTTCCCTTAGACTTATCTATTTTCTTGATTATAAAGTGTAACCATAAACTGTAAAGTTGCTTGTAATCTTCAGAGTGTAACTAACTTCCCTGTAGAAACCACTAGAAAACAAACTGTAGGCTAGATGCCAACATATTCTAAAAAATGCCTTAGTTTAACAACAGCTGCTGTCAATTGATGCTACTGGACAAAATACAAAAGATGCAGTTCAGGTGTGAAGTGTCTAATTCACAAGAAACCTAGGGAGTCTTCACTGGACTCTTTATTATCTTTAATGAGAAGATTAAACTTGTCACTGATGAATTTTAGGATTGCATAAAGTATCTCCCTAGGAGTTATAGATAGAACTAATTTCAAAGTACTTTGTATTCATGTAAATCAAAATCTTGCTGAAATACTTCAGGGTTGCTTTCTTAGGAAATGTGAAATTGATGAGAAAAATCAACTTGTTTCTACTCTGAAGCACCTATTCTTCCCAGCTGCAAGGGAGGTGGCCTTGGGAAACCCAGTGAATAAGGATACAAAGCATCTATGGGAAGATAAAGAAAAGCAACCTGATATGAAACCAGGCACCTGTCAGAGTGCAGAGATGGGATGGGAATGCAGCCATAGGAAATAACGCTGTGGGAGACTCTTAAGGAACAGGTGCAGTGTGTACAATCTGGGGAGCTGTGAGGTGAGATGTTTGGAGAGAGAAGCAAGTTGGGAGGTAATCCTGGCAGGGGAATACCAAAAGGAAAGGCAGAAGGAAACAGGAATGAACAAGTACAGGTGATAATGACAACTGATGGATCAGGAAACGATAAAGCCGGTTAGGAGAGACGAGGATTGGCTAACAGAGGCTTACAGCTTTGATCTATAAACAGTGTCTGAGAGGCTGTTTAGCCATGGCATGAAGGTTAAAAGCTGAGACTGACTGCCTGATACTACCACTTACTAGCTGTTTGACTTTAGGCAAGTAATTTAACTTTCTACCCCTCAATATACTTTACTGTGGAATAGGGTAATAATAGCATGTATCAATATCAGTGGAGTGCTTGCAAACTCTTTTTATTCTAATAAGACTGACATTCTTAGGGAGACGATAAATATTTTTTTAATTTTATTTTTTTTTAATTAAATATGTTTCTCTAGCAGCAATGGTCAAGGTAGGTTGCAATGTTGTGACTATGGGCAGAAGAGCTCAAGTAGTCATTGTACTAACCCAGTGGTCGGCAAACTCATTAGTCAACAGTGCCAAATATCAACAGTACAAAGATGGAAATTTCTTTTGAGAGTCAAATTTTTTAAACTTAAACTTCTTCTAATGCCATTTCTTCAAAATAGACTCGCTGAGGCCTTGGTATTTTGTGGAAGAGCCACATTCAAAAGGCCAAAGAGCCGCATGTGGCTCGAGAGCCGCTGTTTGTCGACCACAGTACTAACCCAACATTTCCCCTTAACATCCATATTCCATTATACATCAAACTGGTATATTGGTCCCAGAATTTTTATATTTATATATTAAGATGACCTTTTATCTTTCCCTACTTTGCTAACCATGTGTTTACACCAGGCTCCTAATCTCTAAGCTCTTTGAAATCAATAATCAAATAAAAAATGTCATTAGAAACTTTAAGATTTAAAACTTGATTTCCTAGGCCACTGATTATAATAATGCTGACAGTTCATTTGACTTCAATATTTTCTGATAAAGTTCTTTATCTGTATTTGGGTGAAATTAATGACTTTAGGGACATTGCAGAGATCCATCAAAATGGATGTCTTCTTTGGGTTCTAATTCTATGCATGATAAACTGGGAGCCTTATTATTACATTTAACCTTTGGCACATATTTCTTAAAATACAGATTCAACTGTAAAAGTCTAGCATTTGCAGACATTGTTCTAATTTGTTACTATCACTCTCTCTAACCCACAAGGCTTAGACTTGTACAAGGGACATGACTTACAACATGAAACCTAATTTTTCCTTGATTGGTGCACATAATTTCTTCCCCCATCTTTATCCTCATGAGGAAAAACTGTGCACAGTGCAGATTAAATCGCTAAAAATTCCAATGAGAAGCCAGAAATATAGAAGTAAAAAGTAAATATGTCATACATGTTTGTTTCAAGTAAGTAACAGTTTCCCTTCATCTGAAATGAGTTTATCTTTTAAACTCTGGGAAATTGAGCAGAACAAATAGATTATTTTCTTTGAAACAAATCAAAGTTACTTATGTCAAATATGCTACCTAATAGGGGTATTAGGAACTGTAACAACTGCAAATAGATATGATATGAAAGAAATGATGTTTAGTTTCTGATTTTAGCTGCTGCACTAGACTATGAAATCAGGGTTACTTATTTTTCATGAACTGCCATCATTGTTCTGTTGATCTAATCTATGTCCAATAAAGAGATGATCAAGAATTATTTCAGATCCCACCAACTTGGTAGCATTCATCAATCTACTGGCATTTTTCTACTTAAAAGCCTTTAAAAGCAGACTATGACCGATGGTTATCATTTCTTAAAGAGAATTTATGTATTTCTCTTTTCTGCTTTGCCTTAGGAATATTTCGGAAATGCTCAGTCTGATGTAATTCAGCCGTGATTACTGCACCACTATAAAAGTTGTAGCACAATTGCCAAAGCAGCTACAGTAACTATTCAAACCCAGACTTCAGCTTGTTGATTATCTTTTAAGGAAAAGCTCGGGACAAAAGGAACATAATCTTAAGAAAGGAGTGATTGCAGGGCTTTAGAAAAGGAAGTGCTTAATTCTTTTGTAATTCATATTGTAATTGATGTTCCTTTTATGAACTAAAAAATAATAATAATAATAATAACGCTATATAGAAATGGAGAAGTGTGTGGTATGAATACTTTTATAGAAGCATGTTCAAAAATGAAATTCCTACAAATAGTTTAGCTGCACAGCTGGAAATCTCTAACTGCAGCACATATTTCTGTGATTGCTCTAATCCAGTGTTCCCTTCTCTATTTGCAGGCCGGCCAGTTATGATTGTGGTGGAATATATGGAGAATGGATCCCTAGACTCCTTTTTGCGGGTAAGGATTTTTTTTTTTGTTTTTTGTTTTTTGGTGGTTTGTTTTTTTTTTCCTTATGGCATTTAAATAAGCTATTCTGAGTTCTAGAATTAAATCATTTATCATCAATTAATTGTTGCATAATAGGACTCATGGATTTTTCTATGAAGAATAACAGCATTTTCTCTAGGGTGCATTTCTCTCATACTGTGAGGTATTAGAGTGTTATTAAAGGGTCAGTATATCCACATAATAACATAATTTATTTCTCTTATAAATTCATTTACCATGCTAATATATATATATATTTCAAATAATGTTATAAAGAAAGAGATTCAATGAAACTCAGTTACTTCATATAGCCATTCATTTCTCTTTATCACACTTAACTATGTAGTATGTTTTATGTTTTATGCATTATCTGTAATGCTGAACCCGTATGTTTACTGATCAACAATGACTCAGATTGATTTCAGAAAATGGGTTTAATCAACTTTGTTCCTTTCAATTTCATTTGGCTGACTATTCAAAACACAAAATGAAAAAGAATAAAAAATAGCAGAGATTTTATTTTTCTGGAACAAAACATTTTAAAGTACTTTTTAAATTGGCTTTTTCTTAACAGTACTAGAGACCCAGTGCACAACATTCATACACTGGTGGGGAGGAGTCCCTCAGCCCAGCCTGTACCCTCTCAAAGTCCAGGTCCCCTCAGGGGATGTCTGCCTGCCTCAGAGGCCAGAGAGGCTCCACTGTGCTCGCCAGTTGTGAGCCCGGCTTCTGGCTGAGCAGCACTCCACCTGTGAGAGCACACTGACCACCAGGGGGCAGCTCCTGCGTTGAGCATCTGCCCCTGGTGGTCAGTGCCCATCATAGCGACCAGACATTCTGCTGTTAGGTTGATTTGCATAGTAGCCTTTTATTATAAAGGATGGATGGTGTATCTTAAAAATCTTTTGTTTTACATAAATGCATACCTAAGAGATATTGTGGATGGATTTGGTTCCAGACCATCATAATAAAGCAAATATCACAATAAAGTAAACCACACACATTTTTGGTTCCCGAGTGCATATAAAAGTTTTTACACTACACCGTAGTTTAGTCATTGTGCAATGTTATTATGTTTACAAAGCCAATGTACATACCTTAATTAAAAAACACTTTATGGCTTAAAAATGCTCACCATCATCTGAGCCATAACTGTCCTAATCTTTTTGCTGGTGGCGGGTCTTGCCTGGATGTTGATGGCTGCTGACTAATCAAGCAGTGATTGCTGAAGGTTGGGGTGACTGTGGCAATTTCTTAAGATAACACAGCAATAAAGATTAGCACAACTATTGACTCTTCCTTGCAGAAATTATTTCCCTATAGCAGATGATGCTGTTTGATAGAATTTTACCCACAGTGGAACTTCTTTCAAAATCAGAGCCAAGCCTCTCAAACCCTGCCAACTGCTTTATCAACTAAGCTACGTACTATTACAAACCCTTTGTTGTCATTTCAACAACCTTCACAACAACTTCACCCAGAGTAAATTCCATCTCAAGAAGCACTTTCTTTGCTCACCTGTAGGAAGCAACTCCCCATCCATTAAAGTCTTATCATGAGATTGCAGCAATTCAGTCACCTCTTTAGGCTCCACTTCTGATTCTAGCTCCCTTACTATTTCCACCACACCTGCAGTTACTTCTTCCACTGAACTCTTGAATCCTCAAATCATCCATGAGGGTTAGAATAAATGTCTTCCTAATTCCTGTTCACGTTGATATTTTGATATCTTCCCATGAATTGTGAATGATGTTAATCACATCTGGAATACTTGATCCTTTCCAGAAGCTTTTCAATTGACTTTGCCCTGATCCATCAGAGGAATCACTATCTATGGCAGCTATCTCTTATATATAAAAGCCTAAGTGACCAAACAACCGAACAACCGGTCAAGCAGTCACTATGATACGCACTGACCCAGGGGCAGACACTCAATGCAGGAGCTGCCCCCTGGTGGTCAGAGTGCTCCCACAGTGGGAGCACCATTCAGCTGACCAACGGGCACCAGACACTGGGCTCACGGCTGGCGAGTGCAGCTGCAGCGGCGCAAGCTTCTCCCTCCTCCGTGGCAGCACTACCAAGCAGAGGCGGTGGTAGGTACGGGGTGCCAGGATGAGTGGGAGCAGCACAGCACCTGGCTGGGGCTCGGGCTCCTCCCTGACCGCCTGCCGCTTCACACACTACTGCACCCCTTGGGGGTCCCAGATTGCAAGAGGGCACAGGCCAGGCTGAGGGACCCCACCAGTGCACGAATATGTGCACCAGGCCTCTAGTAGTCATATATGTATTTCTTAAATTATAAGGCTTGAATCATGGGCAAGAAAACAGTATTAACCTCATTGTACATCTTCATCAGAGCTCTTAGGTAACTAGATATATTGTCAATGAGCAGTAATATTTTAAAGGAAATCTTTTTTTCTGAGCAGTAGGTTTTGATAGTAGACTTAAAATATTCAGTAAACCATGTCGTAAACAGATATGCTTACAGGCTTTGTTGGTCCATTTGTATAGCACAGTCAGGGAAGATTTAGCATGATTCTTAAGGACCGTAGGATTTATGGCGTGGTAAGTGAGCACTGGCTTCAGTTTAATGTCTCCAGTGCATGAGCCCCTAACCAGAAAGTCAGTCTGCCCTTTAATGCTGTGAAGACAGGTATTGATTTCTCCTCTCTAGCTATGAAAGTTGTAGAAGGTTAACTGTTGTTTAGTGTATAATCTCAGCTAGATTTTCTACAGTACGTTCTGCAGCTTCTGCCTCAGCACTGCACTTCTGTTGTGATGACAGCCTCTTTCGTTAAACCTCATCAACAGACCTCTACTAGCTTCAAGCTTTTCTTCTGAAGCTTCCTTACCTCTCTTGGTTTAAGGGAATGTGGTAGCTGGTTTGATCTTTTGTCCAGTCCACTAAACTTCTCCATTTCAGCAATCAGGCTGGATCACTTTCTGATTATTCATGTGTTCACTGGAATGGCACTTTCAGTTTCCTTCAAGAACTTTTCATTTGTATTCACAACTGTGTAACTGGCACAAGAGGCCTCACTTTCAGCCTGTCTCCACTTTTGACCAGCCTTCCTCACTAAACTTACTCATTTCTAGCTTTTGATTTAAAGTGAGAGACATATGACTCTTCCTTTCACTTGGACTTAAGAAGCCATTAAGGGTTATTGATTGACCTAATTTCAATATTGTTGTGTCAAAAGAAATAGAAAAGCCCAAGGAAAGACAAAGGGGGGGGAAGGGGGAGCTGGTCAATGGAGCAGTAAGAACACACACATTTATTGATTATGTTTACTTGTCATGACACCCCAAAATAAATACAATAGTAACATCAAATATTGCTGGTCACAAATCACCATGACAAATATAATAATAATGAAAATGTTTGAAATATTGCAAGAGTTACCAATGTGTGACACGGAGACACGAAATGAATAAATGCTGTTGAAAAAATGGCACTGATAGACCTGTTCATCAAAGGGTTGCCACAGACCTTCAATTTCAAAAACCAGTATCTGTGAAGCCTAATAAAATAAGGTGTGCCTTCAGTAGTACAGAATAACAGAGCTGAGATGGCACCTTGAAGTTATATTTTAAAGTATGTTTATAATTAGGATTTAAAAAGCTATCATATACAACAAAAAATCATTAATAGTTTTTTTTTTAAAAAAGAGCCTTAAGAAAAGCCCAGAGTGAGCAGAAGGAAGGAAATAATAAAGATCAGAGCAGAAATAAATGACATAGGGACCAAAAAACAAAACAACAACAACAAAAAAACAATACAAATGATCAATAAAAACCAAGAGCTGATTCTTTGAAAGGATAAACAAGATTGATGAACCTCTAGCCAGGCTCACCAAGAAACAAAGAGAGAGGACCTAAATAAACAAAATCAGAAACGAAAGAGGTGAAATAACAACAGACCCCGCCGAAATACAAAGGATTATTTAAAAAAAATATATAACAAACAAATATACTCCAACAAACTAGACAGCCTTGACAAAATGGACATTTTCCTAGAAAATACAAACTTCCAAAACTCAATCCAGAAGAATAAAAATAAATAAGTAAATAAATAAAAATAAAATAAAATAAAATAAAATAAAAACCTGAATAGCCTGATACTACCAATGAAATTGAAGCAGTAATCAAAAAACTTCCAGCAAACAAAAGCCCAGGGCCAGATGGCTTCACAGGAGAGTTTTATCAAACATTCAAAGAACTAAAACAAATCCTCCTCAGACTATTCTAAAACATTCAAGAATGCACACTTCCAAGCTCTTTCTATGAAGCCAGCATTAACCTAATCCCAAAACAAGATAAAGACAACACAAAGAAAAAGAATTACAGACCAATATTTCTGATGAACCTAGATTCTAAAATCCTCAACAAAATTCTAGCAAATCAGATCCAGCATTACATTAGAAAGATCATACACCATGAACAAGTGAGATTTATTCCATGTATGCAAGGCTGGTACAATATCCACAAATCAATAAATGTTATACATCACATAAACAAGTTGAGAGACAAAAATCACATAATCAAATCAATTGATGCAGAAAAGACATTTGACAAAATCCAACACCCTTTCCTAATAAAAACTCTCAGCAAAGTGGGAATAGAGGGATCATTCCTCAACATAATAAAGGCCTTATATGACAAACCTACAGCCAACTTCATACTCAAGGGACGAAAACTAAAATCATTTTCCCCAAGAACAGGAACAAGACAGTGATGCCCATTCCTGTTCTACATAGTACTGGAAGTGCTAGCCATGGCAATTCAGACAAGAAGAAGAAATAAAAGGCATCCAAGTTGAAAAGGAGGAAGTAAAATTGCCATTATTCACAGATGACATAATATAGTACATTAAAAAAACTCTAAAGACTCCATCAAAAAAACTACTAGAATTAATAAATTCAGCAATGTAGCAGGATACAAAATCAACACCCAGAAATCTATGTATTTTTATACACCAATAATTAACTTACAGAAAGAGAAACTGAAAAAACAATCCCATTTACCATTGCAACAAAAAAAATTAAGATAGCTAGGAATAAATTTAACCAAGGAGTTAAAGGACCTGTACTCAGAAAATTACAGGATGTCAAAAAAAAGAGATAGACGAAGACATAAACTAATGGAAGAATATACCATGTTCATGGATTGGTAGAATCAATATCATTAAAATGTCCATATTACCCAAAGAAATCTATAGATTCAATGCAATCCCTATTAAAATACCAACAGTATATTTCACAGACTTAGAACATACTCCAAAAATTCATCTGGAATAAAATAAAATAAAAAGAAGAAGACCTCGAATAGCTGTAGCAATCTTGAGAAAGAAGAACAAAGTTGGATGGATCAAAAAACCAGATATCAAACTATATTACAAAGCCATTGTTTTCAAAACTGCCTGGTACTAGAACAATAACAGACATATAGACCAATGGAACAGAACAGAGAAGCTAAAAATAGGCCCAAGCCATTATGCTCAATTAGTGTTTGGCAAGAAGGCAAGAGCATACAATAGAGTCAAGCCAGTCTCTTCAGTAAATGGTGTTGGGAAAATTGGACAGATACCTGCAAAAAATGAAACTACAATAGACCACAACTTACACAAAAATAAACTCAAAATGGATAAAGGACTTAAACGTAAGATGGAAAACCAAAAAAATCTTAGAAGAAGCCAGGAGCAGCAAAATGGCAAACATTTGTCTTAGCAATATCTTAACTGATACAGCTCCAAGGGCAATGGAAAGGAGAAAATAAACAAAAGGAACTACATCAAAATAAAAAGCTTCTGAACAGCAAAAGAAACTATCAACAAAACAATAAGAAAGCCCACTGCATGGGAGAATATACTATATATATACTGAGTGACCAGATTATTATGCATCCAGAAATCATAATAATCTGGCCACTCTGTATTTGCCAATGTTAACTCTGATAAGGGTTTAATCTCTAAAATTTTTAGGGAACTCATACAACTTAACAAAAGATAAATAACCCAATCAAAAACTGGGCAAAGGACCTAAATAGACACTTTTCGAAAGAAAACAGAACGAAGTCCAAGAGACATATGAAAACATGTTCAAAGTCACTAATCATCCCAGAGATGCAAATCAGAATGACAATGTGGTACCATCTCACACCTGTCAGAATGTCTATCATCAACAAATCAACAAATGACAAGTGCTGGCGAGGATGTGGAGAAAGGGGAATCCTCCTGCCCTGCTGGTGGGATGCAGACTGGGGCAGCCACCGTGAAGAACAGTATGGCGTTTCCTCAAGAAATTGAAAATGGAACTCCCATTTGACCCAGTGATCACAATTCTGGAAATATATCCCAAGAAACTAGAAACAACAATCATAAAGGAGATATGCACCCCTATGTTCATAGCAGCACAATTTACAATAGCTAACATTTAGAAACAGCCTAATTGCCCATCTGCACTTTGACAGTGGTTGCCAACCTTTTGGACCTTGTGCAGTGGTAGAAAGAAAGAAAGAAAGAAAGAAAGAAAGAAAGGAAGGAAGGAAGGAAGGAAGGAAGGAAGGAAGGAAGGAAGGAAGGAAGGAAGGAAGGAAGGAAGGAAGGAAGGAAGGAAGGAAGGAAGGAAAGAAAGAAAGAAAGAAAGAAAGAAAGAAAGAAAGAAAGAAAGAAAGAAAGAAAGAAAGAAAGAAAGAAAGAAGAAAGAAATTCTTATCATTTACAACAGCATGGGTGAAACTGGAGAACATTATGTTAAACAAATAAGCCAGTTAGAGAAAGATAAATATCACATGACCTTACTCATTTGTGGAATAAAATGAACATAAACTGATGAACAAAAATAGAACCAGAGACATAGAAGCATCAAACAGACTGTCCAACCTATGAGGGAGAGCAGGCGCGGGGAGGGGGGGGGGGACCACAAGGGAGTGGGTGAGGGGGTAAGAGATCAACCAAAAGGCTTGTATGTGTCCATATGAGCATAACCACTGGACACAGACAGTAGAGGGGTGAGAGCATATGCTGGAGAGGGGGAGCGGCCTGGGAGAGGGCAATGGGGAAAAAAGGAGACTCGTGTAATACTTTAAACAATAAAGAACTTAAATTAAAAAAAGAAAAGCTTTGAGGGGGGAAATAGGACAATATGTTCATGAACCTAGGATAGGCAAAGAATTATCTACATTTCTGGATGTCCGAAGAAAGAAATAGATCTTATGAGTTAAACACAAGGTATCAGTATTAAGTTGTTTTTCATTTTTGTTGAATTTATTGGAGTAATTTTGGTTGATAAAATTATATAGATTTTAAATGTAAAAAAAAAAAAAAAAAGAGCCAGGACAGTAGTTGGCAAACTCATTAATCAACAGAACCAAATATCAATAGTACAATTGAAATTTCTTTTGAGAGCCTAATTTTTAAACTTAAACTTCTAACACCACTTCTTCAAAATAGACTCACCCAGGCTGTGATCTTCTGTGGAAGAGCCACACTCAGGGGCCCAAGGGCTGCATGTGGTTCTCTAGCCAAAGTTTATCAACCACAGAGCCAGGAGGTTGCACTTTGATTCCTTGTCAGGGCACATGCCTGGGTTTCAGCTTGATCCCCAATAGAGGGCTCGCAGCGGGCAGCCAATCAATGGTTCTCTCTCATCATTGATTCTATCTCTCTTCCTCTCCCTTCCTCTCTAAAATCAATTTTAAAATATATATATATATATTTTTAAAGTAAAAACACTATGAAAAATAATCACTAGGGTCAGTGTTTTTCATCTCCAGCAGAGGTTACATATTTGAATGTTATTGTATTCTTTAAAAAATATCTATCTACGGGAAACAGCCATTTTTTTTTTTTTTTACTTATGAACTGACTGTACCTTGGCTGCTTATAATGTGTTGTATCATTTTTCTTCTTCGTTTTCATGAGAGTAAACAGTCTCAAGGATTGTTTCTTCAACTCATTTTTTTGGCTCCATGTTATTTGGACAAGTTCTGTGTGCGTCTCACCTTTCTCTCTTGATCTCATTTTCATGTATTTTTTTCTTGATTCCATGCCCTCTTATTTCAACTGCTCTCAATATTAGCAGTGATAACACATTTATTCTGTGACTGGATGTCCGCATTCAATGCCAGAAGCTGAATTCAGCAAAATCGTCAAGTTATTACAGAGCAATACTCCTCACACAATACAAAATGAAATTCATATGTGTGTGAGGACATGAGCTATTTGTTTGTATTTTCTGTAGCCATTCTCAGTTATAAAATAATGTTATGTCTTGTATTCATTGCTCCTGTAAATGTGCCAAACTATTTTGGAATAATTATCAGGATTACCTATTGTACTCCAAATGCAGATATTCTTATGTTTTTCCATTATATTTATTCAAAAACTCATTTTCATCAGATAGGTATTATTGTCTAATGAGGCTTGGGAGAGGTCTTTATATTTGTGTCAGCTATATCCTAGAGCTGAATATAAAGTCAAACAATGTAGCATAATAAAAGCAAATAATGCCCAATCTAAATTGCTCCTGAAAACTAGATCAAATGACTGCCACAAGCAAATTAATAAATGTTAGCTTCAGATATACTTTTTATCCTGCTGAATCATGACTTAATTAAAATGTTTTAAAGAAAAGTTACGGTAATATATTATCAATAAAATATTTACTTATAAACATCCTACTGCATACTTTTGAGTGGTATAATTCATTATTTAAAATTTAAAAACTAATATTTCTCCTGCTCTTATGAACCATGTATGTAAGACACCATAGAGGCTGGGAAACAGTAACTTTTCAATTGGTGGTAGCTACCATTAATACTACTATGAGAATTGGATGTTTTCTCAGCTTATCTTGGCTCTGCCACTTGCCAGTTGTGTGACCTTAAGACCTGAGCAAGTGACTAACTTTTCATGCCTCTGTTTACCTATCTGTAAAAATAGGAATGCTAACAGTATCTACTTCATACAAATGTCATAAGCTAATTGATTATTTTAAAGTTTATAGACTAATGCCTGACATATTGTAAATGGTAGAGAGTGAGGATTCAAACTCAAAAAGCCATGTTCTAATACATCATTAATTCTATCTTTTTATTAAATCACTTCTTACTTCTTCTTATAAGTCCACTGACATTTCCCATCTATGTGTCCCCTCTGATCATAGAATTTCTATTAAAACGAAAATGACGAGGGAAAGAGGGCCAGATACTCTCTTTTTACCCTTCTTTAAGATTCTTACACTTCTTTGTAATCATCTCTTTTACCCCAGAACCTCAAAGTGCTTTATAAACTTTGTCAGACACTTAATCCCCTATGGCAAGCAGAAATAAAAGATATGTATATATCCCTCAGATTCTCAAAAGCGAAAACACTTTTAAACTATTTTTGTAGAATTTTATAATCACAGTCCTTGCGAACACAGAAAAGGAAGTGGCTAAGAGCATTGCATAGCAGGGGAGACATCCAGCGCTCACTAATAGCACTCTGTCTCCTGGAGGCAGATGTCCCTTCGGTCTCCCACACCATTTGAAAAGGAGCGGCAGCAAAACTAAGCACAGGATTACCATCCAGTGCCTGTGGTGGTGGCTGTCTGTGATATTGCAATGGATTCATAAATCTTATCCTGTTTGGGGTCCTTATGGGCATTCTTCCAGATGTGTATCGCCTGGATAAGTGTGTTTGTTTGTGAGCAATGGGGTGTGTGGAGAAGGGGTGCCGGTGGGTATGTCACTGTGCGTTTGCTTTTAGTTTTAAAATAAACACGAACAGCAAGTGGCCGCCTGGGAAGTCTGACCTCCCTGGTGTGCAGATTTTCCTAACTTTTCCAGTTGCTCTTCATTCCCAGTGTAAAATAAGTGCGATCTTGACCTTCATCCCCCGTTGGCCTTTCTCCTCTATACATGCAGATTTCATAAACACTTTTAGTGACACCTAACAGCAGCTTGTGCCTAATCTTTTAACGCCCATTTTTTATAACAGTATTAACCAGCAATTAGTTATAAAAACAGACAAAATATTTTGAAACTTTGAGATATCATATGTCAACCATACAAAATCATTCCTTTATTTTATAGCATTTGTTGAATGTGGATTTGTTTATCATAGCATATAATCCAGTTATATAAAAATATAATACCCATGGTTTTAGTTCAAGATGGTATATTTTGTTCTGCTGCAGCCTCTTGCTCCCACCGCAAATCCTTTAACATGAGAGGAAAGATATACATACATTAATTACATGAGCAAGCAAGGAGTGACATCCATAAATAACAAATATAAAAAGGGAGAAATTAACAAAAGCAAACAGGATCAGACTGAGTTAAGGGAACAATAGCTCAAGACATGCTCAAGAAAAGATGCTTGGGAGCAAAAGGAGTATGTGGAAGCTGGTGCTGCCAGCTGAGGTGAAGATGCGGAGGAGGAGCAGGGTGGGCTGGGAGTCGGGAGAAGATGGTGAGCTTAATCTGTGTCCTGTTACACTTGGGATGCCTGTGGAACATGCAGCAAAAATGTTCAGACAGCTATTCGAAATATAAAACTGAAGCTCAGTGGAAAAATCTACTAAAGTTAAAGATCTGGGAATCGGTAACATAAATGTGGTTATTGAAGCCAAACCATGATGTTTACTAGGAAGAAATGGAAAAAGGAACGGAGTAGAGCAAGGTTTTTACTCTGTGGCATGTCAACCTGAGGTGACAACAGGTCAGCATCCCCAAAGGTAACTAAGAATGAGATGTCAGAGAGGAGCAGGGAGGGAGGGGACACGGAGGCCCACACCCAAAAGAACAGGGCATTTCCGGCAGGAGCAAATAAGCACTTGTAGCAAATGCAGTAGAGAACTTCTGAAAGACAGAAACTGAAAAGCATCCATGCGATTTAGCACTCACCGGGTCCTCAGTAATCTCAAGAGCGCTTTTAATGGTTGATTTCAGACAGAAGCCATTGCAGAGGGCAAAGTGAGAATGAAAGATAAATAGGTTGTGGAGGTGGAGACCATTTTTAGGGGAAAAGTGGATGAAATAGCAAGACAAGAAGAAATCAGATGCTAGTAGAAAAAAAAGAAAAATCAATGGTATCTTTTTAAATATTTTTCATGGATTTTAGAGAGAGGAAGGGAGGGAGAGAAAGAAACATTGATGTGAAAGAGAGACATGAATTACTGACTTCCACAGGCACCCCACCAGGTATCAAGCCCACAACCTGGGCATGTGTCCTGACTGGGAATCAAACAAGCAATCTTACACTGCACGGGACGATGCTCAACCAATGGAGCCACACCAGCCAATGTTGAGTGGTATCATTTAAGATAGAAAAAAATATTCAGACAATTTATACTCCGAGGGATAGGAATCAAATGAAATACATTGTTAAGGCAAAATATCCCAGGAGATGGGAAGGTACAATATCAAGGACCCAGGGGGAGGACTGACTTTGAGTAGCAGAAGCCTGCACACAACTTCTAAGGCCGAAGGGACTGTGCGTGTGGATCTAGAGAGATTTATGAGGAATAGGTATTAAGTTGAAGGAAATGATACCTGATGATGTTGCATTTCTACCTGAAGTAGGACAGAACATGTGGGAGTCTGGGGACAAATTTTAATGAATGTTCAGAATAATTGCTGAAGTTAAAAGGAAAAGTAGCTGATCAGAAAACAAGGCAGGACCAACAAGAGCAGGTTCTGCTCCAAGAAGACAGTTGTTTCTGGGTCCTAAAGAGGGCGACTAAAAAGCTTTACCAAGTGTTTAATGACATGCAACTGAGGTGGCCAGGAAGAAGATCTCTGGACTGCTGGCCCAATCATTTTTATTTGTTACTACACTCTTCCTGCACTCACGCCAGACCCCACCTTTGGCCATGGAGAAAGTGACATAATTAACTAATCATACTGAATCAGCTGATGCTGGTGAACACGAGTGGGTCCTGGCCATGGCATACATACCATGTATGCTTCTTCCATGGATTTCTGCAGAAACACTCAATTTCCAAATGTGAGAATGAAAACAGAGACAGTACTGTTTGTAGAGCAGGTACAACAGAAAAATAAGTTTCCTAAGTGGGAATTGGGGTGCTGGTGAAAGAGTCATTACCTAGTGATATTCAGGCTAGATAAAGAAAGAAATAGAAAGAAATAGAGACTGGTGGGCTTTAAAGAAATAGAACTGTTATGTGCTAAAAGGCTTTATTCTATAAAAGAGGAAGTTTAGTCATGTGTGAGGGTGAGAGAATATGTAGTCACCCTATCATTATGGCTAGAGTAGTGTACTATATATAAGGGAAAGGGAAAGTGCTCACAATGACATTATGGGGTGGATGTTACTATTATCCCCATTTTACCAATGTGGAAACTGAGGCAAAGCAAATTAGCTAAGTTGCCCAATGTCAAACTGCTGGTAAATCATTCATTCTTTTTTTTAAAAAAAGAAAAATGTATGTTTACAGACTATAGTAGGCAAGGCACTGTTCTGGAGCTTGGAATACTAAAGTGAACAAAATGAAAATTAAAAATCGAGTGGGAGGAGAAATAAAGAATTCAGCAAAATATATGGTATTGTACATCAGAGCGGGGAGTAAAACACAGCAGGGGAAGTAGAGGTGGGAGTGAGATTGGGATCAGTATTAAATTGAGTAGACAGGGAGGTTCTCACAAAAGTGGCGTGTAAGTAAATATGGAAGGATATGAGGGAGCACACCAAGTGGATACCTAAGGGAAACATTCCAAAGAGTTAGGACAGCAAGGGCCAATGTCCTGAGGTGGGAGCATTTTACACCCTAGAACTATAACTTAAGTCCTTGTGCTCTAAGACTATACAGGACAGTGCTGATTCATGCCTGTCATCTCTTCATAATTAATAGTGACACTTTTACTCTTCAGTAGGCATATAAAATATGTAGTCACCCTATCATTATGGCTAGAGAAGTGTACTATTATATATGTAAGGGAAAGGGTGGTAGAAGATTAAGTCAGAGAGTCATTGGTGCAGAAAGGTAATCAAATCTTGAAGTAATGGTTCTAAAATTTGGCTGCACATATAATCATTTAACTTAGAGAACTTTTAACTTAGAGAACTTCTAGGCTGCACCCCTGACAAATTAAATCAGAATTTTGGGAGGTAGAATAGAATGCATCAATATTTGTTCAATCCCTCATTTAAGTCTAATATGCAACCAAGTTATAAAACTACTGAAGTGGAACCTTTCACGATTTTGAGTTTTCTCTGGATAAGATGGGAAGCTATTGAAGGGTTTGGAGTAGACACAACATAATCCATTTTTTAAAGGATTCCTTGCCCCTAACCACTCTGCCTGCCTGATCACACCTAATTGCTTGCCTGCCTGCTTCATTGCCTCTAACCACTTGCCTGCCTGCCTGATTGCCCCTAACTGCTCGCCTGCCTGCCAAATTGCCCCTAACCTCTCTAACCACTCTGCCTGCCTGCCTGGTCGCCCCTAACCACCTGCCTGTCTGCCTGATTGCCCCTAACTGCTTGCCAGCCTACCTGATGGTCCCTAACCTCCTCTGCCGTGGCAGTTTCATCCAGAAGGACATTCAGAATAACATTTGGAAGGTCATTTGACTGTCTGGTCTAATTAGCATATTATGCTTTTATTATTATAGAAGATTAAATGACTTATAGACCTAAAATTCCTAGAAAAGTGTCTGGCATATATGAAGGTCTAATATTCTATTAATATTATTATTATTATTACATATTTCAAAAGGTGTCACTAAAAGTTTTAGTTTTTCTGTTACTTCCTGGTATTTTTTTTCTAATGGCTAAAAATAGTTTTAATTGTCACCATTTGAAGAATTCTAGTTATACCTCACGAATATGAATATTTAAATAATACATATAAGTGCATATTATCATTTCAAAAGCAATGTGAGTCATTTGAAGAGTGTCCCTGAACAAATGCAAAGCTAATATTAATTTAAAAAATTAAAGGGATCTTTTAAATATTTATGTACTCAAATTATAAATCTAATAAAGATGGCATTTTACCTTATGCTGGTTATATATTAATAATGAGAGCTGTATTTTATTACCACACTTGTCTTGTAAATTGTGTTGTACCGAGTTGTATATGCTAGTATATAAGAACAAAATTAATCTACAATTAATTCATTTTCTATTCAACAGTAAAAAAAAAATGAAGTTCCATTTATCTACCAATACCTCTTTTTAAAACGTAAAGGTTATGGTTGAATTACATCCCTTTAATTGCATTTTTCAGAAAACTATGTGAAACTTCATGCAGACCATTGTAATTATTTATCACGCTTGTGCCAGCTTACTGCCAAATCCTATTCTAAAATAATGTGACAGTACACATTTAAATATATGAAAGTATGGTGTGCTTGGAACCCAGCATAGGGTTGGCTGAACTTTTCATTTCTAAATTTACCTCTTTAAACATTTAGTACTGTAAATGTGTTGTAACATTGTTGTACCTGGTACCATGAAATTGTATTTAATACTTTTCTTTTTTAATGTTTTTTTTTTGTATACAGGATTTTACATTGATTTTTAATTGGTCTGTAATTTGAAGTTATTATGATATATAGAAAAATCCCATGCATTTTCCCGAACTCCTCTATGGTATTCCAGTATTCCCTTTTAGACCATGCTAGGGATTTTGAATTTTTAGAACAAAATATTAGACTCCAAATGTGTGTTTCTCAACCATGTCTGCAAATCAGAATCACCATCCTAGAGACATTTTACAAAAGACATATGCAGACCCAAGCAGGCTTATTTTGCAAAAACCTCCACAAGTAACTCTGATGCAGTCTAATGATGCTTCATTAAGACCAGAGCGCTCTGTGACATCCTGACCCAAATGCCACACAAACAGTTTAATGTGTTTTGTTTTATTTAAGTGAAGCACACAGTAGCTAGTGTAGATTACCTTCACACAAATCTAAACAAAAAAATAATAATAAATCTAATTCAGTAGTAAGCTTTGCAAGCTAAAGCTATATTATATTCAGATTCACTTTAAGCTCTTAAAATGAAACCCAACATTCATGTTTCAGAAATCTGTATCTACTTTTCATCCTAGATATTTTTAGGTATATTAGAAATGACATTTTTTAGTTTCCTTATCATTGAAATGTCTGATTTTATTCTTGGTGCCCTCTCCCATCTATAAGCAAAAATGTAACTCTGCCAAGTTTATGTCCAAATCCATGATCACTACAAAAGAAAAAGCCTTGAAGGATTTAGTAAATACTCTATAGATTATTATAACAATACTAGAGGCCCAGTGCATGAAGTTCGCTGGGGGTCCCCTCAGCCCCTTCTGCGACCTCTTGCAGTCCAGGAGCCCTTGCGGGAGTCCAACTACCAGAGAGGAAGCCTAAGCCAGCAGTCAGACATCCTTATCGCTGCAGTGAAGGTGGGAGAGACTCCCACCACCGCCATTGTGCTTGTCAGCCGCCAGCATGGCTTCTGGCTGAGCAGCTATCCCCCTGTGGGAGCACACTGACCACCAGGGGGCAGCCCCTGCATTAAGTGTCTGCCCCCTGGTAGTCAGTGCACATCATAGCAAATGGTTGAGTGTCCTTAGCAAATCATTAGCATATTATGCTTTGATTGGTTAAATGGCCAACTGGACAACCAGCTTATTAGGCTTTTATTACATAGTATTTTCAACTGGGAAGGCCACAAGAACTAACACTTATGTAGAAAAAGAAGATATTGACTCTTGTACCACGGTTATTTTAAAACAAGAATGATTTGGTCATTGTAAGTAACTTTAGCCATTTCTTTTTCAAATTCAGGATTATTTTTTAAAATCATAGCATGGACAACTTTCTGATTTAGAAACACAGAAAAACTGAATTTTAACTTTAAAGCTAAGTTATGGAATTAATCCTCCAAGGACTGTTTTCTGCAAAGTCACTTATAAATCAATAGTTGAGAACTCAGAATGCATTTTCCCATAAATATTTCTTTAACTATATTAATTAAGTCCCTGGGCAGACCTATAAAAGCCTTTTCAAAAGTTACAGACTACAGCTAAAGGATTTGCTTCCAAAACAGAAGGGGCCAGAAATTTCCTCTAAAAAAAAATAAAAGTGCGTTCTTCCCCTCTACATTTCTTCCTTGAGCAATATTTTTAAAGGCCATTTTTTCTGTGGCATTTATTCCTTTCTTCATGTACTTTTGTGGCACCTCCCCATTCCCCTATCCCCACCCCATAAAAGTACCTATAACCTGGACTCTCCCCCACCCTAATCTAAGCTTCTGTTCTTTAGTTGCCATAGATCTTAGCTGGATATAAAGTTAGACTAATTCATACTAGTGTGTGATTCATAAATATTTTTTTGCATCTTTTACATGAACTTACAAGACCAAATAGAATTTATTTTATTTTATTCTGGCAGTAACATGTAACATAAAATCTACTCTCTTGACAAATTTTCAAGTGTACAATACAATATTGTTGAATATAGGTGTGATGTTGTATAGTGGACCACTAGAGCTTATTCATCTTACAAAACTGAACCAGAAAAGCGAGAACAAGCAGACAGTGGATGAGGATATTTTTTGCACTAGGGGAACACAGAAGTTATCTCCTCTCTGTTGTTGTAGCTCTTTATAGATTCTCATCTTTTGTACCTTATAAACCAAGTGCATTTCAGACATCTAATTTTCTCAGAAGTGCCTCTAGTAGCACAATATTAGGGGGGATAAGAGGCTTTCAAAATGTCCATTGTTCATATACCTTGATCTTTGTAAACTGCTTAGTAAGTTACATTTCCTGCAAAGCCATTTTATAGCTTCAGTCAGCATTTTGGAAGGAATAATTTTACAAGGTTTCAGCTAATCTTTCTATTGTTATTGTTGTGTTTTGAAAAGTTGATGCCATTTCTTATAACTCATTCTTAGTAAACAAAACAACAAAAAAAGTCTTTGGACATACATATGAACCAAACTTTCATTCTTCATTTTAAAGCATAAATGGTCTTTATCCAACACTTTACTGTATCAAATTTGTAAGGAATTTTTGAAAGATAATTTACTTATTGTAACTAAGACACTATACAATGAATTGGATTCTCTGTAAATGTTAAGTGATGATGTACAATTTTTATTCATTCTATTCTAGAATAACAGCTTACTATCTACTAGGTACAGTACTGTTTATTACTCATTTTCCGAACACTGAAGAACTATAATTATTTACTGTGTACAAAAGAGTAGTGCACATTTTCCAACAAGAAAGTTTGAAGGCTGTGATTTAAATTGTGCACAGACCTTTCATGCTTTGAAAAGCTGTTCTGTTGGGTGTTGAGCTCAACATCACTGTGTTTGTCCAGTGAAGAACTAGAAAGAATTATAGCAGAAACCTCCATGACATACTTAGCCCCCTTTTCTCACTCTACAACAAATACATGAATTTGGTGGTCAAAATTAGAATCAAACCAGAGTCGCATTCAGAAGTGAAAATAGGGAGGAGGAAGATGGTTGCCAACGGGAAGGCAGACTGCAAGATAGTGCATGAGTGAGAGAACAAAAGGAGAGTGTGTGGTCACACTGGGAGTGTTTATTTGTGAGGTGAGGAACAGCTGTACTCTAAGGAACTGTTGGGGATTGCCAGACAAGGTTCCCCTGACCGAGCAGCCTCCACTGCTGCTGAAATCTCTCCCAGAGCAATCGGCTCTGACGCAGAGACCACGCCATCTTGAAGGGAAGAGTGGATGTTTTCAGAGCACTCAAATATATTTAAAAAAAAAAAAAAAACTTCTGGAGGACATCAAGGGAAAGATTGACAGCAATGAAATCATAGTAGGGGACTTTAATACCCCTCTATCACCATTGGACAAATCCTCTAAACAAAAAATTAGCAAAGAAACATCAATCCTAAATGACTCACTAGTTCAGATAGAATTAATTGACATCTTCAGAACACTTCACCCCAAAGCCACAGAATATATATTCTTTTCAAGTGCACATGTGTCATTTTCAAATATGGACCATATGTTGGGTCACAGGCAAAGTCCCTTCAAATTCAAGAAGATAGAAATCATATCAAGCATCTTCTCAGATCACAATGGTATAAAACTGGAAATCAAGTACAATAAAAACAATCCAAAAAAAAATCAAACACCTAGAGACTAGATAGCATGCTATTAAACAATGACTGGGTTACCAGAGAGATCAAAGAAGAAATAAAAAACATCATAGCAATAAACGACAATGAAAACACAATAATCCAAAATCAGTGAAAGCAGTTTTGAGAGGGGAGTTAGAGGCCCAGTGTAAGCAGAAGGAAGGAAATAATAAAAATCAGAGCGGAGATAAATGACATAGAGACCAAAGAAACAATACAAAAGATCAACAAAACCAAGAGCTGGTTCTTTGAAAGGATAAGCAAGATCGATGAACCTCTAGCCAAAATCACTAAGAAACAAACAGAGAGGATCCAAATAAACAAAATCAGAAATGAAAGAGGAGAAACAACAACAGACCCCACAGAAATACAAAGGATTGTTGCAAAATACTATGAACAACTCTATTCCATCAAACTGGACAACCTAGAGGAAATGGACATACTGCTATAAAAATACAACCTTTCTAAACTCAATCAGGAAGAATCTAAAAATCTCAATAGGCCAATAACTATGGAAGAAATTGAAGCAGTGATCAAAAAACTTCTAGCAAACAAAAGCCCGGGGCCAGATAGCTTCACATGGGTGTATTACCAAACATTCAAGGAAGAACTAAAACCTATCCTCCTCAGACTATTCCAAAAAATTCAAGAGGAAGGAACACTGCCAGAAGCCAGTTCCAGCATGTCATAATTGTAAGAGTTTCATCAAAAGACTGATGGGCTGAAGCCGGTTTGGCTCAGTGGTAGAGCGTCGGCCTGTGGACTGAAAGGTCCCAGGTTCGATTCCGGTCAAGGGCATGTACATTGGCTGCGGGCACATCCCCAGTGGGGGTTGTGCAGGAGGCAGCTGGTCGATGTTTCTCTCTCATCGATGACGTTTCTAACTCTCTCTCCCTCTCCCTTCCTCTCTGTAAAAAATCAATAAAATATATTAAAAAAAAAAAAAAAAGACTGATGGACTATGAAGCCAGCATCACCCTAATACCAAAACCAGATAAATACAACACAATGAAAGAGAATTACAGGCCAATATCCCTTATGAACATAGATGCCAAAATCCTCAACAAAATTCTAGCAAATCAGATCCAGCAGTACATTAGAAAGATCATACACCATCACCAAGTAGGATTTATCCCGGGAATGCAAGGATGGTACAATATTCACAAATCAATAAACATGATATATCATATAAAACAAATTGAGAGATAAAAACCACATAGTCATATCAGTTGATGCAGAAAAAGCATTTGACAAAATCCAACACCCTTTCTTGATAAAAACTCTCAGCAACATGGGAATAGAAAGATCATACCTCAACATAATAAAAGCCATATATGACAAACCCACAGCCAACATCATACTCAATGGGAAAAAACTAAAACCATATCCCCTAAGAACAGGAACAAGACAAGGAGGCCCTTTCATATTCTCACCATTCATATTCAACATAGCACTGGAAGTACTAGCCATTGCAATTAGACAGGAAAAAGAAATAAAAGGCATCCAAATTGGAAAAGAAGAAGTAAAACTGTCCTTATTTGCAGATGACATGATATTGTACATAAAAAACCCTAAAGACTCCAACAAAAACTATTAGACTTAATGAATTAGACTTAAATGAATTTGTCAATGTAGCAGGATTCAAAATTAATGCCATGAAATCTATGGCATTTCTATATATACCAATAATGAACTTACAGAAACAGAGACTGAAAAAGCAATCCATTTACCATCTCACCAAAAAAATTAAGATACCTAGGAATAAACTTAACCAAGGATGTAAAAGACCTATACACAGAAAACTGCAGGACGTGAAAAAAGAGAGAGAGGAAGACATAAACAGATGGAGGAACATACCATGTTCATGGGTTGGTAGAACCAACATCATTAATATGTCCATACTACCGAAAGAAATCTATAGATTCAATGCACTCCCCATTAAAATACCAATGGCATATTTCACACACCTAGAAAGAACTCTCCAAAAATTCATCTGGAATAAAAAAAGACCCTGAATAGCAACAGCAATCCTGAGAAAGAAAAACAAAGTAGGTGGGATCTCAATACCACATTTCAAGCTGTATTACAAAGCCACTGTTTTCAAAACAGCCTGGTACTAGCACAATAACAGACATATAGACCAATGGAATAGAATAGAGGATCCAGATATTGACCAAACAACTATGCTCAATTAATATTTGACAAAGGAGGCATGAACATACAATGTTCTCCTGTACAGTGGGATTTCTTGTTGTTTTGTTGATGGTTTCCTTTGCTGTGCAAAAGGTTTTTATTTTGATGTAGTCATATTTGTTTATTTTGTCTTTAGTTTCCATTGCCCTAGGAGTGGTATCAGTGAAGAAATTGCTTTGGCATATGCCTGAGATTCCTCTAGAAGTTTTATGGTTTCCTATCTTATATTTAAGTACTTTATACATTTTGAGTTTATTTTTGTGTATGGTGTAAGTTGGAGGGCTAGTTTCATTTTTTTCCATGTATCTGTCCAATTTTCCCAACACCATTTATTGAAGTGACTCTCTTGACTCCTACTGTATGGGAGTCAATATTTGCCAATGTTATAATCAATAAAGGTTTAATCTCCAACATTTACAGGGAACTCATACAACTTAATAAAAAGAAGATAAATGATCCAATAAAAAAATGAGCAATTCACCTAAATAGATACTTTTCCAAAGATGACAGAAGAAAGGCCAAGAGACATATGAAAACATGCTCAAAGTCACTAATTATCCGAGAGATTCAAATCAAAACAATGCGATACCATTTCACACCTGTCAGAATGGCTATTATCAACAAATTAACAAACGACAAGTGTTGGCGGAGAAAAAGGAACCCTCATGCACAGCTGGTGGGAATGCAGACTGGTGCAGTCACTGTAGAGAACAGTGTGGAGTTTCCTCAAAAAACTAAAAATGGAACTCTCATTTGACCCAGTAATCCAATTTCTAGGAATATATCCCAAGAAACTAGAAACACCAATCAGAAAGGATATATGCACCTCTATGTTCATAGCAGCACAATTCACCATAGCTAAGATTTGGAAATAGCCTAAATGCCCATCGGCAGATGAGTGGATCAGAAAACAATGGTACATCTATACAATGGAATACTACACTGCTATAAAAAAGAAGGAATTCTTACCATTTGCAGCAGCATGGATGGGACTGAAGAGCATTATGCTAAGTGAAATAAGCCAGGCAATGAAAGAGAAATACCATATGACCTCACTCATTTATGGAAAATAAACAGCTTTATAACCCGATGAACAAAAAGATAGATACAAAGGCAGTAAGGCACTGAACAGACTGTCAAATTACAATTGGAAGGCTGGGGAGTGTTGGGGGGGTGTGGGGGAGGCGGGTGTGGAGACCAACTGAAGGGCTTGTATGCGTGCGTATAAGCACAACCAATGAACACAAGATACTGTGGGGGTGGGATGAGGGCATACGACAGGGGGTAGGGGAGGCTGGGGGAAGGTCAATGCGGATAAAAAGGAGACATATGTACTACTATGTGTAATACTTTAAACAGTAAAATAAAATTTTTTTAAAAAGAAGTGAAAATTGTTGCAAGTGTAATAAATACTTTTCATTTACTCAGGATTTTTTAGAGGTCTCTTATCTTACCATGAAAAATACTTCAAGAATATCTTCCCACTGACTAAAAGTTTAAAGTACCTCACTTCATTAAGAAAAAAATGTTTAGTTCAGTTCAGTAGAGTGAATATCTGTAGAATATCTACTGTATGCCAAGCATGACACCAGGCCATGAGACTTCATAGATGAACAAGACAAAGTATGCCTTTATGTTCAAGACAGTGTGGGAGACGAGATGGTTTAGCTAATGTTTGTGTAGACAGGATGCCTTGAGAGCAATAAAGAGAGAAACTTGGTTCATCTGTATTTCTCCATTTTCCTGACCTGTCTCCCCCTCTATCCAATCTACTGCAGGTCTTGCTGACTATATCTCTAAAATAGATCTCAAACCTGATTTAAGCCACCAGTTTCTCTCTCCTGAGTTACTATAATAGCTTCCAAATGTATCTCTCTGATTCCATTTTCCACATACAAGTCAGAATATATATATTGCTCCCAAACTAAAACTCCTCTCTAATACCTCATTACTTTTAGAGATGTCAAACTCTTCACCTTAGCTTACAAGACTCTACCTGATTTTTCCTCTGCCTGTCTCCTCTCCTCTCCTCTCCTCTCCTCTCCTCTCCTCTCCTCTCCTCTCCTCTCCTTTCCTCTCCTCTCTTGTCTTTTCTTTTTCTCTCGCTCTCACTCTCTATTTCTCTCTTTCTCTCAACAAGCTCCAGCCTCTTTGGCTTTCATTTCTTCAGTATCTACTCATTCCTGACTCAAGTCATTTGTATGTTGCTGGAAACTGGTCACAGGCTTCAACATGTCTTTTCTCTTTCATACACATTTTTTTTTGTTATTTATAAGTATCTCATTCAATTTTTACCTATTTTCTGTCTCCCTGCCTCTGATTAAATGTAAGTACAAATGGAGCAGGCACCTTTCTCTTTTGCTTCCCACTTTGAGCCCAGTAATTAGATCAATAACTGGCCAGTATAGCTGCCCAAAGAGCACTATTTGAAAAAGGGATGTAGAGATTCAGCAAGGACCTCCTAGAAGAGATGATACTTATCATGGAAAACTCAGGTGTTAGACAGAAGACTAAAGGAGTATTCCTGGAAGAGGGAACTGTATAAGCAAAGGACATTAGATATGAAATAATATATTGTAGGGGTGAAGTAAACACACAAAAAAAATTGAATCAGAAAAACATTATAAAATTAGAGATAGGAGCAAGGGACATACTTTGTCTTGAATACTGTACGCTATTCTGGTATTAAAGGGTCTTAAGCAAATGAGTGGCAAGGTTTGTGTTTCATAGAATCTATTTGTTAAGTATATATATATATATATATATATATATATATATATATATATATATGGCCGGTACACAAAATTCATGCATGGGGAGGGGGGGCAGGGGGGGGTGTCCCTCAGCCCAGCCTGTACCCTCTCCAATCTGGGACCCTTTGAGGGATATCTGACTGCCTGTTTAGGCCTGATCCTACCAGGCAGTAGGACATCCCTCTCATAATTCAGGACTACTGGCTCCCAACTGCTTGCTTGCCTGCCTTCCTGATTGCCCCTAACCACTTCTGCTTGCCAGTCTGATCACCCCCTAACCACTCCCCTGCCAGCTTGATTGATGCCTAACTGCTCCCCCTGCCAGCCTTTTTGCCCATGACTGCCCTCCCCTGCAGGCTTGGTCACCCCCAACTGCCCTCCCCTGCAAGCCTGGGTCTCCCCAACTGCCCTTCCCTATAGGCCCACTAGTCCCTAGCTTTCCTCCTCTGCCAGCCTGGTCACCCCTAACTGCCCTTCCCCTGCAGGCCTGGTTCCCCCCCCAAACTGCTCTTCCCTCCAGGCCTGGATCCCCCCCAACTGCCCTTCCCTGAAAGGCACAGTCACCCCCAACTTCCCTCCTCTTCCAGCCTGGTCACCCTTAACTGTCCTTTCCTGCAGGCTTGATCAACCCTAACTGCCTTCCCTTGCAGACCTGGTCCCTCTCAGCTGCCCTCCCCTGCTGGCCATCTTGTGGCGGCCATCTTGTGTCCACATGGGGGCAGTTATCTTTGACCACATGGGGGCAACCATTTTGTGTATTGGAGTGACAGTCAATTTGCATATTACTCTTTTATTAGATAGGATAGAGGCCTGGTGCATGGGTGGGGGCTGGCTGAAGGATGTTCCAGATCAGGGTGGGGGTTCCCTTGGAGCATGGGGTGGCCTGGGCAAGGGTCCTATGGTGGTTTTCCCCCTGGCAACCCAAATGGAGGCCCTGGTATCTGGGATTTATTTATCTTCTATAATTTAAACTTTGTAGCCTTAAGTGGAGGCCAAGGCAGGGCAGGGCAGGCAGAAAGCTTGGCTTCCTCCATTGCCAGGGAAACCCAAGCATCCTGCTCTCTCTATGGCTGCAGCCATCTTAGTTGGGTTAATTTGCATACTTGCTCCTGATTGGTTGGTGGGTGTGGCTTGTTGGCATAGCAGAGGAGAAGTCAATTTGTATATTATTCTTTTATTAAATAGGATGTTGTTAAATAGTAATGTGATGACAGCAGGACAGCATAGCATTCAAATCGTACATCTGTCTGAAGCACAGACAAAGTACTTGAGGTTAACCTAAGTTGAATGGATGCTGAGAGTTTGAAAGTGTCTGTGGGGCACAACTTAGAAGCAGGGCCTTGGAAACCATTGTCAGGAGCTTGCATTACTGTGGAGACAGCATGACATGCTCAGATGGGTGGATATTGTGCTCTAGGGTCTTAGGGTCTGGGAGAGCTCTGCGGGTTTCAAAGTAGCAAATACTGTTATGTGTAGCTTTCAGAAAACACCCTCCAATCACCCTCTCTGTCACTTTAAGATCAAGATCCAGGTTTCTCAGCAGTGAGGTTGAGAAAGCAAAGGAAAAGAAGAATGAAGACAAACTGAATTCTAGCTACTAAGCTCTGAGATGCACTGTGTAAATATGCCACATTCGCTCTCTTTCATTTGGATCTGCCTTCCTGGGAAAATAACCATATGTCATTAAAATATTCATAGTTTCTTTTTGATTAATCTCTAGTAGGAAGCCCAAAGATATTAAATCTCAGTGCTCTCACATTTTTCTCCTCCCCTCATAAACAATTCAATTCAATTTGAATTAATATTTATCAAGAGCTGACACAAGGCATGGCAGCATAGTGGATGCTGTGATAGAACTGCTATTTCAAAGGGAGAAAATGAATATCCAACCTTAAGAAAAGAAAACAGTCTTTTTTATACAAGACAACAGGAATAATATAGCAATAGCAGCCATGCTATACAAAATGGTATCAAAGGCTATTTAATTCAGTCACCATTTATTAACCTTCCACCATATTCAAGAAAACCAGTATGTCCTAAACCACACTTGAGGAAGCTATGTTGACAAGGACTAGTGAAAAGAATATAAATTTTGTTTGAAGGACAGAGTGCCTTCATTGTAGAGAAATAAATATGTGCCATACCTCAAGTACAAATGAATAGGTTTGCTCCTCTCAGCCACACAGATAAATAAATCCTTGCTTGTTGGTTTATTTGGAGTGGTCTTTGTTTTTTATTTAGTAGTCTCAGAGCCCTTTTATTTCTTGCTTTTTAAAGCCAAATTCTACTTCCCAAACTAGCCTAGATTGGGCCATTATGGCAAAGTTTGGGCCAACTCTTTTTCAGACAACTCCAATTATTAATAGAGGCTCTGGATTTAGATTGCCTAGATTCAAATCCTGACTTTACCATATTCTGGGTTATTAAATCTTTTTGTCAATCTGAAACAGGGAAAACGACCTGCAGGTCCAACAGTCTGTTACTTTGAAAGTCAAACTCGTGAGACAGGTTCTGACTGACAAGGAAAGGGATTTTATTCAGGAGCGGACACCCTGAGGAGACAGCTGGCTCATGCCTTCAAAGCTATCTCAGTATCTCAGGTGTCCTAGCTGCATCATATAGGGGAACTGTGGAAGAGAGGAACTAAGGAGTTTCTGGCCAAGTGCAGTTTCTCAGCTCTGCTCTCAGACAGTTTCAATGTTATCTCCTGTATGTCTGGTTTCACTGCTCCATCTGAAGTTTTACTGCTGATGTTCCAAAACAGGGCATGTAGGCAGCAGTTCTTCTGGCTCTGATATGAATTGTTGATGCTTGCCCAATTCTTGGGGTCAGGGTCACACCTTGGTCAGGCAGGAACTGCAACTGCCGATGTCTACAAAATACTCATAAGGAAACTGTTAATACATGAATTTTCTATGAGTTTGTTAGTAAACCTATTCTATAATTACTACCTGATTAGTATATTATCTTTTTCTATCACTGTTACACTTCTATAAGATGAAGATAATAACTATGATAACTATACTTATAGCCCAGAGTTGTTGCAAGGAATAAATAATACCTGTAAACAGCTCATAAATGTGACCGGTTTGTTGTGTTTATAGAATGTTAGCTATTTTTTTCCTTAGAATAATGTGGCAAAAATTGAGATATGAGTTTCCAAAAAAATATACAGAACTATTTTTAGAGTTTCTTTTTTATCAAGGCTGAACATTAGATAGATATTTAGAGAGATAGATAGATAGATAGATAGATAGATAGATAGATGATAGATTCTGGGAAGCAGATTATTTAAAGATTTTCATGAAGGAACTTTTTTGGAGACAACTCTCAGGATCAACTCCCATATTTCTATATATTCTGCAATTCTGGAAGCTGGTAGTTCTTACCTCAGTCCCTCTCTGGGAAATGCCCTTTACTTGAGAAAGCTATCTTACCCAAGGCCAATACACCTTTACAGAGGCAGCCTACATCCAATGACTGATTGGTAGAGCATAAGGGTCCAGTCCCCTTTTCTCTGAAGAGTTATCCAAGATCCAGAACATTCCATGGGCTATTCCAAGGCTGCTATTGTTAATGCACTGCAATTTAACTTTTCCTGCTGCCCAATCTTATTTTCTTCTGTCCCTCACAGATGTTGATGCTTAGAGTGTGTAACCAAGGACCAACATTTAACAAACATAATGGGCTTTGTTACTTCACTAGGTACCTTCTTATACAATACCATCCTTTTTGTTTGTGTTGAATAGAGTGGAAATACTAGTACAGTTTGGTTTGTGCTCCTGCCTTGATTTGTGTTAAGGCTTCTGCAGTTTTACCTAATAGAGCTTTTACCATTAGTGCAAATGTCAACATAGTGAAAATGGAAAGTGTGTGTCTTAGTGCTATTATAAAAATGGTTTTGACCTCATGAATCTTGAAAAAGATTGTGGCCAAATGAATTAGAAATACATATACTACATTGTATAGTCCCATGAAAAATGTAAAGAAAGTGGTTTATATTATTTTCATATACTAAAATCTCATTTTATAATGATGCCACTTATTGTTATTAGAACCATGATTGCTATGTTGCAAAAAAAAAAAAAAAAAAAAAAAGGCAATCAATTCAAGTCTTTTCAAGTATTGGTTATAAGAATAGTTAAAATAATTTTTAAATAACTTACCTAAAATAGAAGTGGAGGGGATACTCTCAAAATTATTTTACAAAGCCAGATAGCAAAGTTAGACAAGGATACTACAAGAAAAGAAAACTACATGCCAAAATCCCTGATGAACATAGATGCGAAAACCACAAAATATTAGCAAACCAAATTCAACAGTATATTAAAAGTATCGTATAACATGGCCAAGTGGAAATTATTCCAGGGATTCAAGGGTGGTTCATCATCCACAAATCAACTAATGTGACACATCACATTAATTTTAAAAAAGTATAATCATATGATCATCTCCATAGATACAGAAAAAGCATTTGACAAAATTCAATATCCATTTATGATTTTTTTTAACTCTCAATAATGTGTGTATAGAGGGAATGTGTTTAATATAATAAGGGCCATATATGACAAACCCAGAGCTAACATTATACCCAACTGTGACAAGCTGAAAGCTTTTCCTCTAAGATTAGGAATAAGGCAAAGATACCCATTCTCATCACTTTTGTTTAACATAGTATTGGAAGACATACCCAGAGCAAATAGACAAGAAAAAGAATTAAAAGGCAACCTAATTGGTAAGGAAACAGTAAAACTGTCTCTATTGGTAGATAATACGACATTATATATATATATATATACCTAAAGACTCCACACACACACACACACACAAATGACTTTGGTTTATAAATAAAGCGGCAGGATAAAAATCAATGTACAAAATTCAATTGCATTTTTATACACTAACAACAAACTATTTGAAATGAAATACTTAAGTATAAATCTAATAATATATGTACAAGATGTGTATGAGGAAAACTACAAGGCTGGTAAGTAAAATCAAAGAACTAAAAAAATTGAGAGATGTTCCATGCTTATGGACAGAGAGACTCGGTTATTAAAATGTCAGTTCTTACTAAATTATCTATAATTTTAGTGTAATCCCAATCAAAATCTCAATAAGTTATTTTGTGGATATCAACAAGCTGATTCTAAAGTTTTTAGAAGCAAATACCCAGAATGGCTAACACAGTATTGAAGAAGAACAAAGTTGAAGGACTGACACTACCTGACTTCAAGATTTATTATAAAGCTACAGTAATTAAGAAAGTGTGGTGCAGGTGAAAGAATAGACAGATCAATGAAACAGAATAGAGAGCCTATAATAAACATAGTCAACTTGTTTTTGACAGAGGAACAAAGGCAATGCCATGGAGCAAAAATTTGTCTTTTTAACAAATGGTGCTGAAACAATTAGACATCCACATACAAAAAAAAAAAAAAATGAATCTAGATACAGAACTTTACATTCTTCACAAAAATAAATTCAAACTGGATCACAGGCCTAAATGTAAAAGGAAAAATCATAAAACTTCCAGGAAATAACATAAGAGAAAACCTAGATGACATTGTATGTGCCAGTGGTCAGCAAACTCATTAATCAACAGAGCCCCAGTTTGCCAGCCATGGTATATGGCAATGACTTTTTAGATAAAAGCACAATCCAATAAAGAAAGAATTAATAAACTGGACTTTATTAAAATTTTAAACTCCCAGTCTATAAAAAGCAATATCAAGAAAATGAGGAGACAAAGCACAGGCTGGGAGAAAATATTTGCAAAATAAAAGCATCTGATAAAAGATAGTTATTCAAAATATACAAAGAACATTTAAAACTCAAGAAAACAACCTGATTAAAAAGAGCCCAAAGACCTTAACAGACACCTCACAAATTAAGATATGTAGATAGCCACTAAGTGCATGAAAAGATCTCCACATCATATATCATCAGGAAATTCAAATTAAAATGAGACACCTTATGTACCTATTAGACTGGCCAAAATCAGTAACTTTGACCCAAATGTTGTTGAGGATGTGGAGCAACAGACATTGTCTATATGCTGGTGGGAATGCAGAATGAAAGATGGTTTGGCAGTTTCTTACAAAACTACACATTCTCTTACCAACCAACCAATACAGCGATTAACATCTTTAACATCTACTCAAAGAAGTTGAAAACCTATGTGCACATCGGGCTGGCCTGCAGCCATAAACTGCTATAAACATTCTATAACCACAGATGTTTATAGAAGCTTTAGTTGTAATTACCAAAACTTGGAAAAAAACAAAATGTCCTTCAGTAGGTAAATGAACTGTGATAGGTTCTAACAAGAGGATATCATTCAGCTTTAGCACTGAAAAGAATTGAGCAATCGAGCTCTGAGGAGACATGGGAAAAACTTAAATGCATATTACTAAGTGGAAGAAGCCAATCTGAAAAGGCTACATATTGTATAATTCTAGAAAAGGCAAAACCATCAAAACAGTAAAAACATCAGTGGTTGCAGGACTGGAAGTGGGGGTGATGAATAGGTGGAACACAACAGATTTTTAGGGCAGTGAAAATTCTCTGATGCTATAAGGGTGGATACAGGTCATTATACATCTATTCAAACCCATAGAATGTTCAACATTAACAATGAAGCCTAATGTAAACTTTGGGCGATTATAACATTTAAGCACATGTTCATCAATTGTAACAAATGTACAATTTGTTTGAGATGTTGATAATGGGGGAGAATATACATGTCTGTGTGTAAAACATATATGAGAAATCTCTTATTCTTAATTTTTCTTTGAGTCTAAAATTTCTCTAAAAATAGTTGAATTTAAAAAAAAACACTTTGTGCTTTGTTATTCAGAATAAATAGGAAATGAAATTTCAACCTGGTGTTAAATGATTATTTCTCCTTAAATATAAGGGTTTATGATTTTTCAGAAAAGTGAGAGAATTTTCTGCTCATTAAAATTATAAAAGCTACATCTATACTAATAATAGAGGAATATGTAAATTGGCTGGGACACCCTCACACAACAACTGAATAGCAGGCTGTATGGGGCAACCAGACCAGCAGGGGGGGGCACTGATGGTGGCCAGGCTGGCCGGAGGGGGGGGGGGGCAGTTAGGGGAGACCAGGTCAGCAGAGCATGGCAATGCAGGGCAACCAGGCCAGCAGGGGGGGGGGGGGGAGGCGCAGTTGGGGATGACCAGGCTGACAAGGGGACAGTTAGGGGCATCCAGGCCAAGAAGTGGGGGCAGTTAGGGGCGACCAGGCTAGCAAGGGGGAAGTTGGGGGCTACCAGGCTGACAGGGGTCAGTTAGGGGGAACCAGGCCAGAAGCAGGGACAGTGAGGGGTGATCAGACTGGCAGTCAAAGGCACTTAGGGGTGATCAGGCCAGCAGGGGTGGGGAAGTTAGGGGTGACCAGGCTGGCAGCACAGGGGGGTGGCAATTACAGGCGATCAGGCCGGTAGCCAGAGGCCATTAGGGGTGATCAGGCAGGCAGGCAAGTGAGCAGTTAGGAGCCAGCAGTCCTGGATTATGAAAGAAATTTCTGACTGTTGGAGGGGATCGGGCTGGCCTGCACCCTCTCACAATCTGGAACCCCTCTGGGGATGTCAGAGAGCCAGTTTCAGCCTGATCCCCACAGGCCAGGCCAAGGGACCCCACCGCTGCACAAACCCATGCACTGGCCTCTAGTATGCATATAAGATCTTTGGTTAATCTCTTCCCACCCTTCCATCTGTTCCATGTCTCCATGCATGTGTTCTGAGCATCTGCCTCCTGGTAGTCAGTGCGTGTCATGGTTACCAGTCAAATGGTCAAAGTCGCTTAGGCTTTTATATGCAGCATGTAGATAATTATTATTATTAAAATAAATTAGGGGCTGCTCTGTATTTATATGTGATTTCTCACTACGGCTCTGACTTATTCTATTTTCATTGTACAGATAAGGAAACTGAGGCATCCCTTAGTTTTCAGATGGCCCATTAATGTTACCTACTATGTAGAAATTCTGCATTGACAAGAACTGTGACACCAGGCAACTTCATTTTCTAATAGGCAAAAGAACAACCTCTTGAAATTTAGTGTAATCCTTTCTTGGCCAAAAGAACTTACGCTTTCAATTCCACTCAAAGGCTTTGAGGCTCCTAATAGAAGAGAGGTAGGAAGAGCACATGATAAAAGAGACAGATTTCATCTAATAGTACACTGTCTAAGAAGATGGATTGGGAACATAAAGAGCTAATAACACCGACCATTTTCTTTGCTAGGTTATCTTTTATACATTAATTATACAGAAGAGCCTGCTTAAGTGGGGACTCTCGCCGTAGAATGTTTCTCTTCAGAGAGGGTTCTTTTCCTTACTCTGCACTTGAGTTGGGTGATGGTATCAGAGTGCTATCAGGGAGATAAGCTGATATAATAAGAAAAAGTTTATTTTATTTATAGTATAAGCTTATTCATTTAACTGACCAATGAATCATCATTGTATAGGAGTCTGTGGTCTGCTCAAATCATCCCTATGTCTAAGCTACTCTATAGTTTTAAATCAGATATCCATGAAAACTGCTTAACTTTGCAAAATTTAAAATACTCTTATTTATGCTTCTACCACACTGTATAAAGTAATAACACCTATAATCTCTTACTAGATATTAATTTTTAATATCATTCAGAATAAATGACACCTGATGTGTAAAACCAACTTGAGAATTTTTCATGTTTTTCACTAAAGACAACAATCTCCAGATAACTATATAAAACAATATGCATTATTTTTCAACTTAAAACATTTTTATTTTCATTTTCTCTAATATCTAGGTCATATCGATATGTCCAGATACTATTTGTATCTGGTCATATTTGTGTACAAATCTTGCATGGATGACAAGAGGATGTTTTTTTCCTTTTTAAAAAATTCTATATTATTTTTAAATCAAGGTGAGAGGAATAAATAATGAAGGGATTGACTACTACACCACAGATGCTGTGCCTGGCTTATTTTTCATTTAATCTTTCCAACTGGAAGCTAAAATAGACCTGTTTTCAGTCAATTCCCAACAGCTTCTTACTTGTTCTATTGTATATAATGAAAGAATGGGGGAAACCTAGCTATTTTCTGTTTGTGTGGAGGATCTTTTTCTTTCTCCTACATCTTTCCTAAACTTGCTTCTTGTTTATGCAATCAATTTTTCATTTTCCTCAGTGATTTTTTTTAACCATATTTCCAGTATTCACACAACTTTCATCCCCCCCTCGCTGTTGCCGCCCTTCTGCCCACCTGTATGGCTGGTTCAGAGCCCATACTGTGGAAACTGAATTCTATTTTCTTGCTAGTCATTGCTATTACCTTATTTGACTTTATTTCCCTCTTCTTAAAGTTTCTGAAATTATTTTTTCTGCAAGTTGATTTGGTTGGTTTCCTTCTGTCCTTTACCTTTCATCACTTTCGGCTAGATTTTTCTTTCCTTTAAATGTCAAACAAATACATACATTTTGTTATAAACATAATCAATGGTCAGCAAACTTGATGCTCACATTCATTGGATCCAGTGAAATAAGTTCAAAGACCATGGCGACCCTGAGCCCCGAGGGTGGCTGCGAAGATGGCCTGCTGGACACTCAGGCGCTGGGAGCCAGTGGGCAGGGGGAGGGGGACAGGGGCGTCGGAGCCCTCCGGGTGCCAGGACTTCCGGGGGGGAGGGGCGAAGCACCTGTTGACTCTCCGGTCAGACTGCATAGCTGTCCTGACTTGGGGGGGGCGGGGGGGGGGCAGAAGGGGGGTTCAGTTTACACCAGAGACGCTGATTGAGGCCAAGGAGGAGCCCGTGTAAGTTCCCGAGGACCTGCCTGTGGCCATGGCCCTGGCCGTGGCAGAGACAGTGCCCGAGGAGGCCTGGCCCAGGCAGCCCTGAGCGAGCCCCGGCCCAGCGGCCCAGCCTGGAATTGGGCGACTGTGATGTGCCCCGTGGGGAGGGACAGTGTCTGAGTCTGGAGGCCGCACCAGTGCCGGCAGTGCGGGCATCCTGGAAGAGGAGGGCTCCGACCAGTTCCTGTCCAGGCGCCGGGCCCAGGCCCTGGAGCAGCTGGAGGCGGCGCAGAGCCCAGCCCGGAGCTGGAGCTGGAGCAGAGCTCCCTGCCCGGCATCGCCCAGTGAGGAGATGGCGGAGCGGGAGCCGGAGGGGGCAGGGCCCCTCTGGGAGCCGGTCAGCCCCGCGGCCGCGTGCTCACGGAGGTGCTGACAGCCCCTTCGCGGACCTGGACCCTTTCAGGGCGCTGAGCCCCAACAGGAAGCAGAGTTGGAGGCGGAAGAGGGAGAGCGGATGTTGCCCGGAAGTCCTCCCTGGAGCACGTGGACCCTGAGGAGCTGGACTTCCGGATGGTGACAGGGGAGCAGCCGCAGGACGAGGAGCAGCCCGGGAGCTGGCGAGGCTGCAGCGGTGCGAGGCCCCCTGAGCAGCTGCCCTGCCCACATCGGGTGCCTGCGAGCTGGGAGCCGGGAGCCCGGAGCCGGGAGCCGGGAGCCGGGAGCCGGGAGCCGGGAGCTGGGAGCTGGGAGCTGGGAGGTGGAGCGGGATGAAGAAGAGCACAAGGGCCTGAGAGGGAGGAACCCGCCTTGGGACGAGCACGAAGCCCCGAGGGACGCCATGGGTCCGCTGAGGAGGAGGAAGAAGGTGGCCATCGAGCAGGAGCCAGCGGCCAGCAGCTGGACCTGGCCCTCGGCCTCTGAAGGCAGGACAAGCTGCGGTCCCTCAGTTCTCGGACAGTTGTGGGGGGTCAGGGCTGAGGGGGGCTGCAGCGGGTACTTGACGCCTATGGCAGCTGCGGGGCAAGGGCAGGAGGGCGCTGGCCGAGGCCGAGGCCTGGCTCCCCACGGCTCCGGAGAAGGAAACACAAATGGCCTCAAAGCCGGGAAGATGAGGCGGGGGCTTCGAGGCCAGGACCCGGCCCCAGGCGCCCGCTCCCTGTTTGTCCCGGAAGTGAGCAGCTACTCCTACAACATGGATGGATGGATGGATGGATGGATGGATGGATGGATGGATGGATGGGTGGATGGATGGATGAAGGAGGAGGAGGAGAAGGAGGAGAAGGAGGAGGAGGAGGAGGAGGAGGAGGAGGAGGAGGAGGAGGAGGAGGAGGAAGGGGAAGGAGGAGTAGGGGAAGGAGGGGGAGGAAGAGGAGGAGGAGGAGGGGAAAAAGGGGGAGGGGGAGAGGGGAGGGGGAGGAGCTTCTGCAGGACGAGTGGTCCCCCAGCCCCTCCAGCTCCACACTGAGCCCTTCCCTCCCATGCGGCCTGGAGGCCACCAGCCGGCGGGCCCCTGGGCAAGGGGCCTGGACTCCGCAGCCCCAGCCGCCGGGCAGGAAGCAGCCGTTCTGTTTGCTGCTTCGGGAGGTCGAGCCCCGCTCCTCCTTGGGCGATGCTTCGGAGGAGGACTCGTTTAACCAAGGTCACTAGCTCCAAACACACCCCCTTCCATGGTTTCTAGCGAGAGCGAGTGAGAAGGAGCGAGCAGGGTGCAAGCGATGGCGCCACTGGGCTGCCGTCTGGGGTCGGATTTGGCAGCCTGCGGTGCAGCCTCAATGGGCTTTATCTGTGCCTGTATCGCTGTGACAGTACCACGGCTAGGTCTTTTTGAGTTTTTCTACGGACTGATTTTAGTCTTCACCTTCCTCCTCTCCCCCCTCCGCCGCCCCATTCTGGCTTCCCTGTGCCCTGGACCGCAGGCGGGTGGGGGCTTGGCAGGGGCCTCCGGGGAACGTGTTGTAATTGGAACTCTGTGACTTGATGTTTGTACTTCGGTTTTGGTAATACCGACCTTTATTCAATCTGTCAAGTTCTTTTTTAACTAAAAGTAATAATAAATAAGTTCAAAGATTTTATTTAATACCGCACACACTATATTAAGCCAATGTAAACAATTGTGATTCTCTTTCAGAAACATGATGGCCACTTCACAGTCATCCAGTTGGTGGGTATGCTCCGAGGCATTGCGTCAGGAATGAAGTATCTTTCTGACATGGGTTATGTTCATCGGGACCTAGCCGCTAGGAATATATTGGTCAACAGCAACTTAGTATGCAAAGTCTCTGATTTCGGTCTCTCCCGGGTGCTGGAAGATGATCCAGAAGCTGCTTATACAACAACTGTAAGTTTGCATGTTCTTTTCTAAGATAGCTCGCTTGCTTTTATTGTTTTTAATGTCGTTAGAGTATTTCTGCTTTTGGTTTTCTAATTTTCTGCTTCTGTGTGTCATTTTCCCAATTTAACATCATTATTTAGTTGAAAAAATATTTTCTTTATCTGAGTGCCTGATTTAAAACAAAACCTTTTTATATTTAACTTTTATTTCTTCCATTATAATTGGGTTTTATTTTAACATATTCCTGAGGTCTGTGCCTTCATACAAATCTGCCATTGCCTGAGATATTCTTGATGCTTCATAAATTATCTCCTTTAAATGAAGTTTTGTGCGTTAAAGAATGGTTCAATCAATTAAGTCAGTGATAGTGACGAGTCAGTGGTTATGAAATGATTTTTTATTTTGCACAGCAAATGCTTTAGAATGATCTGATCATACTTAAAAATGAATAAGATGGGTTTCTCTGGAGATACAAAAGTATACTCTAAACCTTTACTTGAACAATTCTTGGGGAAAATGTGAACAGGAATAAAAGCTAAAACTTCAGAGCCAGGGTGTTGTATGTCAATTATATTAACTTAACTCAAGAATATATTGTTTAAGCATTTCTGATCACCTCAAAACCATTTCATCGCACTGATCATTTCAGTGATTATTTTAAGAGTTTAGTCTCAAAGTCTCTCTTCCGTTATCTTAAAGCTAACAGTTTATAGAATTATACTATATTCTATTACTTTTTAAACAAAACCCTTTCCATTGACTCATTTGATAGCTTCAGTGAGAAATAAGTAAAATTATTCAAGATGTTTTATACTCTTCTCTTTTTCTAATCTTACACATTATTCCAAAAGACACAAGTCTATTATTTAGTTCCCTTTTACTTCACTTTCTGTGAGATTTTTAAAAAATTTCACTGTAAAAAAAATTACTTCATATTGAATGCAAGTTTAATATTATGAGTGAAAGAGGTTATGCCCTTACTATGTTGGCTTTGTAGAAATGCTCTATATTAATTTATCAGTGATATTTTCATTAATTTCTCCAACAAAGAAATATAGTTCTAAGGAAAATAAATTAATCTCTCAGAGTCTGATGTGTAAGGGAGCAGTATCTATTGATCTTTTAATTTGACCAAAAAAAAAACTTCATAAAAATAAGTCTATCAATTGAAAATAAATAATTTATTTTAGAAAAAGCAGTCTTTTCAACTCCATTTTCTAATTGAGATTGTCGTAATTATTTTCTTTTTTTCCAAAGACTTTATTTCTTCTTTTTTATGTTTATAACTGTATAACTTAAAGCAACTTTTCAAGTTATAGAACAATTCATATAAGATTTTTCTCATGCATAATATTTCCAACATTGGAGAATAGTGTTTAAAGTTATATAATTATTATAAAACATAATATTTTCAAAATTGTAACAAATACTATCTATAAAAGGAATAAAATAAGAAATAATACTAGATTCTTTGACTGTATGCTTATATAGATATACTTGAAATCCCTTGTTAATATTTCAACTGGTTTTTAAAAGAAGTTCATAACTAAATTTAGGATACTAATAAAATTGGCACAGTAACCCAAATCTTAAAGTATGTATATGTTTTATTTAGTCAGATTTGACATATATATTCTAGGCATGTTCTCTGTCTGATATGATTACAGAGGCTAAGAAGCCTAGATCAGTACTATCTTAATTTAAATTTGACTACAGAATTAAACATCAAATGAAGTAACCAGTATATTAACACTCTAAAGAATGCTTCTTAAAAGCAATAGATGATGCCTCAATTAAGAAATGTCCCTGGATTTAACAGGTATCAATTGAACAGTAAATAATGTAATCAAGCACATTTTTTAAAAATTTCAGAAATACCTAACTGTTCAGGGGACCCGGGGGTACTAAATATCGACGTTTAATGAACATGGACATTCACTACTTACAATGGCAGAGCTCTTGCCTTCATGAGCTTACCCTTTGACAGGATAGAAAGACTGATGCTTCCTTGCATTAATTATGTCATAAAGGTCTGAAAAAGAAATATGGAAATACGAAAAGAGCAGAGGTCTGGAGAAGGCATCACAAAAAAGATAAAATTTGAACCATATAGTAAAAGATTTCATTAGGCAGAGAATTGGGGGAGAGGTCCAGAGAGAGGAAATAAAAAGATTTGTAAATTTGGGAAGGTAAATGGCCACGCTGATGAAACCATGGACCGTTTGGAAGAGGATGAGGAACAGTGCAGGGGTCAGGTTGTGAAGGTGGTTGGGTGGTACTTCAAGAAATATTGAGGTTTTTCTGTAGCAAGAGGTAGACATTGATTGATTTAAATATGAGAATAACAAAATGCATGCATGTCTTAGAAGATATTATTGACAACAGTGTGAAAAAAGAAAGGGAATGGGGAGGAGATGAAGGACAGAAGGACTGGTAACTAGGAGACTGGTTAAGGCCTTCCTGCTATGGCTCAGAAAGACTATATGGATTTAAGTCATAGGTATTTCTGTCTCCACATAATGCCAGATTGAGCATTGGCATACTGCTGAAATTTTGTGTAAAACTTTTAGGACTTCATATAAATATAGTTAGGCCCCAAATATTTTTATTTCCTGTTAAAAAATAAAATGAAGTGGTTAAAAAACTGCCTAGTGAAGATATATCTCAATTTGAGCAAATCCTAAGTAATAAAATACAAAAGAAGAATGATAATTTCTTTGAAAAAGATTCTTTGTTTTATAAAAAACATTTATAGCAAGCCTCATTGATAGGTTTTTTTAAAGTATGACTTCATTTTTTAAAGTTATGTATCTTTGAACATATCTTTTACCCAAAATTATTTGATTTTTTTCTCTTGCTGTGTAAGTGTAATTGCTATTTCCTCATTATTTATAAATGGTTTTATAATCTGTGTTAAGAATGGTTAGAAGGTAAGGGAGGAAAGTGGAGGGTTTTTAAATCAGGAAGACATGGATAAAGATTTTTTTTTATTTTTTTTTATTTTTTATCTTCAGGAGAGTAATTCTTAGAACAGTATGCAACATGGACATTTTCCATTAAGATGACTTGACCAATTTAGAGAGCCACTTATCACAGCAAAGAGCAGTAAGAACTGGTTAAAAGACAGGCTGAAAGTGGTCTCTCACTCCCAGGAGCTTGCCTGTGCCGTCCCCTCCCCCCACAGGCATGCATCTCTTAAACTCTATAGGACCCCCTGAGGCTTACAACCAGGACAGCAATGGGTAGCTGTAGCTCATCCTGGGCAAACCTCCTGAACCTGTCCCCATGGCCCTCTTTCTCTGATTTCTTAATGAGCCAAAGCAGACCAGCCTAGGCTCATTTCCCAGCCCTTTCTTTTTTATTTTTCTTTAAAATATATTTTTACTAGGGGCCCGGTGCAAGAAATTTGTGCATGGGGTAGGAGGAGGGGGAGTGCCTCACCCCAACCTGTGCCCTCTCCAATTAGGGATGTCCTACTGACGGCTTAGGCCTGCACCCTGTGGTTCTATGATCTCTGCAGACCTGCCTGCTTGATACCACCACAGCCTGCAACCTGGTGTCTGCTCTCTGTGGGGGCCTGCTTGCCCTTGGCCGCCGGGGCCAGGGGCAAGCAGGGCCCTGCTGTCTGCTGGTTCACTGCAGGGGACTGCTTGCCCCTTGTTGCCACAGTCTGCTATTTGCTCACTTGCTGCAAGGGACGTTCCTGCCCCACCCCTGGCCACTTGCGCATGTGCTGGCTCAAAGCACCTGGGTCCTGAGGATGTTCCCGCCTCGCCCCCGGCTGCTCCACATCTGCATGCATGGGCCCGGGATACCCGGGGTTCATTCCAGGACGCTGGCTGTTCCAGGCCTACACGCAGGCCTGCAGGCTTAGAGCAGCCTGGGTCCCAAGGATGTCTGTCCCCAGGACGCAAGCTGCTTGGCGCCAGCGCAGGCAAGCAGCTACCCTGCCCCCAGCTACTCTGCACCTGCATATGCAAATTAAACCACCATCTTTATTGGGTTAATTTGCATACTCACTCCTAATTGGCTGGTGGGCATTGCAGAAGTACAGTCAATTTGCATATTTCTCTTTTATTAGTATAGATTGATTTCAGAGAAGAAGAGAGAGATAGAAACATAAATGATGAGAGAGAATCATTGATCAGCTGCCTCCTTTACACCCCCCCTCCAGGGGATTGAGCCTGCAACCTGGGCATGTGCCCTTGACCAGAATCGAACCCAGGACCCTTCAGTCTACAGACCAACACTCTATCCATTGAGCCAAACCAGCTAGAGCTCCCAGCCCTTTCTTCTTTTACATCTCAGCTTTAATAAGCATCCTCTAAACTTAAAAAAATAAATAAAATAGGCCAAAAACAGTTTGGCTCAATGGATAGAGCATCGGCTTGGGGACTGAAAGGTCCCTGGTTCGATTCCAGTCAAGGGCATGTACCTTGGTTGCGGGCATATCCCCAGTAGTGGGTGTGCAAGAAGTAGCTGATCGATGACTCTCTCTCATCGATGTTTCTAACTCTCTATCTTTCTCCCTTCCTCTCTGTACAAAATAAAATATATATTTTAAAAAATAAATAAATAAATAAATAAATAAATAAATAAATAAAATAAAAGATAGGCTGGAAAGATGGGGTGACCAGTATGAGTCCAGTACTTTTTATTATACTGAACTGGTCAGTCAGTATGTGGCAGATAAACAGAACAGCCTTTGGAGCCAGAGGCTGAAAGAGATGTGACAAGACAGATTACTCTGCTGATATGAGTCCATTAGCACCCTACTTAGAAGACATACATGTAATAAACATAAATGTATTATTTATACTAGAGACCCAGTACGTGAAATTCATGCAATCCTGGTGGGATCAGGCCTAAACGGGCAGTCGGACATCCCTCTCACAATCCAGAACTGCTGGCTCCCAACTGCTCACCTGCCTGCCTGCCTAATTGCCCTAATCGCTTTTGCCTGCCAGCCTGATCACTCCCTAACCACTCCCCTGCCAGCCTGATCTATGCTAACTATCCTCTCCTGTAGGCCTGGTCGCCCCCAACTGCCCTCCCCTGCTGGCCTGGTCACACCTAACTATCCCCCCCTGCAGGCCTGGTTACTCCCAATTGTCCTCCCCTACAGGCCTGGTCCCCCCCAACTGCCCTATCCTGTAGGTCTGGTCCCTCCCAACTGCCCTCCCCTGCCGGCCATCTTGGGTCCATGATGACCCATGCACCAGGCCTCTATCCTATCTAATAAACTTCTTCCAAGCTCCAACTCTTGTGGCGGCCATATTATGTCCACATGGGGGCAGCCATCTTTGACCACATGGGGGTGGCCATCTTGTGTGTTGGAATGATGGTCCATTTGCATATTACTTTTTATTAGATAGGATTATAAAATACGCCAAAGTAAATAAAAGGATGAGATTTATGAGTACACATAAGTAGAATTTCTTCCTACAACTTAAGTGTTTTGCCTATACTACTTTAGGTATGAGACCTATTCGTTCAATATGCTTTAAGGCCCTATTTCTTGGAGGGCCAATAACAAAAAATAAAGGGATTCCTTTTTTTTTTACTTTTGGAAGTTTTTTTAATTAAATTTATTGGGGTGACATTGGATAATAAAATGGGTTTCAAGTGTTCAATTTTATGATACATCATCTGTGTATTTCATTTTGTGCCCACCACCCAAAGTCAAATCTTCTTTCATAACAATACACTTGATCCCCTTCACTCTTTACCATCCTCTTCCCCCTTCCCTCTAGTAAATGCCATACTATTGTCTGTGTCTATGAGATTTTGTCATAAAGGGATTCTTGAGAGTGGATAAATGACTGTACAGAGAGAGGACCAAGAGTAACCAAATACAGTTAAACAATACAGTAAAACCAATAGATGTGTGAATACCAAAGAAGCATGATGGCTTTAGCAGTAGTAGCAGATTTTCCTGGTAAACCCTGTACTAAAATACATTGAGCCTTTGCAAAGGAACCTTAAGAACTGGTAATGACATGAAAACTAAGAAATGTGCACTGTGGGCTAAATACAGAAAAAATTTCACAAAAATAGGGTCTAGCTGAGGACTAGGCCTTGCTTTTACACGCCACTTCTATGAAAACATACCAGTCACTTAGCAGGGGGAAATTGGTGAATGGTTATGAACCACAGCTAATGATACATATATAATAAGCAACACGTCGCCGGGACCGTTTTGGCTCGGTGGATGGAGCGTCGGCCTGCGAACTGAGGGGTCCCGGGTTCAATTCCGGTCGAGGGCATGTGCCTGGGTTGCGGGCACAACCCCAGTGGGGGGTGTGCAGGAGGCAGCTGGTCGGTGTTTCTCTCTCATCGACGTTTCTAACTCTCTGTCCCTCTCAATTCCTCTCTGTGTAAAATCAATAAATATATATATATATTAAAAAAAATAAGCAACACGTGGCTAATTTAATCTGCATGAAATTTGCTGAGTTTGGATTGTTCTTTGTTTAATATGGTCTCCAATCTTTATAGGTTATAATTTCGATGCGAGGAAATCTCTTCCTCTTCTGAATCTGTCACACTTTTCAATGGAGAACTGCTTTCTATCCTGTTGCAGAGCAGGGACTCTAAGTAGCCGGACTTAAATATAAAGCTTCTTTGCTCACAAATAGAAAAAAATGAGGTCTTACTTACCTAAAATATATATTGAAAGATGTGTTATGGCTCACACATATATATTTGAGTTTTATTTAAAGTACAATGCCAGCTGCTGTTTAGATTTCTAAAAGTTAGAATAATTCATTTTCTTATATTTTAAAGATCAAAACAAAATGGAAGAATCAGTATATCACCATATCTGCTAGAAATTAAGATTTGATTCTGACTTTCAGTTGTGTTCATTTTGTGTTACCCAAGGCGAATTTTGTGTTTTCATTTGACAACAGCAATTCCATACAAGTACTTTGAAATCCAGAACTTCATATTGGTAACACATAATGTTTGTAATTACAGTTCTGTTAACTTAGTGGTCTATTTACTTTGCATACATAAAACTTCTTCCAAGCTCCAACTCTTAACCTCCTCTATTCTACATAAAATATGAGAAAAGTCAAATCTCCTGTGATCTAAAAAAGCATAGTCTATATTCAATATGTAGATAATTATCCTACCTTATAAAAGACTAATATGCAAATTAACCATCACTCTGCTCAAGCCATGCCCATCAGCCACGCCCACCAGCCGATTAGAGCGAGTATGCAAATTAACCCCAACCAAGATGGCTGCAGTCACAGAGAGCAGTTAGAGGCTTGGGTTTCCCCAGCAATAAAGGAAGCCAAGCTTTCCACCTGCCCTGGCAAGCCTAGGCCTCCACTCAAGGATACAAAGTTTCAATTATAGAAGGTAAAGAAATCCAAACAGAAATGGCTACAGCCATGGAGCAAGCAGGAGTCTTGGCTCTGCTCCAAGTTAAAAAGTTTTAATTGTAGAAGGTAAATAAATTCCAGATACCAGGACCTCTGCTTGGGTTGCCAGGGGGCGTGGCCAGCCTGCAAACCACCACAGGCCCCTTGCCCAGGCCACCCCACACCCCAAGGGACCCCCCACCCTGATCTGGGACACCCTTCAAGGCAAACCAACTGGCCCCCACCCATGCACCAGGCCTCTATCCTATCTAATAAAAGAGTAATATGCAGATTGACCACACAAAATGGCTGCCCCCATGTGGTCAAATATCCTGCCCCCATGTGGACACAAGATTGCCACCACAAGATGGCCAGCAGGAGAAGGCAGTTGAGAGGCACCAGGCCTGTAAGGAAGGACAGTTGGAGGTGATCAACCCTGCAGGGGTGGGCAGTTAGGGATGGCCAGGCCAGCAGAGGAGGGAAGTTGGGGCAAACAGGCTTGCAGGTGAGCAGTTAGACATCAGGCTGGCATAGGAGTGGTTAGGGGGTGATCAGGCTGGCAGATAGAAGCGGTTAGGGGCAATCAGGAAGGCAGGCAGGTGAGCAGTTGGGAGCCTGCAGTACTGGATTGTGAGAGGAATGTCCAACTGCCCATTTAACAGGGGTGCGGGGGGAGTCCCAGATTAGAGAGGGTGCAGGCTGGGCTGAGGGACACCCCAGGCCCCATGCACGAATTTCGTGCACCAGGCCTTTAGTCCTATATAATAAAAGGCTAATATGCAAATTCTCCCCTCAGGAATTTAACTGGGAGACTGGAAGTTTGATCACTTGCTATGACATGTGCTGACCACCAGTGGGTAGTACAAAACATGGCAGACTACCAGCTGCAACACCAGAGGGCTGAGGGAGCAATGGAAGGAGGAGGTTTGGGGAGGCTGGGAGACAGGGAACCACATGGTAATGGTGCATGGGCGGTGAGGAAAGGAGGAGCCAGGGAGGTGAAGAACTTGATTGGCCCTGATCACTGGCCAGGCCTACAGACCCTGCCTGGGCATGAATTTCAGGCACCAGGCCTCTAGTAGCAAATAATGGAGCAACAGAAGGAGGACATATTTACATGTGCATTTCAAAGTTGGAGAAAGATCTGAGCAATCTTCTTTCTTTACCTAATTCAAGTGTTTATAAACTGGCCTTGTGCGTCAGTCTTCATTTCACTGCCTCTGCATCCCCAGGTCGGGTTCCTTCTCCAGACCCTGAAAAGCAGCTGTGCAGGAGACTGGCACTGCTCTGCAGAGGGCTCACCTTCAGGTCTGGACATTGTCAGTGCCTTTCGAGTACCCAGTAAAATATATGAAAAGAGACCCACTCCTAGATATATCTTGGTGAAATTTGATAATTCCGGTGATAGAGAAAAAATCATCACTGCCTCCAAAAAGGAAAAAGAGGTAACCTACAAAGGAAGAAGAATCAGAATGACAGCACACTTATCATTGGATACTATGGATGTTAGAAGTCAATGGGGCAGTATCATAAAATCTGCAGGAAAAAGGCTTTAAACCTAGAATCTTATATCCAGCCAAATTGGCATTTGATTTTGAGGGTCAAACAAAGGTATTTTTTTATATTGAAGAATTCAGAAAGTTTATTTCTTGCATACCCTCTTTGAAAGAATCACTGGAGGATATATTTTAGCAATCTAGGGTCAGTGTAAACACATATAATATATTTTTTCCCCACACCCAAAATCAAGGAAAACTAAAATACCACAATTTTATCCAACAAAAGATTGACAGTTAATGGTATAGTTGGGGATGAGGAGAAAGGAAGATTACAAATTGTGCCTTCATGTTGGTAAATTTAAGGGTTGTATTAAAATTATCACTTATCATAAGGTGAATCTTAAATCTTAATTAAACTATTTTCCTTTCAATATGTATTTGCTTATTAAACATTTTTCTTTTCTGGTTAAAAAACAAAACAAAAACAAACAAACAAACAAACAAAAACCTGGCTTGACTTTTGACATGAATTTTTAAGTCCTAAGACACCTAAGTTGAAAAATAAATATTTTTAATAAAAGTGAGATAAAGATTATTTTATATCATTCTGTCTTTAAGTACTTTTAAGTAATTGAGATTTGCCTAGAGATCACATTTAACCTACTATTTAAACATACTCAGAATTTTCACTCATTCTTGTCTCATTTAAATAAAAGTATTAACTGTAAAAAGTTACACAGTAAGAAAAAAATGAATGCTTTGATTTAAAATTATTTACTAATGATGGATTCACTGAATAAAAGGACTTGTACTAAAAAATATTTCTGATTTCTTGAAATTTAAAAAATAACTTCTTATTCTTCAAACTCCTATTATAGGATTATCAGTCCATTGGGTCACTGATGGTAGAGGTGACATTGTGCTAACATATAGCATTTCATCAAATGCATCTTAAAAGTCTATCCTAGGTGAACCAGGCCCAACTTGAAGAATAACTTCTACTTCAATTTTTCTTTGAGATTTAGCCAAGCTAACAATGGAGAAAGTATGACAGCTTTGGACACAAGGCAGACCCTTAAATAGAGTACAATGAAACTGAGTAGCCCACAAAAATCTACACATCATAGCACAAATAGAATTCACTCAAAAAGTAAAGGAAATGACAGTTTATTCTTTAGCAAATGTAAATTCAGTAGCCTGATTATAATGAAAAAAAAGTGAGAAAAACAGCATGTTTTCAGAACGCTATAATGTGAAGATTTAAATAGCCTTTTTTAATAAAAAGATGATAAACATATAAACCTTGGAACATATAAGTCCTGGTCAGAAGAATCAAATTAATCAATAGGAAAAGAACTGTGCTATTTGGGAAATATTAAAAAAATTATTCTTCACCAAAAACAAAAATAGAAAAGAAAAAAAAAAACAGTTCTCACTTGACAGACTATAATAGTTATTAATCAAAATGAGTCAAATATATAGACCATTATAATGAGCTGAAAAAGAAATTGATATGCCAATATTAAGTTTCCTAATTTCAAAAGAAAAAACTACCCTTAACCAGTAAGTAGATTAATTCATGAGAAGAAAACCTGACAGTTTTTACTTCCCTCTGTCAATAGAAACTTTTTTAAAGGAAATTTTTATTATCTAATATATAAAAGCTATATTCTCAGAAATTAATGTCTCCACACTTTGAACACAAATGCCAGAAAACAAAACCACAACAATAGAGATGAAAGAGCAACAAAGCTTTATACTAAACCAGAGAAAATATGTGTTAAATGCAAAGCAAGAGTCATCTTCAATTACTGTTCAAGAGGTAAACACCATATACACCAGCGAGGACAACCTTAAAAGCAGCAGGAGAAAAGCAGTTAGTTACATAGGAGGGATCGCCCATAAGGCTATCAGCTGATTTGTCAACAGAAACTTTGCAGACCAGAAAGGGTTGGCACAAAAAATTTAAAGCCATGAAAAGCAAGAGCCTTCCTTGACCAGTTTTCTCAATGGTTAGAGCTCCATACAACAAACTGAAGGGTCATGAGTTTGGTTTCAATTAAAGGCTCATACCTGGGTTGCAGGTTCAATCCCTGGCCCTGGTCAAGGTGCATACAGGAAGCAACCAATCAATGTCTCTCTCTCACATCAATTTTTTTTTTTTTTTTTGTCTTTCTCTCCTCTTTCCTCCTTTCCACTCTCTCTAAAAAGCAATGGGAAAAATATCCTTGGGTGAGAATTAACAAAAACAAAAACGAAAATGCAAGGACCTACAGTCAATATTACTCTACCCAGAAAAGCTATCATTTAGAATTGAAAGACAGATAAAGAGCTTCTCGGACAAGAAAAAGCTCAAGGAGTTCATCACCATAACCAAATCGTATTACATAAAATATTAGAGTATTCTTTTAAAAAAAAAAAAGTTATTCTTTTTCATATCCTTGAGGGTCTTTCTAAATTTAACGGCCTTTTCTAGGAAATTCTTGAAAAACCTTATAAACATGGTTTTGAACTTTATATCCAGTTTTTTTTGCTTCCCTGGTCAGAAGAATCAAATTATCAAGTTATCAATTTTTGGTGAAGAAAACAAAATAACCAGGACTTATTGTTGTTGGTATCACTGGAAGAATCATTGATCGGCTGCCTCCTGCACATCCCCCTGCTAGGGATGGAACCCCAACCTGGGCATGTACCCTTGACTGGAATTGAACCTGGGACCCTTCAGTCCACAAGCCAATGCTCTATCCACTGAGCTAAACCGGCTAGAAAGTAAAGAGTATTCTTGAAGTAGACAAAGGAGAAGGGGAAAGAGAAAAAGATATAGATAATAAAATGACAATAAATACCTACCTGTCAACAATTACTTAAATGCAAGTGGAGTAAATGCTCCAATCAAAAGGCATATGATGACTGCATGGATAACAAAACAAAAATGTTATATATGCTGTCTACAAAAGACTCAAATCAAGACACACATAGACTAACAATAAAGGGATGAAAAAAGGTATTTCATGAAAATAAAAAGAAAGCAAAATAAAACAGCTGGGGTAGCAACACTTATACCAGACAAAATAGACTTTAAAACAGGCTATAACAAGGGGCAAAGAAGGATCCAGCAACTTCACTTCTAGGTATTATATTTATTCAAAGAAATCTAAAACACTAAATTGAAAAGACATATGCATCCAGATATTTATTGCAGCATTATTTACAACTAGAGGCCCGGTGCCCAAAAGTTAGTGTACTGGGGGGGCCCTCAGCCTGGCTTTCCCCCTCTCATAGTCTGGGAGCCCTCCCGGGATGTCCTATTGATGGCCTAGGCCCGCTAAGCTGCAGTATGGCCTCCCTCTGCAGGAGGCAACCAGCCGACCAGATATATACATACTTTCTGGAGGCAAGTATTTATTTCTTTCCTTCCTTATTTCTTTCCTCTTTGGTTAGAGAATAGGGGCCTAAAAGGTAGAGACAGAACTGTGGCCAGGCCTGGGGCTTTTGTAGTCAGCAGAAAGAGGGAGAGGGCTGGGGAAAGTCTAGACACTGTTTCCTTCAGTTGTCCTCCCTTTCTCCAGGCCCCTCCCTCTGTTTCTTCCTTGTCATGGTGGATGCTCGGGCCTCGTGCCAATGGGAGCCCAGCAGCGGTGGGCTTCACTTCTCAGCTGAATGTACAGTTGCCTCACATTCAAGCAGGGCTGATTTCAAGTGGCTAAAGCACTAATAATTCATGGCTCCTGGCCTGCCCCCTCTCAGTTTCTTCCTTGGGTCCCTTGCAAACTTTCTTGTCACTACCATCTGGCCTGCATAGTTTCTGTTGAAAAATCAGCTGAGTCATATGGGTGCTCCCTTGTAGCTAACTGTTTTTCTCTTGCTGCTTTTAATATTCTCTCTGTGTCTTTTGCTCTTGGCATTTTAATTATGATGTGTCTTGGTTTGGTCCTCTTGGATTCCTTTTGTTTGGGGTTCTGTGCGCTTCCTGGACTTGTAAGTCTATTTCTTTCACCAGGTGGGGGAAGTTTTCTGTCATTATTTCTTCAAATAGGTTTTCAGTATCTTGCTCGCTCTCTTCTTCTGGCACCCCCATAATTCTGATGTTGGTACACTTGAAGTTGTCCCAGAGGCTCCTTACACTATCTTCATGTTTTTGGATTATTTTTGCATTTTGCTTTCCCAGTTGGGTGTTTTTTTGCTTTTTGTATTTCAAATCTTTGACTTGGTTCTTGTGATCCTCTGGTCTGCTGTTGGATCTCTGTACATTATTTTTTATTTCAGTCAGTAAATGCTTAATTTCTAGTTGGTTCTTTTTCATATCCTTGAGGGTCTTTCTAAATTTAACGGCCTTTTCTAGGAAATTCTTGAAAAACCTTATAAACATGGTTTTGAACTTTATATCCAGTTTTTTTTTGCTTCCCTACATTTCTTTCATTTGTGACCTGTTTCTTTGTCTCCACATTTTGCTGCTTCCCTTAGTTGATAGAGTGGCTCTGTGTGCTATAGAGCCTAGTGGCTCAGCTTCCCCAGTTCCCTGAGGTGGACACTCTTGGTGCACCCCTTTGTGGGCTGTGTGCACAGTCTTGTTGTAGTTAAGCCTTGATTGTTGTTGGTATCACTGGAAGGAATTGACCTCCAGGCCAATTTGCTGTGTGAATCAGCTGTGTCTATGCTGGGAAAGCTTCTGTGCTGGAGACACCCTTATGAAACAAGACTTGCAAAAGCCTCTGTGCTCAGCTTGAATGGGGCGGAGTCTCAGGATGGAGCAGACAGCATTGGCTTCCCGTCAGCCCTGCCCTAAGAGGCCCCTGTGTCTCAGTGTCCCACGAAAATCACTGTAACTACCTCTGAGAGAAAGCCGCTCTCGTGTTTCACCTGCTGCCAGACAGTCCAGAATAAGTCTGGGTCCCCAGAGTTTTGCCCATAATTGGAGTTCAGAGCAGTCGGGAGCTTTTGTCTCCCTGCCACATGAGAAAGCCAGCCGCATACTCAGTTGCTCACCCTCTCCGCTCACGCACCTTCATACCTCTGCCTTCACAGTTCCTCTGAGTTTCACTGTGCTTTTCTCTTTCCTGACAGTCCAATTTCACCCTGTATGAGTCTGGGTCTCCAGAGTCTCACCTGGAACTGGAGTTCAGAGCAGTCAGGAGCTTTTGTCCCCCTCCCGATTGGGAAAGCCAGCCACGCACTCAGTTGCCAGTCCTCTTCACGCACGCATCTCCATACCTCTGCCTTTTTCAGCTCCTTTGAGTCTCAGTGTGATTTTCTCTTTCCTTCTAGTTGTAGAATTTCCGCTCAGCCAGCCTTCCTGTGGTTCTGAATGATGTACGTTTTGTCTTTTAGTTGTAGTTTTGAAATTGTTGTGCAAGGCAGCAGTTTAGGTGTTTACCAATGCCACCATCTTGGTTTTCCCCCTTCTGAAGACATTTTGACACATAATCAATATATAGAAAAATCTTCATATTAATAGATAATAAAAATAGGAAAATGACAAAATGAAGAGTTTAAGTAAAATATCAACTCAGGCTAACTGATTAGACTATATAAGCACATAGTTAGTTTGAGGATACAGTAATCATAATTTATTCAGTTAACATGCGTTCCTTAATATTATTAACCAATAAGTTATAAATGAAGATTAAAGTACTTAGAAACTGGGGAGAAGGCAGACATTTAATAATCATGCTATTGAATGTGTAACTACAGTCTGAGGTTTTATACAGCATACTAGAGACCCACTACACTAAATTGGTGCACAGGAGGAGGGTCCCTCAGCCTAGCCTGTGCCCTCGGGGGATGTCTGACTGCCGGTTTAGGCCTGATCCCAGCCTAAACCAGCAGTCAGACATCCCTCTTGCAATCCAGGACTCTGCACACACCAGCTACCATACATTTTATACAGGTGAAAGACATCTTGCTGTTGTATGGGCAGCTACATTTTTTTGCCCTGATTATAAAAGTAGTACATATGTTATGATCCTTCTGAGGCAGTTTATCATTTTCCCCTTCGTATGGGTAGAACAACTGAAGCAGAGATAAGTTAAAGTAATTAGCTTTGTCACACAGTTATAAGTGTCAGAATCAGGGCTTACCACAAAATGTGCAAGCCTGAATCTATGCACATTATCGCTGCATCATCCTGTTTTTTCAGTGTTTGAGTAGCCTTGCCAGGTTTTAATTTTTAAATCAAAGAGACTGTTCCGAATATACAGAGTAGGGTCCCTAGGCCTAGCCAGCAATCACGGCCGATCTATGGGGCGACCAGCAAGCAGGGCAATCGGGGGCCCCTGCCCGCACCTGCCTTGGCTGGCAGCCTGGCACTGCCAGCTGGCTGGCCCCACCCTCAATTACCGCAGCTGGCCATCTGCCCCGTGGTGGTCAGTGCACATCACAGCGACCAGTTGTTCCCCTGGTCATTCCACTCTTCGGTCTATTTGCATATTAGGGTTTTATTATATATAATGTGTATTGAGTGCCTGCTATTCTGGGCATTGGAGCTTTTCTCATGGAGCTTACAGTCTTGGTTATGGTGGGCAAATGATGATAAAGTTGAAAGGAAGAAAGGGAGAGAGGGAGGGAACAAGGAAACCTAAATCTCAGAGATATAAATGCTGGAAATATAGTATAAAGCAAGTAGCTACCTTGGAAAGCATGGCCAGAAAATACCTCGGTAATGTGACATTTGAAATGAGATTTGAAAATTATAAGGATACTTACCAGCCAAGAAAAATATTTGAAGCTGGATGTTCTAAAGTGAGGGAGAAACAAATATAGATCGTAAGATGAGGACAAGTTTGGCATATTTTAGGATTAGGAGTAAGGCCAGGATGTTTGACACATTGATATATAGGAGAGAATGATGGCAAATTAGGACAGAGGAGCCAGATCCTACAGAAACACAAAGGTCATGGAAAAGTGTAGACATTTTATACTTAACTACAAAGGGAACTGATTGAAAGACTTTAAACAGGCAATACCATAATTTATGTTTTTAAGGGCACACTCTGGCTGATATGTTGAGAATGAATTGTAGAGGGTAAAGGAGCAAGTTAGCAAAGTCTTATTTGCACTACCCAGACAGAAATAATGGTAGCTTGGTGTGAATGGGTAATCCTATATAATAAAGAGCTAATATGCTAATTAGACGGGATGGTGGAACGACCTTTTGGAATGACCAGTAGTCAGGGCCACAGGGCAGCCAGGGTTTCGAGGGCTGATTGCCTTGCACAAATTTTGTGCATTGGGCCTCTAGTAGGAAAAATAAAGAGTTGCTAGACCCGAAACCTGTTTGGCTCAGTGGTAGAGCGTCGGTCTGCAGACTGAAGGGTGCCAGGTTCGATTCTGGTCAAGGGCATGTACATTGGTTGCGGGCACATCCCCAGTGGGTTGTGTGCAAGAGGCAGCTGGTTGATGTTTCTCTCTCATCGATGTTTCTAGCTCTCCCTCTCTCTCCCTCTCTCTCTCTCTCTCTCTCTCTCTCTCTCTCTCTCTCTCCCTTCCTCTCTGTAAAAAATCAATAAAATATATTTAAAAAAAAAAAAAAGAGTTGCTAGAGAAACTTGGGATATTTTATGTCAACAGATCCACCTAAGTGTGTGTGTGTGTGTATGTGTGTGTGTGTGTGTGTGTGTGTGTGTGTGTGCTTAAATTAAAAAATAAGGAAAATGAATCCCCAAAATTAAGTAATGGATACAAGTCACATGGCTGTTTTGTAGGAAATAATGTCAGTTAACCATCGCAGTGATGACAATGTTAAGGAAAGGTGTCTGTCCCACAGTTGAGTCCTCCTCTTCCTTTTCTAATACTTCCCAGGCAAATTTTCTTCTACCTCTGGACTCTGACACCCATGCAGAAGGCTATAAATAGCAGTACTTGAAAGTCTTTGAAGATTTTGGACATAAAGAGAATGATCTCTTAGTCTTTGGTGACTTATATTACCAATGCAGACATATCTCAAAATGTTTCTTTTCCTTTAGCTTATCGGACTTTTAAATTATTCTGCAGTGAATATTTTACTTTTATCAAAAGAAAAAAAAGTAAATGTTATAAAAATAGAGAAATAGCTTCTGTCAAAGTTCTGAGATATCTTTCTGACCAGTTTATTTAAAATGTCTTCTTGGTATTAGTCAGTGACTAAACAACATGTTTGGTTTATTGTCTTAATATGACTTGTCTAATCAAAAAGATGGCTAGAAGTCATTTCACTGGGCAACATTCTTTTTTTAATGAAAGATAAGGAGATTGAGGAAATGTACATTATCATTACTAATTTTTTAAATGGAATTCTGGGCAATATTCCAAGAAACCTCAGATTCTTCCAAAGAGTTTCAAATCAGCACCTATCCTTCATTGCCACCACAGGGCCTAGTAATAAGCCCTCCAATTATCAACTTTCCCAAGCCTGAGATTGAGAGATAGATAAGACACTACAGAATCTTGAACTGTGCTTTGAAAGGACATAAAATTGAATTTCAAACATTAAAATTCACTAGCATCCTTGTTTAAGAAATAAGTAACCCCTCTCCCCCTTACTCTGTTTTCTCACCTGGCTATCCCGCGGTTGGATTATACTACCTATTTTACCAATCACATTTTCATAGGGCAAACATTGCAGCCATAATTCATTACCGGAAAGCAAAGACCACTGAAAAGGTGGCTGCAAAGAGGGTTCCCCAAACTTCCCCTTCGGTATCTCTCGCTCTCTACAAGGACAGCTCTGAATATGTCTATGATCCATCAATATTTTCATATATTCAGATCATGACTTGTTTCATTTAACATTAACATACAAAGTTTCAGTGTACCTACTTTTTCTTCTTTAAGCTTGCAGAAATAGCAGGGTGTTACATGAGGCACACACAGTATATGGTTGTTTAGTCATGCTCTTAATCAATGTATAATAAGTGTTACAAATAGGCAGCTGCTAAATGAATTATACATAAAGAAAATGTTTTCTAGATTACTTTTGCCTGTATATATTGCATAATTTAGGTCCTAACACATTCTGGTCCTTAATTCTCTTCTTTTTATAGAAACTGGATCATTATCTTCTTTTTAGTGATTCAAAAGTTTGTTTTTCATATATGCTATAGAAGTAAAATCTCTTTAAGGGAAGACAACATTTCTAATTTAAGTACTTATAACATATTTTTATAAAGGCTAAAATTTCTTCTTTTTTTAAAAGAGTTTTCTAGCTATAGTACTTAGGTAAGTTTGCAAATCATTTGCTTTTAAAAATAATTGCTACTAAAAGAAAGACATAAATTCAACAGAACTAAGTTGTACTTTTACATAAAGTAATAACTGACAAATCAAAGGGTAAGCTATTGTATCCTCATCTTCATTTCATCCTCCACTGTTTCATAATCAGGGCATTTCAATTGCTCATTATGAATATGGAATCATTAACTAATGAAGAAAATGTTATACATAGAGGTGAGCAAAAGTAGGTATACTGATGTCTTATGGAAATATGTATAATACAGAATAAATAATAATAACAAGAATGAACTCTGTGTTTACTCACAACTATAAAACTACTTTTTCCCACTTCTGTGTATAAATTTAATATGGTAGACAAATCAGTTGGTTATAAACTTAGAGCGGTAATTTTGATCTTAGCTTGGCCATAATTCAATGAATAAACTTGGATCATGAATTTAAAAGCTGTGTGTCTCAATTTCCACATCTGTAACAGAATTAATAATAAAACTGTTCATTCTCTGCAGAAATGATGTAACAACCATTAAGCTAAGCTAAAGTATGAATTTTAGCTACTGTTGAGATAAAAACTTTAGAGGCATTTAGCTAAAATGAAGAATCCCAGTGTCTAGCCCCAGAGGTGGTATTCAGTAAGTGGGGGGAGGTGAGAGTGGCAAGGCATGATCAGCAAATCTGGATTTTTAATACCCAGATGATTTTGAAATGGGTTATCTAAGGGCCCCATCTTGATTAACTGCTCTAATGCAATCTAGACATATATCCGATCACTTCCTCCTGCAGCCTATACATCACTCAATAAGGCAGAAGTCACAAGCAGGTAAAAACTTTGTCAATACAGTGGGGAGCATGGGAGAGGAGGTGAGGGGAGTGTCATGGACAATGGGAAATCAGAGTTATTGTGTTACACTTAGAAGAGAACATACCATACAACAAAAATGTATTACTTCTCTGACATTATGTTTTGAATAGGTATTCCATGTAGCCCAAGTCTTTTGTTTTCAGTTTATCATAAAAGATAGTTTTCAATATAAAACATGTTTAATAATAAAGAGTAAAATTGTTAGCCCTGACATTAATAAATTCAGTATTTTTTGTGATAGATTCAGTCTTTTTTATTTTGCTACCTTTTTGCAGTTTCTTCTCTTTAATATATATTGGTGTGTGTGTTGAGTGGGGGAAGGGGAGAATGGCAGAAGAGGCGATCTATGATGCTAATTTTTCTCCAATGTTGACTAATGTAGAAATGTATGCCCTTCCCAGGCACCTATTGAAGTCCTGTAAAATTTTGTGAAAATACTTTAATCTCTGATACAACTATAACCATGGCCAAAATTATCAATTTGTCTCAGAGAACAAGTTATTTAATTGCTAAATTTTATCTTAATCTTAAAAAAATATGCCATTGAATATTTTTATCAAAGCATTTTTAATAAATTTTTATTTATTTCAGAGATGAAGAAAGAGGGAGAGAGAGAGAGATAGAAACATTAGTGTTGAGAGAGAATCATTGATCAGTTGCCTCTTGCACTAGGGTTGGAGCCCAAAACCCAGGTATGTGCCCTTGACTGGAATTGAATCTGTAACCCTTTAGATCTCAGGCTGACACTCTATCCACTGAGCCAAACCAGCTAGGGCTAAAAGAACTTCTTAACTTATTTTATTTTTATTGATTTCAGAGAGGAAGGGAATAGGAGAGAAAGATAGAAACACCAGTGATGAGAGAATTATTGACCAGCTGCCTCCTGCACACCCCAAACTGGGGATGGAGCCCGAAACCCAGGGATGTGCCCTGAAGGGAAATCAAACTGTGACTTCCTGGTGCATAGGTCAACACTCAACCACTGAGACACACCAGTCGGGCCATGTGTAGATATTTAATATCTCTAAAGTTGAATGGGTTTCATGGTACTTGGAAATGATTTGATTTTGCTTGAACTTTAATATGTTTATGGGAAATAAAAGAAACTGCTAGAATTGCAGTTTCTAGAGTATTGACCTAAAATATCTCTTCTGATTCTAAAGTGAAATTCACTGTCCACATTATAAACTACAGTACTTATAAGGATCGCTTTATAAAAAGTACTTATTCTGGAGGGAAAAAAAGACATAAAAACATGATAAAACAAAACAAATCCTTCATGAAATCATCAAGTGATGCTACCAAAGGGTCATGATGCATTGTACAGATAAACCCCTTGTGGTGAAAGAATGGGACAGGACATTTGAAGGGTTTCTGGAAACCAAAGAAGAACAACTTTGCTTTTCTTAGTTTACTGAGATTGAAGATGTACATTTTATTGAGCTCTTATCTACAATGATTTTACTTATGTATTGTTCATTAAATAACTCTGAACTATTTTCCCTTAAGAAGGGAGAGAGGATCAGAAAGAAAAAAAAAATGACTGCTTTCTAATATTTAACTGAGAAGTTTCTGAGACTTAAATTGGGATTACAAAACCAGACTTTAAAAGGATTTAGTCATTGTTTTCACCTCTAAAATTTAAGGTATAAGTAGAAACATAATCTTGGTTAAAATATCAGACATAAAATCAGAAAAAGAATTATTAAAGTAAATGAATGCAGTGTGTGTTTAAAACAAACCAGGTGAAAGGCAGTAGAGAGAAATTTAATGGAAAAGAAGATAAAACACATAGACATTTTACTGACATTTTTAAGCCAATGATAAGGGTTCTTGCATATTTAAGAGACCATGAAGATGTCTTGAAGGGCAAGACAAAAACCATGATTTTAGGAGTTTTAAGGCAGTGAAAGATTCTACAGATTTGGGCTTAATAGCTTTTATCTAATAAATATACATATGGGGAGTATGGAAAGATAAAAACCCAACAACCTAGTTAACCTCTAATTAATAAAGATGGAAGCAGTCAAGGGTTAAACATGAAAAGAATACTAAAATATACTACTCCAGTGGATTTTCTATCATATTGGGAAAATAACCAAAAATAATAATATTTAAAATAACTAAAAAGAAATGGTACTTATTTTATGTGTCTTCCTAAATTTATTTTGGATATGAGTATAGTAATACATGAATTAATGTTGAATAAAACAACTCTAAATTATTTTCCTGCAATGCCAAAGATTATAATTAGATTATATAATCAAACAATTTATAACACATTTGTTCAGGTTAAGAATTTTCCCATCCTAAGACTTGGAAACAGCCTAAGTGCCCATCAGCAGATGAATGGATAAAACAACTATGGTACATTTATACAATGGAATACTATGCTGCAATAAAAAAAGAAATAACTTCTAACATTTGCAACAGCATGGATGGACCTAGAGAGTATTATGCTGACTGAAATAAGCCAGTCAGAGAAAGATAAGTATCACATGATCTCACTCATAGGTGGAATCTAATGAACCAAATAAACTAATGATCAAAAATAGACCCATAGTCATAGAAGCATGAGCAGGCAGTTGAACCTCAGAGGGGAATGTAGGAGAGGGTGGGTGGGAAGAGATTAACCAACGAACTTGTATGCATATATGCATGACCCATGGACACAGACAATGGGATGGTAAGGGTGTGGCCTGTGGATGCGGGGAGGAAGACAGGAGCGACTGGAAGAGTTAATGGAGGAAAAAGGAAGACCTATATAATATTTTCAACAATAAGGATTAAATGAGAATACATAAATAAATAATTTCCCCATCCTACAAACACTACTACAATTTATTCAAATATTGGAAATATCCCATAAAAATAGAACCCATTTTAGTACTTAGTAAGATCATGTGGGTAACTATTAGTAAATGGTCATTTTTCTTATTCTGAAGTGTGGAGTTATAAGGAAGTCTTGAGAACAAAGCAGGACTTTTTGAAATTTGTTTCTGCTAACTATTCCTCTTTTTAAAATTCCTACTCTTGAAAAGTTATAAAATATTGACAGAAAGAGGATCATACTAATAATTTTAAAATATAATATCATTTATTATACTTCTTTTGGTATTTTGCACTGTTTTCTGGATTTTTAAAAATGTTACAGTATACTAAAGTTTGAATTTTTTAGGTTAATCTAGGTCACATTTCCACTAATACAATTTCTCATAAGAGTTTAAAAAAAAAATCCTCCTATCTCTCTAATCCATAAATTGTAGCATCGTTCACCCCCTCACCCCCATTCACACTGGCAGGAAATGCAGTTCAGCTGAACCTAAACTTTGTAATATAAAAGGTGTTGGAACCAGACTGTAAAGTCCTCTGTCCCTCACTGTACACAGCTTGAATTTAGCCTGCCTAGAACAATGCAGGATAGAAGAGAGGATAAGTATAGTAGAGTACAATTTATAAGAGATAAATAAGAATATAAATAAAAATGGAATATGAATGTGGCCCGATGTGATAGAAACATGCCCCATTAACACAGCATTCAGGAAAGCATACTTCCTGCCTGATTTTTGCCTCACTGACCCAGAATCTTAGCTGTCCTGGTCAGAGAGGATCTGGTAAATGTATCTGTAGATGGCAATATCTGAGAGTATTCTTCAATTCTGGATGAATTGGGATGACAATGGGATTACTTAAAATAGCCTAGACATATGTTATGAAAATAAAACAAAATACATTTTACCATATATTAAGTTAACCATGGTTCTAATCAGCATATAAGAAAATGACATCCTAATATTAAGTCCCAATGTTTTCTCAATAAAAAGGAATCCAAAACATCTATTTTGGTCTAATCTGATGACTCCTTGTTTTTGATGACTCCTTTCTACATCTTGTCATTTCCTGCAATACATTTGCTCAAAGTTCACTTTAGCCTCATTCTTTTTCACTGTATTTCTAAGATGAGTTGCTTCCTATAATAAATTAGAAAATACAGATTCCCTACTGTCTTTAGAAATCCAGAATAAGGTGAGAGAAGGTATTCTGCAAAGATCCTGTTGTACAGGGTGTAGAACGCAAATACAAGTGTGCAGTAAATCAGATTCAGGGCCGACAGTGGCCCAGCAACAACATAAGCCATGGCTGAAGATGGAATCACTTGGCCCCACGAGGAATCCAGCTCCCTCCTCTCGGTTTCAGGTGTGTCGCCTGAGAATCATCACTGCAGCTCGGCAGCTCCTGCATTGAGCATCTGCCCCCTGGTGGTCAGTGCACATCATAGTGACCAGTCAGATGCTAGGAGGAACTCTTAGCATATTAGCCTTTCATATATATAGATGAGTTTTGGGAGAGTACAGATACTTAATCTGCAATACTAACGAACTTATTAATTGGGAGAAGTGTAAAATTTCCCCTTGAAAGGAGATTAGTTTGTGTTTTCTGTGGTGGTTATTATCATTTAGTTAGTTACACTTAAGCCAGGCCATTAAAAGGGAAATTCTAACATTTGATTAAAAGAATCTTAAAATTAAAATTGAGATTTGCTTTCATTTTAAGAGTCCTCTTTAAGCATTACTACCCAATCATATTCTTCAAAATTTTTCTCCTGGGCTTACACAAATTTGCACAAGTTGGAGGTTTACACAGTTGGATTTCCACTCAGGGATGTTTTCAGAGTCTTTGTAAACACAGGGCATGAGCTGCCGTACAAAATCAGCGCTGCTCTGAGACTGCTCCTCAGTTAATCTGTGAAAAGTACTTGCTCTTTCTGTGGAAAACTACTTCTCCCCTAGTGTATGTGGAAATTAAAAAGCATTGTTTATGTATGATTTAGACTGCAAACTTATCCCACAGAGCTTCTTTAGGTCCTGGAGACCATCTGGAATTCAAATAGGAGACAGGGAGCTTTTTAACATCTCAAAATCTAAGAGCCGAGAGAGTGGAAAAAAGGGAGATGAGGAGAAAGAAAGATATCAGGCATGTTTTGCTGTGGGCTCGGACAATCAGTCAGCCGGCTCCTTTATGCAAATATCTCCTAATGCTCACTTAAAAACGAAACACTTAAAAATAAATATTAATAAAACAAGTGAGAAAAAAAGACAGTAAAGATGAAACATGTTTTAAAACATAAAACAAAATAACCAAGGATAAAACAAGGTATAGGATGGAAGGAGTTTAGGGAATGGAGGATACTTCTTTGATGAGCATCTCTTAGGAGGCCAGGACATGGGCCCAGTGCCCAACTGTGGCAAGGAGCCCTCATCTACAGCCTCTAAACTAAGGCATCAAACTTAGCTGCCCTCTGTGAAAAGGAGTTCTACCTCATCTCTCAGCTCACTTCATCTCTAACAATCCAGAATAAACTGCCTTTCATCCTTCAGCTGATTTCTCAGAGAACTTTATGGGGGACATTATTTCTTACAGTACAACATAAAATAAATATTTAAGGAAAGCTTAAATATGCCTATTTTTATGCATACTTTTAGCATCTACTGTTAAAAACTATTTGTATGGCATACTATTCACATCTAATGTTAAAAACTAGGACAGATAGATGATAGATGATAGGAAGGAAGGAAGGAAGGAAGGAAGGAAGGAAGGAAGGAAGGAAGGAAGGAAGGAAGGAAGGAAAGGGAGGGAGGGAGGGAGGGAGGGAGGGAGGAAGGAAGGAAGGAAGGAAGGAAGGAAGGAAGGAAGGAAGGAAGGAAGGAAGGAAGGAAGGGAGGGAGGAAGAAATTGGGTCCTCCAATGAGAAAATAGGTAAAGTGTGGTGTTTCCATGTAATGGGACGTGTTGCTGGAGTTGATAGTGTACTTCCCATATTTCTCATCTCCCTTTACCATTTTTAAGTACACAATATGCTTACTCCAGCAGTCAGTACCTGCAGCTGTATCAGAAGGCTGCCCTAAAGACTACTGTAGGCAAAAAAGCTGGAAAGCAACTTCTAATTTGCATCCCACCAGAGGCAGAAGTATAAAGACTCCAATCCTCTTGTCCATGATCTGAATGACTTCATAGTCTTTTGTATCCCCCTCCCCCCCAACCCTCTTGTCCCTGATCTGAATGTTTTCATAGTCTTTGTAAACACAGGGTATGAGCTGCCATACAAAACCAGCGCTGCTCTGAGACTGCTCCTCAGTTAATCTGTGAAAAGTACTTGTTCTTGGAGAGGATCCAAGATGGCTGCGCCCAGGTGAAGACCTAGCCGCTGCCGCACACAACAATTTCAATAAAATACAACTAAAATATAAAACGGACATTGCCCAGAACTACAGGAAGGTTGACTGACTGGAAATTCTACAGCGAGAAGCAAGGACAAAACCAGAAGGAGGCGCGGAGGAGCTGGAAAAGCCCAAGGTACGGAGACGCTGCGCGTGGCGCGCGGAGAGGAAGGAGCCAGAGAGGAGGGGGAGACGGAGTGCCTGGCGGGCGTTCCCTAGCGGAAAGGAGATAAAACTCCAACTGTGCTAGGCCCCCGACTGCTCTGAACCCCAGTTCCCCAGACCCTGGAGACCAAGGCTCATCCATAGGGAGCCGGGCTGTAAGGCGGGATCCCGGGGAAGCCGCGGCGAAAGGAGGTCCCGGCTGCGCGCACACTGCGCGCAAAGAAGGGACGGTCCGCTGTGCCGCGGGATTGCCCTGGCCGGAAGGAGACTGGGGCTCCAGACTGCTCTGAAGGCCACCTCCAAGTCCACTTCAAACTGAACTGAACCCCAATACCGGGCTCATTGGGGGAGAGCACATAGACTGTTTGGCAGCAGGTGAAAATCGAGGGCACCTATCTCTCAGAGGCGCCGGCAGCGAGCACTGAAGGACCCGCATAGGGCGGGGCTGACGGAAGCCAAAGCTGCAGGCTCCACCCTGAAACCCCGTCCCATCTGTAACTGCGAAATGCGACAACAAAATAAATCACAAACAAAAGAAATGGAGGACAAAAAGCGTCTGGATATAGAGTTCAAATCTACGCTTATAAGGTTTTTCAAGAATTTCCTAGAAAAGATGGATAAGACCTATGAGGATATGAAAAGAGATCATCAAGAAATGATAAGGGAACAACAAGAAATAAAGAATACATTGTCTGAAATAAAACATATTTTACAGAGTCCTAAAAACAAAAGGGAAGATCGCAAGAATCAAGTCAAAGATTTGGAACATAAAGAGCCAGAAGACACTCCTCCACAGAAGCTAGAAGGCAAGAGAATCCAGAAAATTGAAAATAATGTAAGAAACCTCTGGGACAACTTCAAGCGAACCAACATCAGAATTATGGGGGTCCCAGAAGATGAGAGAGAGCAAGATATCGAAAACATACTGAAAGATATAGTGACAGAAAACTTCCCCCACCTGGTGAAAGAATTAGACTTACAAGTCCAGGAAGCGCACAGAACTCCAAACAAAAGGAATCCAAAGAGGACCACACCAAGAAACCTCATAATTAAAATTCCAAGAGCAAAAGACAAAGAGAGAATATTAAAAGAAGCAAGAGCAAAGAAGGTGGTTACATATAAAGGAGCACCTATACGATTGTCAGCTGACTTCTCAACAGAAACCATGCAGGCCAGAAGGGAATGGCAAGAAATATTCAAGGTGATGAATAGTAAGAACCTACAGCCGAAGATAATCTATCCAGCAAAGCTATCACTCAGAATCGAAGGTCAGATAAAGAGCTTCACTAATAAAAAAAAGCTAAAGGAGTTCATCACCACCAAACCAGAATTATATGAATTGCTGAAGGGGGTTCTTTCAGAAGAGAAAGTAAACAAAGATAAAAATTATGAACAACAAATATGTAACTATCAACAAGTGAATCTAAAAACCAAGGAAATTAAAAAAAAAATCTGATGAACAATAGTAACTGTTGAATATAATAGAATCAGAGGTATGGAAGGGGAGTGAACTGATGATTCTTGGGGAAAAGGGGAGAGGGGGGGCGTGGGAAGAGACTGAACATAAACTGTGCACCTATGGATGAGGACAATGGGGAGTGGGGAAAGGGCAGAGGGTGGGGTGGAAACCTGGTGGAGGAGAGCAATGGTGAGTGGGGGAAAAAGGAACATTTGTAATAATATGAACAATAAAAATTTATTTAAAAAAAAAAAAAAAGAAAAGTACTTGTTCTTTCTGTGGAAAACTACTTCTCCCCTAGTGTATGTGGAAATTAAAAACCATTGTTTATGTATGATTTAGACCCTGGGGGGAGATACAAAAAGTCAGGGGAAGGAATGAAGTCTGAAAGAGGAAACCTAGAGCCTCAACTGTATACAAGATTTCTCATATAAGAAAAATTATGCAGTGTTTGTCCTTTTCTGTCTGACTCATTTCACTTAGCAGAATGCCTCAAGGTCTATCTGTGTTGTGACATATGGTGGATATATGAGTATCATCATATTATCTTCATGTGACTTTAGTGTCTGAAATATTTTATAACATTTTAAAGAATTCTTAGAATGATTGACAAGGTGATGACTACATGATTTACATTAGAATTAAGACATTGGCATATTAAAAATGATGGAAAGATCTAGCATGCTCACATTTGTCCTCAAAGAAGTCACAACTACTTAAATCCAGAGCTTTGAGGTTGTCTAACTTATTGGTGTAGAGTTGTTCATAGAAGAGATGGAGAATGAACTATCTAACTATCTCTGCTTTTTATGTTGTTGTTACCATTTGCTTGAAATGTTTCTTTTCCATTCCTTTATTCTCAGTCTAAGTGTGTCTTTAAGACAAAAGTGAGTTTCTTGTAGGCAGAAATATTGTTGGATCTTGTTTTGTTTTGTTTTTATTCATTTAGCCAAATAATGTCTTTTAACATGAGAATTTATTGTGTTTTCGTGTAAAGTAATTATTGATAGGTAAGGACTGTAGTCATTTTTTTTTCATTGTTTTCTGGTTGTTTATAGATTCTTATCCTGCTATACTTTTTTGTGTTTTTTATATCTCTTGGTATCAATATGCTTTGACTACTTCATCAGCAGTCAGTTCTGTTTGGGTTTCTGGGTCTGTCTGTCGGTGATTTCCTTGAGCAGGTGGGGCCTACTATTAAGGTCTTTGTTGCCGGGGGCGGGGGGGGGGGGGGAGGCAACTATTTGAGCTCTGAGAACAGGGTTGGTTGGGGGTGCCACTGGCTGAGAAAGTTTGGATAGGACTGCTGACTTGGTTCCCTACCCAAGTAAGACTGTAGGATGGGCTGCACAGTTGTCTGGATTCTTTGGTCAGGTTTATTAGCTGGTTGGGATTGGATACTGTATTCAGGAGTAGATGAAGCTGTAAATTAGCTTCCCTGCCCTGGTAGAGCAGCAGGATGGTACCCAGGACCTGTATAGCTCATTGTTTGAGAACCTAAATCAGGCAAGAGTGTGCACTGAATTCCCTCGTCAGGTAAGGCTACCATTTTTCTCTGAAGACAGAAGAAGCCATGGGCTGTGCTTTCTTTTAAAGTGCCACTATACATAGGGCTCTCGAACAGGCAAGTGCCCTGGTCAGACAAGATGAGTACTATATTTAGCAATGAGCAGGGCTACAAAATAGATTCCCTGCCCAGGCACAGCAGGAGAAGCAGTTCTAAAGCCAGTAAAGTTCTTCATTGTATTAACTTAAGCTGACCCACAACCCAAGTTCCCTGACCAAACAGGGCCATTGGCTTTACACTGGGGATGATCAGCTCTCTCCACCTCGCTCTCAGCTCAAGTGCAAGTGAGCTGCCCTGCTTCCAGGAGTTGTCACCAGCCCTTCTTAGTCAGATGTGGACAGAAGACATTCTCCACAGCAGAAGGGACTGTGATTCAGCTTCTTACCTGGGCAAAGCAGACTCTAGGGCCAGCAAATCTCCTTGTCTGAGGCTCAGAATCAGGCTGATACACATTTCATCTATTTCCCTGGTCAGAGTGCACCCCCAACTTGCTTCTGCAGATGAGCAAAGCCATAGGTTGGTATTACTTCCTGGGCACCGCAAGCATGAACTTGGTCTGCCAAGATCCTTGGGCTGGTTTTTGCCAGCCCCTCTTCCCTTCTCGGTGACAGTCAGATTCCCAGTGATTAAGCCCCACAGATTCCCCTGCACTCACCATGATGTTCCCACAAGTGACCCACAATGCTAGGGATGATTGGCTGTCCCTCCAGGTTCCCTTTTCCATACAAGTCACAGGAAGCTCAGGGGAGACCTTTCCAAGTAGTATTGTGCTATCCCTTGGGGGGAGGGGGAAACGATATGGCCAGCCTATACCTACTTCTCTTACCTTTTCAATCCAGTCTACCTTGGTCTCTATGGTGCAAGAAGTACTTCAGCCTCAGCCCCGTGTTATAGGATTCTCTTAGTTGTGTTTGGTCTTAATTAGTGATTAGCTATTCTTCTTATGAGAGGGAGCAAAATCAGGAACAACCTATGTCACCATCTTGGTAATGTCACTCTCCAGTTTTCCTATTATTTTTTAATATAATTTTTTATTGATGTCAGAAAAGGAGAGGGAGAGAGATAGAAATATCAATGATGAGAGAACATCATTGATTGCTGCCTCCTGCTTGCTTCTCCCTGCCCTTCCCCCCCCCCATACACACACACACACACATATACACACAAACACATACTAGGGATTGAGACTGTAACCTGGGCATGTGCCCTGACCAGGAATTAAACCTTGACCATCTGGTTCATAGATCAATGCTCAATCACTGAGCAACAGCAACATAGCCAATTTCACTATTCTGTTTTTTTGTTGTCTTTTCACTTATTTTAATTTATTTTATTTTTAATCTTTATTGTTGAAAATATTACATATGTCCCTGTATTTCCCCCATTAACTCATCTAGCCTGCCCCAGGCCCCTGCCCCAGGCCTTTAGCACCCTATTGTCTGTGTCCATGGATTATGCATATATACATATAAGGTCTTTGGTTGATCTCTTCCCACCCACTCACCCATCCTACCTTCCCTCTGAGATTCCACAGTCTGCTTTATGCTTCTATGTCTCTCTATCTATTCTGTTCATCATTTTATTTTGTTCATTAGATTCCACATAAGAGTGAGATCATATGATACTTGCCTTTCTCTGACTGGCTTATTTTGCTTAGCATAATACTCTCCAGGTCCCTCTATGCTATCTCAAAGGGTAAGAAATCCTTGTTTTTATTGCTGGATAGTATTCTATAGTGTAAACCTATTACAGGGTTTTTATCCACTCATCTACTGATGGGTGGTTGAACTGTTTCCATATCATAGCTATTGTAAATTGTGCTGCTATGAACATAGGGGAGCAAAATTTTTTTCTGATTAGGATATATTTCTAGAAGTGGGATCACTGGTTTTAATGGTAGTTCCATATTTAATTTTCTGAGAAAATTCCATACTGTTTTATATATTGGCTAGATCAGTCTGCATTCCCACCAGCAGTGTTTTTTTTCCACAACCTCACCAGCACTTGTCATTTGTTGATTTGTTGATGGTAGCCATTCTGGCAGGTGGAGGTGATACCTCATTGTCATGTTAACATGCATCTCTCTGATGATCAGTGACTTTGAGCATTTTTTCATATGTTTCTTGGCCTTCTAAAATGTCACCTTTGGAGAAGTGTCTATTTAGGTCCTTTGCCAATTTTTTAATTGGATTGTTTGTCTTCCTTTTGTTAAGTTGTATGAGTTCTTTATATACTTTGGAAATTAACCCTATATCAATTGTAGCATTGCCAAATATGTTCTTCCATACAGTGAGCTCCCTTTTCATTTTGTTGATGGTTTCTTTTGCTCTGCAGAAGCTTTTTATTTTGATGTAGTATCATTTATTTTCCTCTTAGTGTCCTTTGCGCTAGGAGATGTATCCACAAATATATTGGTATAAAAGATGCCTAAGCTTTTGCTGCCTATGGTTTCTTCTAGGATTTTTATGTTTTCATGACTTACATTTAAGTCTTTTATCCATTTTATTTTATCATTATATACTAGAGGCCTGGTATACAAAATTCATGCATGGGGGCAGGGTCCCCTCAGCCCAACCTGCACCCTCTCCAATCCAGGATCCCTCGGGAGATATCCGACTGCTGGTCAAACGGGCAGTCTGACATCCCTCTCACAATTCGGGACTCTTGGCTCCTAACTGCTCCCCTGCCTGCCTGCCTGATCACTCCTAACTGCTTTTGCCTGCTGGCCTGATAGCCCCTAACTTCCCCCTGCCGGCCTGGTCACCCCATGCAGCCTGCTATTCAGTCATTTGGTGTCTCTCACTAACCACCCTGTTGGCCTGGTTGCCCCACACAGCCTGCTGTTTGGTCATCCATCTGGTTGTTTAGGTCGTGGCAGCCCCTGGCTTTTTAATATATTAGGATAGTATAAATTTGGTGATCTGGTTTCATTTTTTTTTTTTGCATGTATCTGTTCAATTTTCCCAACACCATTTATTGAAGATACTGTCTTAACTCTATTATATGGTCTTGCTTCCTTTGTCAAATATTAATTGAGCATAATGGCGTGGGTCAATTTCTGGAATATCTGTTCAGTTTCATTGATCTATATGCCTGTTCTTGTGCCAGTAACAGGCTGTTAGATTACAGAGGCTTTGTAGTATAACATGGTATTTGGTATTGTGATTCCACCATCTTTGTTATTTCTCAGGATTGCTGTAGCTATTTGGGCTGTTTTTTTAGTTCCATAAAAATTTTTAGAGTATTTGTAATAGATATGTAAAATATGCTGTTGGTATTTGAATAGGGATTGCATTGAATCTGTAGAATGCTTTGGGCAATATGCACATTTTAAATATGTTAATTCAATCCATGAATACTTGTTTATATATCCCTCTATTTGTTTTTTCAATATCCTGTAGTTTTCTCAGTACAGGTCTTTTACCTCCTTGGTTAAGTTTATTCCTGAGTATTTTACTTTTTATGTTGCAATGGTAAATATACTTATTTGTTTAGTTTCTCTTTCTGAGAATTAATAAATGGTGTACAAAAATGCCATCAATTTCAAGGGGTTAATTTGTATACTGCTACATTGCTGAATTCATTTATTAAGTCTAGTAGATTTTTGGTGGAGTCTTTCTATGTACAATATCATGCTGTCTGCAAATAATGACAGTTTTACTTCCTCCTTTCTAGTTTAGATGCCTTTTCTGTTTTCTCCTTGTCTGATCACTGTGGCAACATTTCCAGTGCTGTGTTGTATAAGAGTGGTAAAAGCTGACACCCCTGTGTTGTTCCTGCAATTAGTGGAAATGGGTTTAGGTTTTGCCCATTAAATATTACGTTGGCTGTAGGTTTGTCATATATGGCCTTTATTATGATGAGATATGATCCCTCTGTTCCCACTTTACTGAAAGGTTTTTATCAAAAGTAGGTATTAGATTCTGTCAAATGCTTTTTCTGCTCTATTGATATGATCATGTGATTTTTGTCTTTCAGTTTGTTTCTGTGATATATCATGTTTATTCATTTGTGGATATTGTACCAGCCTTGCATCCCTGGAATAAATCCCACTTGGTCATGGTGTATGATCTCTTTAATATATTGCTGAATCCTATTTGCTAATTTTTTGTTGAGGATTTTTGCATCTATATTCATCGGGGATATTGGCTGTAACTCATATTCTCTCTCTCTCTCTCTCTCTCTCTCTCTCTCTCTCTCTCTCTCTCTCTCTCTCTCTCTCTCTCTCTCTCTCTCTCTCTCTCTCTCTCTCATCAGGTTTTAGAATTAGAATAATGCTGGTCTCATAAAAAGAGGTTGATAGTATTCCTTCCTCTTGGGTTTTTTGGAATAGTTTGAAGAGGATATGTATTAGTTCTTATTTGAGTGTTTGGTAAAACTCCCCTATGAAGTCATAAAGACCAAGTCTTTTGTTTGCCGGGTTTTTTTATTTTATTATTATTACTGCTTCTATTTCATCAGTAGGTATCAGCTATTCAGGTTTTCTGATTCTTTCTGATTCAGTTTAGGGAAATTATAATTTTCTAGGAATTTTCCCATTTCATCCACATTGTCCAGCTTGTTGGCATATAATTGTTCATAGTATTTGCTTACAGTCCTTTGTATTTCTCTGATGTCTGTTGTTACTTCACCTCTTTCATTTCTGATTTTATTTATTTGGGTCTCTCTTAGTCTCTTGATGAGTCTTTCTAAAGGTTCATCAGTCTTGTTTATTTTCCCAAAGAACCAGCTCTTTGTTTCATTGATCTTTTGTACTGTGCTTTTAAGTCTCTATATCATTTATTTCTGCTCTAATCTTTTATTATTTCCTCCTTATACTTACTCTGGGCTTTTCTTGTTATTCTCTTTCTAATTCCTTAAGTTGTAAGGTTGGATAACTTATTAATAGTTTTTCTGAGGTAGCCCAGTTGAGCTATGAACTTCCCTCTTAGAACTGCTTTTGCTGTGTCCCCAAAATTTTGGGGTTGTTTTGTGTTCATTTTCATTTGTTTCTAGGAAGTGTTTTATTTATTTATTAAGTAACCCATTCATTGTTTCATAGCATGCTATTTAGCCTCTGTGTGTTTCATTGTTTTTGAGTATTTTTACTGTAGTTGATTTCTAACTTCATTCTATTGTGATCTAAGGAGATTCTCTTTTTTTCAGATTTTTTTCTTTATTATTAAGGTATTACATTTGTGTCCTTATCCCCTCTCCAACTGGCCCCCCAACTGCCCTCCTCATGACCTCACCTACTGGTGTCTGTGTTCATTGGTTAGGCTTATATGCATACATACAAGTTCTTTGCTTGATCTCTCCCCCTTACCCCCACCCTCTCCCCTCTCATTAATACCCTCCCTCCCCAGAGTTTTGTGTCCATTGGTTGTACTTATATGCATGTATACAAGTCCTTCGGTTGATCTATTATCTCCCCCAGATCTCCCTACCCTCCCCGCTGTAATTTGACAGTCTGCTTGTTGCTTCACTGTCTCTATATCTATCTTTTGGTTCATTGGTTTATAATGTTCTTTATTATCCATAAATGAGTGAGATCATGTGGTGTTTCTCTTTCATTGACTGGCTTATTTCACTCAGCATGATGTTCTCCAATTCCATCCAGGTTGCTGCAAATGATGAGAATTCCTTCTTTTTTATGGCAGCATAGCATTCCATTGTGTAGTGTACCATAGTTTTCTGATCCAATCATCTGCTAACAGGCACATAGGCTGTTTCCAAATTCTAGCTATTGTAGATTGTGCTGCTATGAACATGGGGTGCATATATCCTTTCTGATTGGTGTTTCTAGTTTCTTGGGATATATTCCTAGGAGTGGGATTACTGGGTCAAATGGGAGTTCCATTTTCAGTTTTTTGAGGAAACTCCATACTGTTCTCCACAGTGGTTGCATCAGTCTGCATTCCCACCAGCAGTGCACAAGGGTTCCTTTTTCTCCGCAACCTCGCCAACACTTGTCGTTTGTTGATTTGTTGATGTTGGCCATTCTGACAGGTGTGAGATGGTACCGCATTGTTGTTTTGATTTGAATCTCTCGGATAATTAGTGACTTTGAGCATGTTTTCATGTGCCTTTTGGCCTTCCTTCTGTCTTCTTTTGAAAATATTCTATTTAGGTCCATTGTCCATTTTTTAATTGGTTCATTCATCTTCCTTTTATTTAGTTGTATAAGCTGTTTGTAGATGTTGGAGATTAAACCTTTATCAGTGGTAACATTTGCAAATATGTTCTCCCATACAGTGGGCTTTCTTGTTGTTTTGTTGATAGTTTCTTTTGCTGTAAAAAAGCTTTTTATTTTGATGTAGTCCCATTTGTTTATTTTCTCTTTAGCTTCCATTGCCCAAGGGGCAGTATCAGTGAAGAAGTTCTTTTGGCATATGTCTGAGATTTTGCTGCCTATGGATGCCTCTAGTATTTTTTGGTTTCCCGTCTTATGTTTAAGTCCTGTATCCATTTTGATTTTATTTTTGTGTATGGTGTAAGTTGATGATCAAGTTTCATTCTTTTGCATGTATCTGTCCAATTTTCCCAACACCATTTATTGAAGAGACTGTCTTGACTCCATTGTATATTTGTGCCTCCTTTGTCAAATATTAATTGAGCATAGTGATTTGGGTTGATATCTGGGTTCTCTATCCTATTCCATTGATCTATATGTCTGTTCTTGTGCCAATACCAGGCTGTTTTGAGAACAGTGGCTTTGTAATACAGCTCGAAATCTGGTATTGAGATCCTTCCTACTTTACTCTTCTTTCTCAGAATTGCTGTGGCTATTTGGGGTCTTTTGTTGTTCCAAATAAACTTTTGGAGAGTTTTTTCTAGGTCAGTGAAATATGCTGTTGGTATTTTAATGGGGAGTGCATTAAATCTATAAATTGCTTTGGGAAGTATGGACATTTTGATGATGTTGATTCTACCAATCCACGAACATGGTATGTTCTTCCACCTGTTTACATCTTCCTCTATCTCTTTTTTCAATGCAGTGTAGTTTTCCACATATAGGTCTTTTACTTCCTTAGTTAAGTTTATTCCTAGGTATCTTAATTTTTTGGTGTGATGGTAAATGGAATTGCTTTTTTAGTCTCTGTTTCTATAAGTTCACTGTTGGTGTATAGAAATGCCATAGATTTCTTGGCCTTAATTTTGTATCCTGCTACATTGCCAAATTCATTTATTAAGTCAATTAGTTTTTTAATGGAGTCTTTTGGGTTTTTTATGTACAGTATTATGTCATCTGCAAATAAGGATAACTTAACTTCTTCTTTTCCAATTTGGATGCCTTTTATTTCCTCTTCTTGTCTAATTACAATGGCTAGTACTTTCAGTACTATCTCAAACAGGAGTGGTGAGAGTGGGCATCCCTGTCTTGTTCCTGTTCTTAGAGGAAATGGTTTTAGTTTTTGTCCATTGAGTATGATGTTGGCAGTGGGTTTATCATATATAGCTTTTATTATGTTGAGGTATGATCCTTATACTCCCACCATGTTGAGGGTTTTTATCAGGAAAGGGTGTTGGATTTTATCAAATGCTTTTTCTGCATCAATTGATATGACTATATGATTTTTATCTTTCAATTTGTTTATGTGATGTATCACGTTTATTGTTTTGTGGATATTATACCATCCTTGCATTCCTGGAATAAATCTTACTTGGTCATGGTGTATGACCTTTCTGATGTTCTGTTGGAGCTGATATGCAAGAATTTTGTTGGGGATTTTGGCATCTATGTTCATAAGGGATATTGGCCTGTAATTCTCTTTCATTGAGTTGTCTTTATCTGGTTTTGGTATTAGGGTGATGCTGGCTTCATAGTCCATCAATCTTTTGATGAAACTTACAATTATGACATGCTGGAACTGGCTTCTGGCAGTGTCTCTAACCCCAGAGCCCCCAACCCTGGCTTCTGCTCACATGGCTCCAGTTCACTTCTGCCCTCCTTCTGCCAGAGCCCAAGATGAGTGGCTTTACATAAAATTTTGTCCATTGGCCCTTTAAGAGGGTGCCTACATTTCCATCCATATCTCCCTGGCAGGCAGCACCCTGTTGCTTTTCACAGCGAGATGCTCTGTGGACACCTTCTCAGTTCTGGTGCTCTGAGCTTGGGATTTAGCTCTGAGCTAGGGAATCCAGCTTGGGATTTAGACCTCAGAGTTCTCCCTACACAGCTAAGATATCCTTTCAGAACTTCAGCTGCTGCCTGTGGGGGCCTGGCCAGCTCTTTCATGACTCTGCACTTCCTACCATCTCTATGCAGGCTTCACTTTCAGTCCTTGCTTATCAGAGTTCTCTTCAGCTAGTCTTCAGTTGATTATTCAGGATGGTTTTTTCTGTATTTTAGTTATAATTTCAGTCTGGTCCTGGGAGTGTATCAGTGTAGCTTCCATTTATTTGGATGCTATTTTCAATTTTTTTATTGATTTTGGAGAGAATTAAGGTAGAGAAAGAGAAACATTAATAGATTGCCTTCCATAGGGATCAAACCTGAATCCTAGGCATGTGCCCTGACTGGGAATCAAACCCACAACCTTTAGGTGTATGGGACAGTGATCCAACCAACTGAGCCACACCAGCCAGCGTAGTTTTTCTATTCTTGATGTAGCATACACACCCCTTTCCACATTATTTTTCCTTCACTTGTATTCTCAGTTTTGATCCCATGGTCACCTATTTCAAAAATGTACATTTATGCTTTGAATCATCTGTCCTATTCATCTTCAACCTTGTCACTCCTGAGTCACATACATTTTCCCTTTTATTTATTTCTGTTTCCAGGCTACTGAATGTTGTGATTTAAGTAACAAAACTCTGCCTAAAGGATTCTCTACTTTTGTAATAGAACAACTGTTTGTGGGCACTTTGAGGATAGAAATTGTGTCTTCATCATTATTTCTTTCCCTATGTCATTTCACTAGGGCTGACATAACAAATTATCACAAACTGTGTGTCTTTAACAGCGGAATTTACTGTCTCAGGACTGGAGACTAGAAGTCTAAGGTCAAGGGCAGGGTTGGTTCCTTCTGAGAGCTCAGAGGGAGAATATGTTTCATGCCTCTCTCTTAGCTTCACGTGATTTTCTGGCAATCTTTCCTTGGCTTGCAGAAACATTATTTCTATCTGTGCCTTAATGTTCACATGGTGCTCTCCTTTTGTTCATGTCTCAATGTCAAAATTTCCTTTTTTTATATGGACACCAGCTATATTGGGTTAGAGGCCCATCCTAGTCCAGTATGATCTCATTTTAACTAATTAGATCTGCAATGATGCTATTTCCAAGAAGGTTCCTATTCTGAGATACTGAAGGTTATAAAACTTTAACATAGGAATTTTGGGTAGACACAATTTAACCCATTACAGTATCCTGTGACTGAGATCAGAAGCAATGAGAGGTTGAACTAAAAGCATCCCTCTGGAGAAGAGGCTTTTGTTTGTAATCCAATAAATATTTCTCGAACTCAACATTCTCTTTCAACTTGAGCCCTTTTCTTCAGTGTGTGTCCTAATGTCATATATAATACTCCAACTAGTTTATCTTTTAAGTATTCTTTTACCTACCTCCATTAAACTGGAGAGCACTCTTGTTCCACACAATGTAGCATTTGGACACTACCATATTAGTTTCCCTAATGGCTTCTGACTTACAATGCTGGGTTTATTTTGGTTTGCATATGAAATTTGATTGGGTGCATTCATACTGAGTTTATTTTTTATTTATTAATCAGAATAATCAGATCTCAAGTTGATAATTAGCTGGCAAGTTGTGGCAAACAGATACAAAGTTACTTATAGATATCTGTCACTTTTCTCTGCATGTTAAATTGACTAATAAATCATATATCTATTAAAGTGGAAGACTATCCAAACTAAATCTCTTTTACTGAAAATGTGACATTTTAGAGTAACATTCTTAAATGTTCACAATGTCTACAGTTTACTTAGTCTGCTGCTCCAGAATGTGAATTTTTGTTATTTTAAAATGACTCATAGGTGTTCTTACCATTCAACATGGAAGGATGTTGGGTTATATATTCTAAACTTGTCTTATGTAATACTAGAGGCCTGGTACACAGATTCGTGCACGTTGAAAGAAAATTAATTAGGTGACTGGCAGGGCAAAACTGGGCAAGACAGGCCAGACATGCCCTGGAGCCAACCTCCCACGGTTCCTCCACACTTGGGGCAGCACCAGGGCTCAAAGGGCATCTGCAGAGTGAGCAGGGTCCCTCTGGCAAGTGGGGGTCCCTCAGCCTGATCTACAGTGATCCGGCCAAAACTGGCAGTCCAACATACCCCAAGGGGTCCCATAGTGCAACAGAGCACTCTGCAAAGTTGCTGTCGCTCAGCAGCTCCTTCATTGAGTGTCTGCCCCCTGGTGGTTAAAGCACATCATAGTTACTGGTTAGAGCATCTACCTCCTGGTGGTCATTGTACATCATAGCTACCAGTCAGACGGTAGGATGGTTGCTTAGGCTTAGATATAGGTATAGATATAGATATAGATAGATATAGATATAGATATAGATATAGATATAGATATAGATATAGATATAGATATAGATATAGATATAGATATAGATATAGATATAGATATAGATATAGATATAGATATAGATATAGATATAGATATAGATATAGATATAGATATAAATTTTTCACCTCAGAAAAGATGTTGCTATAGGTAGATAGATACATTTCCATTTTCCCATTTAAAGTTTCCTTTATATTGTAGAAAAACAAAATATCACATAACACATTTGAACATTTTCATATTTGAGTGCCTATATATTATAAAAATAAACGTGAAAGGTGTTAACTGATATGCTTTCTTTTCTAGGCAAATATGATAAAAGCATCTAATTACTTCAGAATATTTAAGCAGGGAGAAGTTGAGGAATATACAATAAGAACTTTCTGGTTAACTTTTAATTCTTTTTCTTTTTTAACAGTAATTACTTGGGGAAAGGAAAGGATTGAGACAATCGAGATAAGAAAAAATTTATCTTTTGTAGAGAATACCCTTAGCAAGATCCGAAATATCATGGAGATCATCGCCCATTAGAGAGCTCAGTGGGATAGTGTATGAAATATCAGAATTTTATCCCCATTTCTCACATTGTCTCTTTTAATGGAGCAAACTAGAGAGGTGAACTACCCTGTAGAAGCTGAAAGCCTTTGGAAGCCACTTTGACTCAAGCCTCTGTAGACCCTTTCATATCTTCTTGGTTTCAAAAGATCAGGACAGTGAATACACCTGCCTTACCGAGAGAGCACAAAAACTGTGAGTTTTCTCACAACAGAAAGATCACAATGAGAATGATTCACCAAATTTCTCTCCCAGTTGAAGTTTTATTTTTTTACATTTGTGTTGAGAACGGCTCTATGCCAATTGGGTTATGACAATTTATAAAGTATTAACAAGTACAAGAATTCATATAATTTGTTCTATAAGGTCGATAAAGTCCCAATCTCCATTCTTATTGCCAGACAAAATATCATGCCAGGAAGCTTAAGTAACATTCCAAAGCCAAGATTCTGTAACATTATAGGCCAGGAAATCAGACATCTTCAGATTCACTGTGTAAACAAACCATTTAGGATTATTGAGAGATTAGAATTTATCCCTCCGATGTAGGATAGCTATAGGCTTTTCTGCTTTTCTATACCCTGACTATGCAAGAGGAGGAAGTTACCCCTAAAATAATTTAACTAGTCCACATATTTTTAATATATTTTATTGAATTTTTTTTTTTTTTTTTTTTTTACAGAGAGGGATAGAGAGCTAGAAACATCGATGAGAGAGAAACATCCATCAGCTGCTTCTTGCACGCCCCCTACTGGGGATGTACCCGCAACCAAGGTACTTGAATGCGGGCCCACTTCTAATACCCATTGTGCTGTTTAACAGCCCACCAATTTAATCAGTGGAATTCCTTTCCCTGACATTCATTAGGCTAATTATTGAAGTTTCTGATTTGATTCAGAATAAAGAACTAAATCAGTTATATCAGCCCCCTCTGGAGTCTGGGCTTCTTTTAGAATGCAAGTGAGGTGTGGCTGAGCTGTGAGATCTCACATCTAATGTGTAACATACCTTAACTTTAGATAATATATAGTAAATTACAGGCGTCATAGCATTATAGCAAATCTCTCAGATACTAAGGTCTTTCATGATACCATTATTCTATTATCTATCCTTCTCTTTTTCTTTTTCTTATGCCCAGGCTCTCCTTCATGCTAATAAGCGTTCTCTCTGGGTTTCTTCTCTTCCTTCAATTTAAACGACAGTGTATCTCTGTTTCTTCTCTTCTGCCTCCTGGGAAATAACTTTTTCTGCCACTATTCACACTGGTATTTCCTTCAAGAGAAGTCTCTAGACCACCTGCTTCAGAATCACCTGGGTTAAACTGTTAAAAATAGATTCCTGAGCAGCACCTCTAAGGTTCATGTAGAAATCTGCAATTTTAACAGGCACATCCTCGTGATTCTCATATACACTTAAATTTGAAAACACACTCTGTTTTGTGTGTTCCAGTCAAGTGTAAGATCTATATTAAACATAAAATGTGTGCAGGTCGGGTTTCTTTGGTATTTTTACTTGGTGCATCTACTTCTCAGCACAATGTGGAACCTTCATAAATATTTAATGTAAAGCACACTCTCAATTATTCAGGTGTGAATTAACTCACTGATGGATATCCAAACCCTCAGTTTCTTCTGCCTTTTCTTTAATGCCTTATGGCTATTTCTCTGGGGAACAAATCCTTCATCGGTTGCAACTTGTTAGCAAGTTTGATGAAAGGCCTAGTGTCCAGGCACATTGAAATATAGTTGAGGGTTTTTTCTGTGCAATAAATATCCTACCCAAAAGGACCATCCCTTCTATGGGTAATAGGAGCTGGCTATACTATCCACGAACCAAACAAGACAGAATTAACTGACTTTTCCCATTTACTGAGAAACAAAATATTTCATAATAGCTTTACAATTTACAATACTTATTGATAAAATATCCATGTAAAGTGCCATAAATACAGCTAAGTTATTGGGTCATTAAACAGTAAAAAAAGAAAAAAAAATTCCCACAGCAGTTTGAAAATGCCATTGAGTGGTATCCTTTACCAAAATTGGGAAGAAGTTAGACAAAAAGGGACAAAGTCAATTCTTTTTTCTCAGATACATACACACAAATACAGTAGAAAATAGACTATTTGCCATCTCTCACACCCAGGTAAAAAAAGACTTACTACTTCACCACCTTTTCCATCACCTTTCTTTCTGTGGGGTTTTCTCGGGCTTCCTGGGATATTATTGCCATGTGATATGATTATAAACATATCAAGTTGTAAGACCTTTCTTACCCAGTGGCAGATCCTTGTGTATCTGCAACTGTCTGGTCATGTAACATAAAGGACCTAGATTATTCACTTTCAAGTAACTTAAGAACAATTCATCATGAAGATTCATAACGCCTTTGAACAGGGGGAAACTCGTTTTTATTTGAACAATGTCCAATACCTTTATGAACTTTTAGCACTTTGGCATAGTCACCCCATGCTTGTATATTCACTCTGTACAGAGGTTCTTTGTGAATCATCACCACCTCCATCACACACACGCCTCTGTTTCTTTCTTCAAAACAGGTATCATGAAGATTTCTCTAATGTATTCACTGGAGTGCTGCTATTCATTTACTTGGGACTCCTAGGCCTTCAAACTGCTTCAGTCTATTGTTGCTCGATTGCAGAGTTGCATAAGAGAACTACGTGTTGGAAAAGGATAGGTTTATGAGAACATAAATGGATTATGCAAGTGGCATAGTCCTTGATGGAAGTCAAATATAATATGCTTAATTCACACATTGCCTTATTATTCTTTAATATTGTGTCTCCTTGCTGTAATTTGGCATTGTTTGCATGAAAGATAGCACTTTAAAATGCCTTTGACTTTTGATAGACTCAAGCCAAAATCATTTCATGCTTTTTGTTTTAATATGGCTTGTGGAAGCAGAATTGTTAAGAAACTGCTTCAGGAGTCTGGGGCAAAAGATGAAACTCTAGCATAGATTTTCAACATCGAAAAAAAATTTTAAGTGGGAATAGAGCTATGATTTTGATCTTTTTCTATCCAAAAGGTTTAACCTCATTCCCTATGCACATTACAAAGCTGTTTAGATTCTCATTTCAGTTGGAATACCTTTGGCTGCCCCATGGTGGCTGCTGAGAACTTGATTTAGGAGACACTAGGCTCTATTGGAGTATGCAGTCCATCATTGCTCCTGAAAGGATGAGCACTTTGTGCTTTCCAGATGAAAAATGGAAAAGCTTCCAAGAATCTAGTTAAATCTCAATTAAATTTAGATCCAAAATCGTATTGTTCCATTCCTGGCCAAAGGGACCAAATTATATAATAAGTCTTTTTCAATTCCAATTTCAAGTTCTTATTCTTACCTATTAAATCACCTAAAGTGCTTCTACAGGTCTACCAAATAATACTCAGATTTCCAACTCTAAAGAATGCTACTTTCTACTGCATATTTCTTGCCTTTATAATGATAGTCCCATACTTTTCTCCCTGCATCTCATCTCTGAAAAATATTTTACTCTGACCAGTCCTTTTTCCAAACTATTCTTATTTCAGCAAATTAGGTGGTTTCGTTGGCTTTCAATAACAGGGATTTATTTACTTTAATTCTTTTTTACACATGGGGGGGTGGTAGTTAGAGGAAGTTTAGATAGAAGAGAAGAATTACACTATCAATGAAAACAGTGAAGGTCACATGGAGGCAAAATAGCCAAATGCATGGAGGAAAGTGGAAATATACTATTGCATTTCTAGCCCACTGCCCTTTAGTTTAAAAAAAAAAAAAAAAAAAAAAAAAGCAGACAGCAAGGAAAGGAAAAAGAAAAAGGGAGGGAGGGAAAGAGGGAGGAAGGAGGGAGGGAGGAAGGCCTCTACAGGAGGAAAGGAGATGTTGATGGAGGGAAAGAAGAAGGGAGAGAGGAAGGGGGAAAATACCTTTGACCTTGTAGAATGAGACATCCCCAAATCCTGGTAAGATTGATTTCATTGTTACTATTTTGCATAAGCAACTACTCTCGGGGTCATGTGAAAGCAGAAACATTTATTATTCTAAGAAAACTAACTATATTTTTTCCTTAAAACTGATTTTGCTGAAATGGATTTTTCCTATGGAAATCTCAGCTTTGATGCATTTATATTCCAAGGTTAAAATGATCTGGGTAGTGAGAAGGAAATGGAAACTTCAGCAGGTAAAATTTCCCCATACCTCAGAGTAGAAGTGTGCAGAGCCGTCTCTGTAAATCAAACGCCTGCACATCTAACCATAAATAAAGTCCCCAGGAAACTGCCTATTAACAGAACCCTGTCTTCTTAAAAAGAATTTTCTTTTTAAATGAAGAAACCTTTTGGAAGATTAATTATCCGCTCACCACTTCCCTGACACTAATTTCTGTTTCTTTTCTTTAAAGTCAAAGTTGCTTGTATTTGGTCTGCAAAAACCCATTTCTGAAATATCCCTTCAATAATTTTCATGTGAAAAAACTCCAGGAGAGTAGGAAACATAAAGACAGGAAGAGGGAGAAAGAGAAACAATTGGTTTTAGGAAGGGAAATGGCATGAATATTTCTGCAAATCTCAGACATAGGTCAGGGGAAGAGTGGAGATAAAATAATTGTTTTGAATGGATCACATTCCCATCCACTTTAAACTGGTGTCAGATAAGCTAAATTAGAAGCTATTAGAACATGAAGCTCCTCCATGTTTATCAGACAAGTGATAGCATGTCTTGCCAACAGCCCAAACTAATCTCATGGCAGATAGGATAGCATTAGGTGGAGGCTATTGACTGGGGTTCTAGGTCATATGTAAGGACAGGTTTACTGCAATTTGAGGACCTCAAAATAAGCTTTCTCAAGAAAAGGCCCCCAGATCAGAGTGAACCTTGTTTCATAGGTGTGTACTGGCTGGGCCCTCTGGTCAAGGCCATCTTTTCCAGAATCTACTTGTTCAGGACTTGATACACTTCAGGCTGCGAAGGACTGGCCAAAGCCGTCATGACTAACATTAGCCTCATTGGTGTCTGACTGCTCTCCCAAAACACCTCTTGCTTCCTGCAGTAATAGTTTTTTAAATATAACTTTGTCTACTATTAACAAGAATACATTTACCCTTAATTTAGATGATATAGCTTATGTAGAAGTAGGGTATAAAAGCTTTTCCAGAAGTCTTTTTAAAATATTCTGAAGGAAAATGGCATTTTGTAAGAAAGAGCTAGCTATGCTGAAAATGATGTGTATGCAGAAAGAAACCTAAAAGCTAAGCACAACACTATACCAAGAAAATAAAAACCTAGATGATTAGGTAGTGATTCATTGCCCAAGAAATAATGTCTGTGTGAATGGCAATGGGAGCATATTAACAACGCTGTGTTTCTTTTCCAAATACCTGGAACTGCCTTTCCAACCAAGTGCACATATTGTCTCAATTCTACTACCCACCAACGATTTTAATAAGGCTGCATGATTCATACCAGCTCATTTACTGATGCTTCATAACACACTCTGGCAAGAACAGTTGCAATGTACTACTTTTTAGCAATTCAGTTTTATATGAACTGAGCATGCAGTTTTTAAGAATATGCGTGTGCCTCTTGCTATACAAAATAATTTTTAAGCAATAAAATAATTTACCTAAGCATTTTATTAATTGATAGACCCATATTCTGCATTTTCAACCTAAAAAGGATGAAAGCAAATTTTCTCTAGACAGGACCAGCTTCTGCGGTTTCTGCTAGTGTTGTCGCCCTTGTGACTTAGAGTAATCAGGAAAATTTAATTACCGAGTTTGAATTAAGTCCTTGAAAAGTACAGTACAATGGCTTCAGCTTATTGCAAGCACTTTAGGAAGTGGTTATTTCAGTCTCATAACTGACTGGCTCAATTAAAAGGAGACAGGAAAACCATTTCCTGAAGCAGGCACTGTGTTATTCACTGCTGTCACCTAGTAAGCCAGTGGTTCTCCATTTTGTCCCATCCTGGTCAATTTGAAGGGTATGGCACAACCCATTTTTTATTCACTTCATCAGGAATTCTCAGCCAGGAGATGGGAGTGCATCAGAATTCAGGGTGAGATTACATGAGCAATTAGAACCTTGGATGATTCTAATATATCAAGATACACAGCCATATGGGGTTTCTTGCTCCCAATCAGATGGATATCTCATCTAAAGCCTATGCTTTGTAGGAGACGAACATTACACATAGCAGAACACTGCTATTAATCTAACTTACAATAAGTGCAGCAGAAAATAATCAGAGACCTGCTTCAATTCTTACTATATGGTTTAAAAAGAAAAACAAAAAAAAACAAAAAAAAAAAACAAAAAAAAAACAGGTGTTGGATAGGAAGAGCAACAAAGACCTAATAGAAAAGGACATCCAAAAACTCTACATAGCATCACTCTTATTTAGACCCTAGAAAACCAAAACCTACCTTTATCAGTATAACTTTGAAATTCCTTTTATGATACATGGGGTGATAACCTTATCTGAAACATAATCTTTGTAATCTCTGAATGTGCATACATATATCTTATAAGGACAAAAATTAATTTACTCCATCAGATCTTTTCATTGAACTTCAGGAATGCATACATAGATAAATTGAATCTTACATCAAAAACAAATTATTGTTATAATGGATGTCAGCTTTAGTCTTTCAACTTAAAAGGCAAAAGGATGACTGCCTTCTCTAAATTCCAAAATGTATGCAAGAGAAAAAAAAATGGAGGTGGTTAAAAGTGATCCACTTCTGGGCATATTCCTACTGCACTGGATATAAAAAAAAGATAAATAAAGGAAAATCTCAAGGCCTCCTGGGAACCTAAAAGGAAAGAATGCCTGGAGGAGCCATTTGAGTTGGAAAAATGCTTCATATTGGATATGCTAAGTTTAATGCGACAATTAGATCTTCAAGTGAACATGTTGAGCAGAAAGGTTTATAAGGCTGGAGTTCAGGAAAGAGGTCCAGGCTGTAAATAAAGATTTGGGGGTCACTGGCATATAAATAGAATTTAAAACCAAGAGAATGGGTGGGATTGTCAAGAAAGGATGAGACCTGGGGCTCTCTGAGCTATGAGGTTGAAAAGAGGATGAGGGTGAAGTCGGTTTGGCTCAGTGGTAGAGTGTCAGTCTGTGGACTGAAGGGTCCCAGGTTCAATTCCGGTCAGGGGCATGTACATTGTCTGCAGGCATATCCCCAGTAGGGGGTGTGCAAGAGGCAACTGGTCGATGTTTCTCTCCCATCGACGTTTCTAGCTCTCTATCTCTCTCCCTTCCTCTCTGTAAAAAATCAATAAAATATATTTTTTTAAAAAAAGAGAAAGAAATAAAGAAAGAAAGAAAGAAAGAAAGAAAGAAAGAAAGAAAGAAAGGGAAAGAAAGAAAAGAGAATGAGGAGGAAACTCAATGGGGAATAACCATTGAGGTAGAAGAAAAGTGAAGAATGGGTGAAGTCTTAGGATCCACGTGAAGAAGTATTTCAAGGAGGAAGGAGTTATCGAGGAAGATGGGGATTGAGAACTGGCCATTTGATTTAGCAACAAAAGGTCATAGTGTCTTTGAAAAAGTTGTTTCTGTGAAGTGGGTAGGGGCAAAGGTTTAGTTGGAATGGACTTAAAGGAAATGAAAGCGTAAACATTGAAGCCAAGAAGTAACTTCTTCAAGAAGGGAAGCAGAGAAATGGGGCACAGGCTGGAAGGAGAAATGAGATCAGTAGACCTTTTTTTAAGCGCCTATATGATTATAGGAAACAAAAATAGATGTTGTAGAAGAGAAAGGATAGATTTCCTAATATTATGTCCTTGAGTAGACAAGAGGAAGTTGAGTGTAGTGTTCAAGAGGAATGATTGGCTTTAGTTGGGAGTACAAACTATCTCTAATGCAGGAAAGAAAATATATTACCTAGCTGTAAATGTGGGCTGTGCCAATTTATGGAAGGTCTCTTCAGATAGCTATTTTTAGGTCATATTGGAAATGTAATCAGTTGAAATTGAAGATGATGTGGGAGGTGTTAGCAATTTAAGAAAAAAGGATAAGAAATGGAATAATCATCTAGGAGTGTAGGAAATTAAATTATCAAAGGTTCTGGTCATAGCATGTGGCAGCCCCTAGCCACATATACCTACTGAACACTGGAATATGACTTGTCTGACTGAGGAAATTAATTTAAAATTGTACTTAATTCTGATTTTCATTTTGATTTAAAAATTGATGATATTCCATTCTTTAGAAAACTTAAGAATATTTGGAAAAGTTTGAATATGTAACTTGTTTCAGTCATAACTTTTATGAAATTTAAATACAGATCCTGCATTTTCTATGAACATTTAACATCCAAATTGAGAAGTGCTGTATGTGTCAAATGCACACCAGATTTCATAGAATAAAAAAAGTTAAATAGCTCATTTATATTTTATGTTGGTTATATATTGAAATAATATTGCATTATGTAAAATATATTGATGTTCATTTAATCTTTTTATTCTATTTTTAATATGCCTTCTAGAATTTTTTTAAATTATACATATGGTTTGCATTACATTTTTATTGTAAAATGTGGGCTGAGGAAAATTAAATATGGTTGCGGGGCAATCTTAAAGGCTCAGTGGTCATGAATTTAAAGTAAAACCAATCATCAAGGCTTTATGATTTTTCTCCATCCATAGTCAATGGTATGTGCGGAGTAGGCAGACTATTGGATTTAAGCAAGGTTGGGCTCTTGTCGAGTACAACAAAGCAAAAGAAGGTCAAAGTGCTTTCAAGGGAATTATTGTGAAATTTAAGCTAAGTGGTGAAATAAGGAGGTGCAAGGGCTAAGAGAAATGAAAAATGTGCAGCCAGTGGATTCCTGAACTTGGTGAATTTTATAGCTTATTGGAGACAAACTATAAGATGAATGAGAGAGATAAGAAATGGTAGTTAGAGTGTGAACTGCTTGAAATTGAAATTATTGTGTAGTTTTGACAGCAACAAGGTATAGGGTATGATCATAAGAGTGAATGACTGATATAAGTTGGTGAAGAACAGGAATTAAAAGAACTGAGAGGTCAGGAATTAAATAAAATCAACAATTCAGGAAGGAATAGTAATTGGAGCAAGGGGTTGTAATCCAGAAGCAAAAATCTTTAGGAAATGAGTTGGGTGATTTGGAGTAATATAAATTACAACAGCAAAGAGGATGAAAGTCTTGGGAATTGAGGTTCCAAGTTGGAAGTTTTGAGGTGGGATAAGGAAACTATCCCAGCCCAGTGACACTTGACACATAAGACTAGAAAACCATTCATGACATGAAAGTTGTACAGAGGATGATGTGTTCCCAAGAAAAATTCAGTTTTTTATTAAGAAATAAATGAAACATCAGAGAAAAGACTAGCAGTGGACCACAGAGTCCAGAGGACACAATGGAAGGCTTTCCGAATGGAAGACTAGAATGGATGAGGAGAGGGTTGACCAGGGAGATTGGTGTTTCTGTGATGAATGACGTAGGACTAAAGGGCCAATGTGGTTGGTCCTATGGTTCTCATGGAAGATTGTATAGGTAAACTATGAGTTTTAGGAGTGTCTGGGCCACTTTTTACTCCTGCTGTGGAAGTCAAGAATCTTAGAAGGTGTTTTAATTTTTGCTTTACTAGCCTTTGACCCTGAAAGCTTAGCATCTCAACTGAGATAAGTTGCCGAAACCGGTTTGGCTCAGTGGTAGAGCGTAGGTCTGTGGACTGAAAGGTCCCGGGTTTGATTCCGGTCAGGGGCATGTACCTTGGTTGTGGGCACATCCCCGGTAGGGGGTTTGCAAGAAGCAACTGGTTGATGTTTCTCTCTCATCAACGTTACTAGCTCTCTCTCTCTCTTCCTCTTCGTAAAAAATCAATAAAATATATTTTAAAAATAAGTAAATAAAGTAAAAAAATAAACTGAGATAAGTAAAATATACATGATAAACAATTTAAGGATCCCTTATCTTTTAATAAGAAGCTTAAGCCATCCCCATTTATTGTGGTAATTGATATGCTTAGCATTACTTTTGCCATCTTCATTTTCCAAATCATCATTTTTTATTTTCCTAATTTCTCTATAATAATCAAAATAAGTCTACTTATTTATTATTCACTAAAGGCCCAGTGCATGAAAATTCATGCACTAGAGGGGGTCCCGCAGCCCAGCCTGTCCCATCTCACAGTCCCGGAGCCCGCAGGGGCGGGAGGCAACCCAGTGATCAGGGGAAGGTGACACCCCACCACACCTCTGCTGCTGCCACTGACAGCAGAGCAAGCCTAGGCCAGCGCTGGTTACCTGAGCCTCAGGTGGCCTTGGGTGACTGGGCAGCCGCCATCTGAGGCTTGCTTGCACCTCAGACCAGCCCTGGGCAGCTAGGAAGCCACCATCTGAGGCTTGCCTGTGCCTCAGGTCTACCCTGGACAGCTGGGAAGCTGTGCCTCAGGCCAGCCCTGGGGGCTTGAGGGGCTTAGGGGACTGGGTGCTGCCATCTTATGGCTGTGGGCGCCACCATCTTTGAGGGCATGGCAGCCAATTAGCATATTCCCTCCTTTTTGGCTGTGGGTGCTGCCATCTTTGAGAGCATGGCAATCAATTAGCATATTCTATTCTTATTGGTTGTGGGCACCACCATTTTTGAGGGCAGGTCAGTCAATTAGCATGTTCCCTCCTTATTGGCTCTGGACGCTGCCATCTTTGCAATGGTGTGAGGGTCAATTAGCATATTCCCTCTTTATTAGATAGGATTTGTGATTTAGAAGTTTTCTACAAGCAGTTACCTTTAAATTGCTTTTAAAACATATGTTGTATACCTACCAACTCTCAGAAAGAAATTTGCCTAGCTTTTACTTCTCTTGCTCATCACTTAGCAAATACATATAATCTAAAATTTATTTAATCCCTATCTTATTTCAGTGGAAATTTGGAATGTGGAGGGCTTAATGACACACAGGTGGTTTCCCTGACTACAAGATAATCGTAGAACTCTGTATATAATAGTATACAAAGTGTACTGGTTCCCTAAAGTGCATAAAACAGTAAATCACTGCATTTAATATGTGAAATACATTGCGTGGAGCATGACAAGCAAGGTTATAGGAAGCTGTTTAAAAGTAATACTATCTCATGCCTGATTAATGTACTATAATATGGCACATGCTTAATGAGAGAATCATTAACTGGAATATAATTGGGTTTTTAAATCAGTCCCTAGTCGATCATTTGCTTTTAAATACACCTAAGAGTAAATAATCGCAGCTATTTGGGTTTTCCCCTTCACCTTGTCTTCAGCATAAACAGAGGGGATTCTGTAGCATGTTCATCAATGGACCGGACCCCTCAATCTGCCAAAGCAACACTCTGAGAAATGCCTCCCTAGGATGCCCTAAAGAGGGCCTGTTTTTAAGCTATGCTGAGTTCTGTATCTGCCACTGATTCACCAAGGCACTTTCTTATTAAAAGCTCTTGGTAGGCTCAACATTAAGACCCTTGTTTAACCCTTTGTGGCCCAAAGTTATTTAACCATACAATCTTCTGCTTGCTTTACATAGGCAATTTATTTGCAGTGAAGCCTATTTGGGGAAGTGTTGCTGCATGATGTTCCGTTGTGAAATATTTAGAAGAGTCACATCACTTCTTTAGAGTTCCTGATTACTCCTAAAGTATTTCTTGTATCTTTTATATCTTCTAGAATTTTAATGAATATCTCTGTCAGTTTTGACTTTCAACTCCCCCTCCTTCCTTCCCTGCCCAGTTCTGTAAAAATCTCAAATATAAGCCCAATGGTGGAAATGGACCAGGAAATTATATTTACAGGCACACATACTCAAACTCACCTCTATTCTTATATCTAAGGATTTGGTAACATGTCAAGCTTATAATACTCACTCCCTTATCTCTTACTGTGCTTTTCTGTTCCCTGTGGAAACAGACTTCTGGCAGGCCAGCCCACACAAGTACCATTAGATACACACAGCCATAACCCATGTTCCCTGGGCTCTCTCTACAGTTATGTACATGTCTGTCTCTCTAGTTAGACTCTCAGTTCCTTGAGGGAGACATCCAAAACATATTTATTTTTATATCTGTACTATATGTAATATAAATACTTGAGTATTGCCAAATTAGTGAGTCACACAACACATTTGAAAAGTGAAAAATTGTTGGGTTTCCTAGCTTCTCAATAGTTTCAGATGTAGACATTCAACTTAAAGTTGCCACGACATGATTTTAACTATATTGTCATGGCTTGTTTATGTCAATCTCCAAATATTTGGCACATTGAAGTCTTCTATTTTATTTTTTATTGAATTTATTGGGGTGATATTGGTTAATAAAATTATTCAGGTTTTAAGTATACAATTCTATAGTATAGTATCTGTATATTATATTATGTATTCACCCCCCAAGTCAAGTCTCCTTCATCACCTTTTAACCCCCTTTACACTCTTCTACTTCACCCCAGCCCCTTCCTTTCTGATAATCACCATACTCTTCTCTATGGCTATGAGTTTGTTTTTGCTTAATCCTTTCACCTTTTTAGCCCTTCATCCCAACACCCCTTCCTTTTGAAACTGTCATCCTGCTCTCTAGCTATGAGTCTATTTCTGTTTTCTTTGTTAGTTCATTTTGTTTATTAGATTTCACATACGAGTGAAATCATATGGTATTTGTCTTTCTCTGACTGGTTTATTTAACTTAGCATGATACTTACTCTCCAGGTCCATCCATACTGTCACAAAAGGTCAGATTACATTGTTTTTTACAGTTGAGTAGTATTTCAATGTGTAAATATAAAAAGGAGACATGAAATTAAAGGCACGTTCTAAAAAAGTGAAGTAATAAAATCTTTATATTTTGTAATGAAAATCCATTCAACTTTTTTTATAATGACTCTACCACACACATGCATAAAAAATACACAAAATCAGGATTAACAAAAGGCAAAGGTAAATAAAGACAAAAATGATAAAACCTTAGGTTCATGAATGAATATGAAAAAGCAACTAGCCATATAGGAAATATGGGGGATGGGGAAGAGTAATTTCACCGAGGATAAAATACAAATGACAATAAATATGAAAAGCTACTCAACCTCACTAGTAATCAGGCAATTGCTACTAAAATAACAATATTATATTTTGAACCATCAGGCTGACAGAAATTTAAAAGAATTATAATATCCAGAGCTGACAGTGATAAATGGAAGTAAGTACTTTCATACACTGTTGGTGGGAGTATAAACTGATAAACCTATTTTGAAGAGCATTTGACATATCTCAAAATTGCAATTTGCAACTTTTAGCCAAGTTGGTCTCTCTTCTACAGAACTGCTTTCACGTGAGAACAAAGACTTATTTGAGGCGATTGATAACAGCATTGTTTATGATAGGAAAAAATATTGAAAACCAATATCCTCCAATGCAAGAATTTTAAATTAATAATTATGCATTCATACTATTAAATACTATGCAAACAGTATTTAGATAATGAATAATGAGGAGTAATGAAGCATGGATTGACTTGAAAGGATCTCAAAACATATTGTTAAATAAATTAAAGGCCTATTGAAAATTTTTAATTTGAGAATACTAGTTCTAGAAACGTGTGTTATTGAATGAATGAATCTGTGACTTGCAAAGTTCTTTAAGCTACTCAAATATCTGGTGCACTGATCTCTTTTATATGAAATGCTACATTACAAATAAAAAAGACAAATATGTTGAAACAGAGTTAGTGTGATACCAAATTCAACAGTTATTACTAATTGGTAGAGAAATGAAAAGGAACTAACATGTTTTAACTAAATAGTTCTATATAATTTGAATCATTTGTAACAAAATTATATTACACATGTAATTTTAAAAAAACATTTTCCCTCTAGTAACAGTAAGGTTTGTTAAAGCCTGCCCAACTTGGTACTTACATGCCAAGCAGTTGAAAGTTTATAATAATTGATTATAGACATGTGAGCAGCATCACACACTTGACTCTTAGGATCAAAAAGCCCCCAAATTATTTCTTAATAATGGTCAACCCATCTAATATAATAATGTAAATCTTTTCCTTTCCTTCTTATGTAGACTACCTCTCAGATCACCTAGTAGACTTGAGATAGTAGCCAACCCTCATATACAACCCTAATCTATCAGAGGAAGGTGAGTGATGTGATAAAAATCATCATAACTTTAAACAGGTCCAAGGAGTGCAGATGTGGTGAAATGTCTCAACTCTGATCCCTCGCTAGTTCATTTTTCAAAGCACCATTGAAAGCTAACACTAAGCTGAGTAAAGGAAAGTAAATCATCCCCAGGGATTAATAAAGATACTGTATATAGAAGTGTCAGTATTTATAACCCATGACCCTTGTTCTTATTGACATAAAGAACAGACTATATCTGTCTATAATACTGCCATACAATTTTACAATGCTGAGCAAGTAACGTCTCAAATTCCATTAAAAGACTATGACTCCTCACTGCTCATCTTGAAAATCCTTTGGCAGAAGTAATGATCTCCCTATTAAATTGTGGTGGAGTCATTTGTGCTCAATTGAGAATGCATTTAGTTCAAGCAATGCATTTTCTACAATAGCAGCGTGAACTCTAACACAGCAGCCCACTATGCTCAGCTCACGTGTTCCATGGCTATTTTTCCAGTGAAGGACACCGAAAAACTACTTAAGAGCTCATTTTCCTCTTGCTCTGTCATCTATGTACTCTAAGCACAACTTATCTGTCACTACTCAATTGTTCAAAACAAAATGCATTCCCTCGTATTGTACTGTAAGAATTTATAAACACAGAGATGACTCACCTAGTTACAACTGAAATGTAAGGAATGTCAGCAACTGGCTGGAACCTGACTACATCTTTAATAACAAACAGCAAAACCTTCCCTTCCATTTTGAGTGCATCCTTACAAGATTTATAGAAACTTTTTATAGTACTTTTCAATTATCATTTTTATTGGATGTACCTGAGTTTTGAGTCAGAAACCTTTAGAAATATGTTTCCCCTTTAAGTAAAAAAGAAGTCTCTAAATACTTTCAAATTATAATTTTTAATTAAGCTAAATTCTCTTAATGTCAGATAAGTCAGCTTTTATTGACACCATGCTCCTGTGACCATGTACAATTTTAATTGCATTATGTGACTTTTTCCCCCCCGACCATTATATTAAAAAAGAGGCCTTTTTGGTAGTTGCCTGCCTTATATTCCTACATTTCCTTTGATGTATGCAGCAACAGTCATTCAATAAGGATAGCTCCTGGTAATAACTCTTAATTGGGAAAAAATATAGAAAATAAACAGCATAGTCACTCCCAATACATTAGTGCAGATGTAGTAACTATAAAGGATAATCACGTCACCCTCTGAGGTATTCAGTTGCTTTTCAAATTTGGGCCAGAATTAAAGTAATGAAAAATGTAACTTTATAATTTTACAGAGAGAAGAGTAGCTGGCAAAAATAACTTGTCACGCTTTAATTTGAAATTTTCTAGCTTATTAAAATTTTTTTCTTTTTGAATTCTAAATTCCCTGAAGCATTGTCAGTCCAAGGACAGGGTAGCTCGAAGGTTAAGTCAGCTGCTCACCAACTTCACAAAAGACCTGTGAAATGTTTTCCATGTCACTGCTCTGGCCCTCTCTGCTTAGCTTAGCTTTCTTTCTGGCTGCAAGATAACTGCTGTATCCAACCCAGACTTATTTTCAGAGGAAGAAGAGAAATTGTTCACTGAGGATTTCAGAAACCACTCGGCTGACTTCTATTACAATGGCCAAAGTTTGTGCCTAAATTAATCACAGGCAAAGAGAATAGGATTACCACCAATAGTTTAGTGAACATGATCGTGTGGAAAGGTGTGGATTACCCAACACAATGCAAGTTCTGCTCAAAAGGAAGAAATTGTTTGGTGAATGTTTATTGGATAGAGATTAAATAGTATCTATCTGCTACTCTCTGGATTTATTGCTTGTTTATACATGTCCACTTGCCTTTGGAAATATATGATCATTGAGGATGAGAGCTAGTTTATATGAATATTTGTATCTTAAGTGCATGTTACATGTTCAGTAAGTACTTTTCAATTAATGAATGGATAAATACCTAATATATAAGAATAGGGGGGAAAAACATTACTGTGAAGTTAACAAAGCTTAAGTTTTGAGGTGCCTTGTAAAAACTATAGAAATGTGATGCTATGATCACCTGTTATTGTAAAACTAGAGGCCTAGTGCATGAAATTCATGCACCGGGAGAGAGGTGTCCCTCAGCCTGTCCTGCACCCTCTCCAATCTGGGACCTCTTGGGTGATGTCCAATTAAACCGGCAGTCAGACATCCCTCTCACAATCTGGGACTGCTGGCTCCTAAACACTCACCTGCCTGCCTGATACATCCCATAACCACTATTCTGCCAGCCTGATTGATGCCTAACTGCTCCCCTGCTGTCCTGATCACCCCTTACTGCCCTCTCCTGCCAGTCTGATTGCCACCAACTGCTCTCCCCTGCCAACCTGATCACCCCCATCTGCCCTCCCCTGCAAGCCTGGTCCTCCCCCAGCCGCCCTCCCCTGCTGGCCTGTTAGCCCCCAACTGCCCTCCCCTGCCAACCTGATTGCCCACAACTGCCCTCTCCTTCTGGCCATCTTGTGGTAGCATTATTGTGGCAACCATCTTGTGGTGGCCAGCTTGTGACAGCCATCTTTGTGATGGCCATCTTGCGATGACATGAGGGCAGCCATCTTGTGACAACATCCCGAAAGGGTTTCATGCCACTTAGGCTTTTATTACATAGGATAGAATTTGTAAAAATAAGATGTTTTAACTATGATTGGTTAAACTTGCTGACTCCACTCTGAGTGACTAATCCTCCCTGACATTTCTCCTAACGTTAGAGTGACCATGAGCATTTGGGGAATTCATCTATCAGAAACTTGAGATAAGGATACACTATTTTATTTCCATGGGATATATTCATGTATTTCTCAGCCGTTTCCATGTATAGTGATGTAATTGCAAACCACCTGGTATAGGAATGGTTCCAGAAATATACCTTCAGTCACTACCATGATACAAAGGCGCAGGGTCAGAGACATTGTTGTGATTGAACATGCCTTACAGTACCTAGGCCCGAACGAATGTTAGCAGCAAAGGAGAAATAAGCATTGAAATGAAAGGAGCCAGAAACTAGTATATTCAAATTTCTTCAATCACCAGATATGTTAAATTATAGAGGATGTAATTCTTACCAAAGTCCAATCAAAACAGATCTCCTTTGTCAAAACAATGTTTAATAGTGCAGTGTATAAAATTTTAAAGCACCATCCCTTTTTATCACTTTTAATAGGCATTACAGGAAATAGAATTTATCAGAATTCCTGTGTCTGTAGAACACAAATCTGTAGCAGTACTGTAAACAGCAAGTTTGCCTATAAAAGAAACTTGGTAGGCTTTCCCAAATTCAGCAACCATCATAAAAATTTACATCACATCTCCTGTGAATTTATTGCTGTAGCTAGAAATTATGCTCTATATAGTTGTCACTTAGTTAGCATGACAGAGCTTCCACCATCTGGAATATCTCCAGTCATTGTAACAAGGAGAAAGGGAGTGACACAAAGCACATTGACTCTTAGAAGCTTTGACTAGAAGTGACACCCATCATTTCTACTCATATTTATTGACCACAGCAAGTTACATGGCCACGTCTAACTTCAAAGAAGTGGGCAAAAACCATTTCTTCATTTACTTAGAAGGAGAAGAACAGATATTTGTAAACAACCAATCATTACTATTATCATTAATTGACATATTGGCATGCACAAAATTAACTAGCTTAAGACTGCACAAAGAATAAAATATGAGGCTAAGATTCAAAGCTTGACTTCTATGCTTCTAACTTTTTTTATGTAAATTATTTGGTAAATTCCTAAACCTAGAATAGCAAATGGCATTACCCCAAGCATTGCATTCTAGCTGAGAAATTATGACAAAGAATACAAGCAAGACCCACACATTTTCTAGTTTAATGAGCAATATAGCTTAAGCTCTCAGTCATTCTGTTCATTCAACAAACATTTCTAAAGGACATTTAGAAATTATACATATATATATATATATATATATATATATATATATATACACACACACACACACACACACACACACACACACACACACACATATATATATATATATATATATATATATATATATATATATATATATATATATATATGAGCCCAGTGCTAACTGGAATGGTGGAGCGACCAGAATGACCCATGGCTATGACTTGCACTGTAGCAGCCAACCAGCCTGATCTGGGCCCTGATCACCCCTCCCCGCAGCCATCCCCGCCCCCGATCAGCAGCTGGCCAACTGCCCATGGCCCCTCCCCCCGGCTGGCCCAGCCTGATGGGCCCCCATGGGGCAGGCCAGCTGGACCCCACCCATGCACCAATTCATGCACCAGGCCTCTAGTTGTTTATAAAAGGTTAACATGGTGGCCTGGCTGGTGTGGCTCAGTGGTTGAGCATCAACCTATGAACCAGGAGGTCACGGTTTCATTCCTTGTCAGGGCACATGCCCAGGTTGTGGGCTCGGCCCCCAGTGTAAGTATGCAGTAGGCAGAAGACCAGTGATTCTCTCTCATCATTGACATTTCTATCTCTCTTCCTCTCTCAAATCAATAAAGTTTTTTTTTTTAACTTTTAAAAGATGAACATGGTGGGTGGATGATGCAGGCAGGCTCACTAGCCATCTCAGACAATGATTTAAGAAAAATTGAATTTAATTAAGGAAAGGGGATGGGGAAGGGATTTTCAAAGGGAAGGGCTGCACAGCACTGAGCCAAGTAGACATTGGGTCAATGATGGCAGCACCCAGCAGCTAGAGTTTCATCCTTATATGCAGTCACTGGTGGGAAACTTGTAGCCTGTGAGTTTGGAGGCTGAGCTGGTGGGCTTGGAATGCAGATGGGATGCAGGTGTATGATAAATGCCTTCAGGACAGTTTCCATTCCTTATATGGTCTGACTCCCGGTGTCCAGCAACCTTTTTCTGGTCTTTTGTTCTTCTTTGGCGGAAAGCTTACAAACGGCTATTAAGGATTGTATTGCTCTATAGTCCTAACAGTTTGTTTGTTTGTTTGTTTGTTTGTTTGTTTGTGATGTGTTGTCACATCCATTTCATCAACAAAGCTAAGAGGAGGAAATTCACCTAACACTGACTGAAGGAAGAAACTATCTGGAGATTAAAGGGTCATCTATTGAACATGTGACAACTATAATTACTCATTTCCAATAATCAATAGCCTGTGTGCCCTTCCATCCTCCTTTCCTTCCTTTCTCCCTTCCTCCCTCCTTCTCACTCTCCTTCTCTCCCTCCCTTCCTTCTCTTCTCCTTTTGTACCATCTTCTCTTACATAAAAATTTATTGCATTCCTGGGAGATGACAGGTATTAGGAATTGAAGAGATAAACAGAAATAAGTTCTGTCCTCTGTCCTCAAGTAAGTAACAATCACAGACATAAATGAGATGCACAAATGCTATATAAGATTCAATGAGATACACTGAAAGTCTTCCGGAATTCAAACTGTACATATATGCCTGATTTTATAGGGGCAGGACCAGACTATAATTTGCCAGGATATGTTTATTACAGCTCTCAGCCTGTGAATTTATTAGCACCCTCTCCAACACATAAGACCTTTGGTATCACTCACTGATGTGTTTACAGCTGACATGCACTATCTATCTTTCTGGGCTTTTGTGCCCATATTTGTTTCTCCTAACACATGGTGCTATAGCTGTATGCCTAGATAAGGTTTCAAGTGTTTTTACTGAAGTCATTCAGAATTATAGTAAAAAGAAGCCTTAATAACCAATAAAACCTGGATCTCGGATTCTTTGTTCTTTGGCATCTGTTAGTAAATACCCTCCTACCTTCACTGGCCTTAGGGTATAGTGTTTACCTGTGGCACAGGGGAAAAAATCTCCCATATTTTGTTGGGAAAATTCCTGTGTCTGATGCTCAGGGTTCTGAGAGTTGTTTACAGCCATCTGGCAGGAAGTGTTACTTGTACTTCGCTTGCAATGATTTGTGTGTCAGGCTCTTTGTCTTATAGGGCATGAAAAGGACAAATGAAAGTCCTTTTCCCTGCAGTACCTCTCCTCCTCATAAAAGTTACTTTTCCAAACTCTAATTACTGGCATGATATCCTGCCTCTATTCTCAGTGTCCAAGGTCCACTGTGCTTTCTTTTCCAATTAAGTCTTTTTCTAGAACAAGGATAACGTTTTTGCTATATTACATCTGGCAAATGTCTTATCTCAACCTGTGTCTTCAGTTTTCTGAATGGATGTACAGGTGATTGCACGTTTGTTAAAACATTGTGGACACTGTAGCTATCATGGTGTATTAAAAAATGCTAGTGTTTTGCAAGAAGGTCAAACTGGAAGCAAATATTCTGTTTCATTTTTAATTGTCAGAGATTGTAATATAATGAAATATAATAAACATATTCCCTACTTCAAAATGACTGAGGGATTGTGGGAAAGGATCCTGATTTAAGTTATTTTGAACGGTATTTTCATTTCTGGGCATGACATTCACCTTTCCACATAGTTACTTTTACAGCAGATGCTAGGATTTTGTTGAAAACATTGTTTTTAGTATGACTATTAAAAGTTTTGGAAAACAAAACAAATAAAAGAGCAATTTTCGTAGTAATGCTGCATAATAAACAGCCCCCCAAAAAATCTCAGTGGCTTACAACTGGCCTCTGTTTCTCACTCATGTCAACAGGTCCTCGGTGGCAGCTTCGTTTAAAATGTCAGTGAGGTCAGGCTTGCTCCACATTTCTCATTCTGGGACCTCAGTGGCAGGAGCAGCAGCTCTCTGGAGCAGGCCCTTCTTGTGGTGTAGGGCAGGAGTGCCCACGTGACAGATGAACAGTGCATGTGCACTGAAGCCCAGGCCGGATGTGGTGTATGTTACCTCCCTCACTTGACATTGGCCAAGCAGGTCTCCTGCCAAGCTCAGAGTCCGTGAGGCAGGGAAGTACGCTTCACTCGGTGACCATTGGTCACAGCAGGGAGAACTGGGAGACCTGTGACTAAATAATACAATTTGCTTTCAGGATTAATTATCACTCTCTGTCTTCCCCGTATGGAATATGGTTATCGCCAATAGAAATGTCTAACCATGTACTGCAATGTACTTCAAGAAAAGCTACCTTTATTGGTTGGAGTATATTTCTTGTTCTTTGATATGTAGCTTTCTACTTCAATTTATTTTTTATGCCTTCAGTTTGGGTCAAATATATGTATCTATCATAATTCACTGGAATTTACATAAAACCACCTAATAATATGGTTCTTTTCCAAATCACCTTTTTTTTTTTTTTTTTTTTTTTAGGTACCATGTACTTTTACCCACTTCTCTAAATTAGACTACAACTTTTTCAAAAACTAACTTGAGCTTAGACCCACTTCTAAATATAAAGAAATAATTATTTCAGTGAGAGTAAACCTCCTCTTACCTGTAATAAAACTGTACCCTCTTACTACATGAAGATTTTAAAATATTTTCTGTGTATTTAATTTGTCATTAATCATTGAGTAAACCAAACTATAGATAATACCAATGTTTTAAATGTTCAATGTAGTTTTACCTTTATTTCCTCAAAGTTCTTGTTTCCTGTGAACCTTGACATGCCTTAGAATTGCTATAACATTTCATAAGTTGGAATAGTCAAAAGATTTAAATATCTTTAGTTTAATTTTACACACATTAAACTCATAACAACAGATATCATCTGAAGTAAATGAATCTTTGCCAAATTATACCATCTGTAGATAATGACAACTTATGAAATCATATGAAAGTTCACAGAATAAAGAGTAAACTTTGATATTTGTATTAGAGATTGGCCAAATGGCCCATGTTCATTCAAACATCTGTGCTGCTCGGCTATTCACAAGTCCCAGGAAATATAGCTCAGCCAACATTTTGTCCTTCCAGTGTCATAGTAAGATGTATGCTCAAGTCTCTTACATTGATGATGAACTGACAAATATGTTTGATTTCAGATAGATTTATAAAAACTAGTGGTCTGGTACACGAAATTTATGCATGGGGGAAGGGAGAGAGTGTCCTTCAGCCCGGCCTGCACACTCTCCAATCTGGAACCCTGCTGGTAATCAACATCCCTCTCACAATCCAGGACTGCTGGTTCCTAACTGCTTGCCTGCCTGCCTGATCTCCCCTAACCACTTCTGCCTGCCTGCCTGATCTCACCCTAACTGCTCCCCTACTGGCCTGATTGATGCCTAACTGCTCCCCTGCTAGCCTGATTGCCCCCAACTGCCCTCCCCTGCCAGTCCAATCACCCACTAATGCCCTCCCCTGCTGACCCTATCACCCACAACTACCCTCCCCTACTGCAACCTGTGTCCCCAGCACAGGATTGTGGAGATACCAGGACAGGCCTCCCCTGCACCATGTGGAGCCATGAAACCCCCAAACTTCACTGTGTGGAACAGCCACTGGGCCCCACCTCCACTGTGCTCGACCATCTTGTGGCAGCCGTCTTGTGGCAGCATTACTCGTGAGGGTCACCTAGGCTTTTATTAGTATAGATTCATTTTCTTCTGGGAGCTAGTTTTTGTTTGCTTGCTTGCTTTTGTTTTTTAATTTTTGCATTCCAGCTTTGAGGGATGAGGCCTGCACAGGAGGTGAGCAGTTTTCAGAGCTATTGCTCCAGGCAAAGATGCAGCCTCCTGGGCCTTTCTTGGCATCCCAGGCTGGGCTGCTGCTGAGAGCTGGAAACTCAGACCCTCATTCCAACCGCAGAGTAAGCCGGTCTTTGAAATGCTCTTTTATTTTTAACAACTACACTATATTGAGGTATACTTTGTATACCGTAAAGTTTGCTCAGATAAGGTGTACAATTCAATAATTTTAATATATTTACAGAGTTGTGCAATTATAACCATAAACTAATTTTAGAACATTTTTACCATTTCTAAAAGAAACCCCTCTATCCACTGGCCCCTTCCCGCTGTTCTGCAGCACTAGGCAACCACGAATCTATTTTCTCTATATATTTGCCAATTTGGACATCTTAAATAAATGATATCCTGTTTCCATTCTTAGTGTCAGAGGTACAATATGTGCTCTTCTGTGGCTGGCATCTCTTATTAAGCATAAAATTTTCAAATTTCATCTCTTGTAGCATGTGTCAAGTCTTTATTCCTTTTTATTGCCAAGTAATATTCCACCACATGGATATGCCACTGTTTTGTTTTTCCATTCATCACTAATGGACATTCAAGTTGTTTCTGCTTTGGGACTACTAAGGATAATGCTGCTATAAACTTTGTGTACAAGTTTTTCTGTAGACATATGTTTTCATATCTCTTTACTATATACCTAGAAAAGAAATTGCTAGGTCTTGTAAACTTAGACATGGTAATTCTACACTTAACTTTGAGGAGATGCCAAACTGTTTTACAAAGTGACTGTACCAGTTATAATTTCACCATCAGTGAATGAAGATTCTAATTTCTGTACATCCTTATCAACATTGTAATTGTCAGTGTTTTTTAGTATAGCTATTCTAGTGGGCATGGCTTTGACTGGTATATCCCTAATGTCTAGTGATGTTGAGCATCTTTTCATGTGCTTATTAATTATTCATCTATCTTCTTTGGAACCATGTCTACTCAGATCCTTTGCTTATTTTTAAAATTAAATTGTTCTTTATTATTGAGTTATGAGTTCTTTATATACTCTAGATACAGGTCCCTTATCACATATATGATTTACAAATATTATATCACATTCTCTTGGCTGTCTTGGATTTTCTGGATACTGTCACCCAAAACTCTAAATTTTTAATTATTATGAAGTCAATTTTATTGAATTTTTTCCTTGATCACTTGTACTTTTTCAGTATCATGTTTAAGAAAGTATTGCCTACCCCAAGGTCACAAAGATTTACTACTGCATTTTCTTCTAAGACTTTTAAAGTTTGAGCTCTTACATTTAGATCTGTCATCCACTTTAGGTAATTTTTGTGTGTGGTATAAGACAGGTGTCTAGCTTTATTCTTTTGTATGTAGACATTCAGTTGCTCCACACCATTTATTAAAAGACTGTTTTACCTCATTATCCAAAAAAAACCAAAAAACTGTATACACACTTTAACCACTGATATCTCACTTAATTTTCACTCCTTTTCAGGTTTAACTGATTTTAAGTAATGGGTGAAGCCAAACTAAGCTTTGAACAAATAAAATTTATCCTAAAATGCCACAGATTTTATGGGGATACATAAGAGATAAAGCTTATGGTACAAAACTGGCAAGTCAACAAATTGAGGGCATACAAATACCAAACAAAATGATTCTTGATGTTTGTTATTCCATTGCTTCGCCTTATCAGCAGTGCCTGGACCAGAATGGTTATCAATTTGAAAACAGGCATTGACCAAAAAATGTATTCATTTCTGTAGATTCTTTTAAATTTTGAAAATTAACTGTATGTTAATAAACACTGGATTTATAATCATTCAGAGTGTATATACATATTTTCGAATGCTCTGTATTTATTTATGACCATTTATTTGGGGGCACTCAGTGCTAGTCCATTCACCTGTATGTCTAGTCTTAAGATAGTACCACACTGTTTTGATTATTGAAGCTTTGTAGTAAATTTTATAGCCCAGAAGTGTGAGTCCACTAACTTTGTTCTTGTTTTTTAAAATTATTTTGGCTATTGTGAATCCTTTATAATTTGAATTGATTTTTAAAGGCAAAATGGAAAGTTCTTCTTAGCCCACTCTTTTTATTGCTTTGTTTGCTTTTTTGCCTGATTACACGCACACAAAAAAAAACAAAAACAAAAAACACTAATAAATGACCTCAAAAAAGTAAATAATATGGGTGTGATTGAGGGGTTTCTTAACTCTTATAAATACATATAGATATTAATCATAAAATTCTTATTTAAAGAAAACTATGTTTTAATTTCTTACTCTAATAACCCTAATAGCCAATTCATACAGTAACTTATTTACCTACTTGTACTAAAATATCTACTGAAGCACTAGCTGTACACTAATATTGATATGAACATGATTAGGTTTGGAAGGGCACAAACTACATGACATTCTGAGTAGAAAAAGAAGAAAATCCACTTATGGCCCCTTCTGATATTATTGATTTGAAATTTTAACCATAAAATTTGTTTTGTCAAGAAAAGGGACCATTTCCTCAAAATCAAAGAGCAGTCATGGAAAGATTCACAGAACTGGGAAAAAAAAAATGCTTACTAGTTTCAGTGCTTTGCAGTCTTTCCTTGAATCTGAGTTTATTTGGTTTAAATAGTGGTCATGTTCCTACAACTCTAATAGACTCACCTCTTTATTTCCAAATTTAAAGAATTTATACTATAGAACTTGAAATCCACTCTTTGCACGGGACCCTTTATTTTCCTACAGCCAAGTTTGTTAAAACAGATTATTTTCATATGTCTTTCCTCTTCTTTCTCTTGGGAGTTAGGCAAAGTTTTTCTGACTGACTGTAATTAACTCCCTTTTTCCTTATGGAAAACTTTTATAGTGATAAAAGCCCAGTAGTGTGAGTCCACTAACTTTGTTCTTAATTCAGAATTATTTCTGACATATATGGCAAAGTTTTAGCAAACAATCTGTATTTGATCAGAATTTTTAAAGTAGGTGGGTATTTCAAAAGCAAGGTTTTTCTGACTCAAGCCTTTCTATGGTAGAGTTTCCAGAAATGCCACAAATCTCAAGAAGGCCATTCTTCTCCTAAACCAATTGACCCTTCAGCACTGAGTCCTCGGCCTGCTCAGGCATTCTCCTGGACCTCACTGCCATGGTCTGAATAATTTATGTGATTTACAGTGCCATGTAAAAAGCACTGGAATGTCTCTATGTATGACTTGTTTGCTTTTGATTTACAGTGACATCTTTCCGTAGTAGTGGAAAGTTGCTGAAAATTTTTTTCTGAAACCTTATATTTTTCTATTCATACTCATATGACTGTGGCTCAGTTGTCAATTACCTCAATTTCCTGCTGTTATTTTCAAATTAAAAAGTATGTGTGGGAAGTCTCATCACAAAGGCACATGAAATAGCATTACCCATTAGATCATTATCCTGTATGGCACTCTGCCATTACCAAAGGTTATCTGACCTGTAGAAATAAGGAGAGTGTTATGAGCATCTATCATGATATTAAAAGCTGCAGTATTAGCAACGTTTCTGAGGGTCAGCTGGAATGCTTACATTGCAGCTATAATGTTGACTCAGAGAGTGACATGTGAGGTTGTAAGTGGCCCTTGTCAAGGCTTCATGATGGCCTGATAATAATAAAGAAGGTAAATGAGGAAAACACTGTCTCGTTCAGTGAGACAGGCATTTGTAAAGAAGACTGAGCACATTTGAAGTGCTCTGCCCTGCATAGGACTCAAGAAGATTCGGAGTACTCGCCATGTGGGTACCTTATCATTTAAATTAGGCAGCCAGGGAGAATGCCAAGGAACACCAACCAAACAGGAAGACGCATATAAATTGTTGGCAGAGAAATTCAGATGTCCAGGTCAGCAGCATCAGTATATGTTGTTGTTGTTGTTGTTGTGTGTGTGTGTGTGTGTTTAAAGAAAGAAAGAAAAAGAAAAAGCATTTTCTTAATAAAAACTTGGAATAAATTAAATCATGTCTAGTCTTCTGAGGAACAATTGCTTCTGCTATTTAGAGAATTGAGATGGCTTCATGCATGCAATTATCAACAAAAGTAATGCATCAAAAGACATATGAACTTTGTTGAACAAAGATTTGTATAGAAGAAATTATGTTGATAAAATTATATATGGGATTTAAGACCATTGTTTTCTGGAATCTATGTCTTAGAGCAAGTGTTTAGGAAAATTAAAAGACAAAATAAAATAATATGAGCAAAATGTCTCTCTAATTGTCCAGTTTACACTCAATAAGTGTCAGCTATTATCGTCGTCATCATTGTCATAATTTTCCTTTTCCTCTAGTGGATGGTTATAGTTGTGCTCAGTCAAGTAGACATTGATATGCATGAAGGTCTTCATCAAAGACAACATAAAGAACTCTTTGTACCCACTGCACCCTATTTTAGCTATTTAATTTACAAGTGGTTCACAATCAGCTTTGATTATTGTATATCAAGCACTGGAACAGTTATCAAAAAACCTAGTTTATGTTCCTACTCTGCTCCCACTAGGCCACAGTTATAATAGCTCAAGAGGCAAAATTTCAGGAAAAGTATTGCAATGTATTGCATTCACTTTTAATCTGTCATTGGAAGTCATCTCACTTTTGCCCCAAGCAAGCTCCACATTTTAAGTGTCATTTCATTGGATAGAATTGCAGGCTACATATATTTCTATTGCATAGTGTCAGTGCTTTGGATAATATTTGGATATTAAGTAGTTTAAGGCAGGTTTTTTGTTTTTGTTTTGTTTTTGTTTTTTTTTTTTGGGGGGGGGACCTGCCTTAAACTATTTGGGACCCAAAATTGAACTTTATAAACTATTCTATATCAGAAAGATAGATGCCTTTTGTCTTCAAACTATCTTTTACTATTTGTAGTGCCTTTGACCTTCACAGGAATTCTATAGCAAATGAAGTCAAACTTTTTCAACTGTTTATCCCTGGGCAGTACCATCTGATATGAATAGTATTCCATCAAAATGTGTTTTTTTCCTGAGGAAGTCTTACTGTAATACATCATCAGAGTGACAGCCAGTGTATTATACATTACAATAAAACATCCCAGAGCAAAGGTACATGTGATGATAAATTATGCTAATATGTTATTGTCATCATGCTCTCAGCACTCCAAGAGTGATTTCGTGAAGTACATCATCAGTGAGAGAGTATCTGATTTCATATTCCTCAAAGAATGACACCATCATGGAAAATCGCAAGCTGATTCAGTTGATTAATCAGGGTGGTGATATCCTAGTGCCAGAACTCAGTAGAGTGGTATATTAAAATGCCCTTTAAAAGTGAAAACAAGTTAAAGGAAGAGAGTCGGTGAGGTGAGGTTATAAAAGCACTGTCAATTTTAATACTATTGCTATAGACAAGAGTGCAGAGTTAACTACAATCCAAAATTCATCCTTAGTCCTTTATTCAAACACTTGACAGTGATTTAATTCTACTTGATTGTCTTTAAGAAGCCTAAGAACTTCTTATAAAAAAAAAAAAAACCTCTCTGTTATAGGACCACTGGTTACCTTACAGTCTACAAGCAACACTTTGTAATGATGTATGCATTACACCCCAACTCACTGAACCCACCAGACACATCACACAAAACTGTAGTTGAGTGACAGCTCACATATTCAGGATATAAGGTGATCACTTTTGTTACAGCAACTTCTTTTCAACAGAACCTTGAACACATTAGGCACCAAAAGAGACTTGCTAAATTGAATGAATGATTGTCTTAGAACTATTTATACTTAAAACCATAAAATAATGTATACATCCAAACTGATTGATTAAAAGAGCCAGACACCATGGGTTGCAAATAGAAAAAAATTAGCTTTCCCTAGCACTGCTTGTTCTGCCATAATCTCAAAAGCTAGTCCCACTTCTTCCTCACAGCTTTCTGGCTAAGGTCTCTGACCCATTCATAATTAGAGGGATCTGGGGAGAAAGCAGGATAGATTTCACTTAACTGGCACTCTCTTGATTTGGCATTGATGAGCTGAACTTTCTGGGTAATTACAACTGACATTTTGTCTCATAGAGTACTTTAACAGGTTCTTTTGGGGACCCACTCCCAGTCATTACACATCTTTTTCCCAGAGATTTTCTGACAGAGTCTGTGCATTTTAGAGGCTATGATCATTTCATTACTGTCTATTTTCTAACTGTTCACTTCTCTTTTGGAACCTTTGGGACTTTAAACAAAATCCCTTTTTGGGGGGTGGGGGGAGAACAACCTAAGTTGGCTCTGTTCCATAAGATTCATAGCTGATCTACAGGAAATATACCCCTCCACTTGTCAGTGGAAGCACACTGGATATCCTAGCTAATAAAAAAGAAATATGCAAATTGTCCATACCTCCACTACACCCACCAGCCAATCAGGAGCAAGTATGCAAATTAACCCAACCAAGATGACTGTGGCTACAGAGAAAGCAGAAGGCTTGGGTTTCCCCAGCAATGGAGGAAGCCAAGCTTTCCACACACCCTGGCAGTCCCAGGCCTCCACTCAATGCTACAAAGTTTCAATTATAGAAGATAAATAAATCCCAGCAAAAATGGTGGCAGCCATAGAGCTGGAAAGAGCAGGAGGCTTGAGTTGCCCCCGGTGATAGAGGAAGCCAAGCTTTCCTGCACATCCTGGCCAGCCCAGGCCTCTGCTCAAAGTTACAAAGTTTCTTAAATCCCAGATACCAGGGTCTCCACTTGGGTCACTGGGGGGGTGTGGCTGGCCTGCAAACCCCACAGGCCCCTCACCCAGTCTGCCCCATGCCCCAAGGGAACCCCCACCCTGATCAGGGACACTCTTCAGGGCAAACCAAGTGGCCTCCACCTGTGCTCCAGGCCTCTATTCTATCTAATAAAAGAGTAATATGCAAATTAACCATCACTCCAACACACAAGATGGCTGCCTCCATGTGGATCCAAGATGGCTGCCACAAGATGGCCAGCAGGGGAGAGCAGTTGGGAGGGACCAGGTCTGCAAGGGAGGGCAGTTGTGGATGATTAGGCCAGCAGGGGAGGGCAATTGGGAGGGATCAGGCCTGCAGGCAGTTAAGGGTGACCAGGCCTACAGGGGAAGGAAGTTAGGAGCAATCAGGCTGGCAGGGGACTGGTTAGGGGGTGATCAGGCTGGCAGGCAGAAGTGTTTAGGGGCAATCAGGAAGGCAGGCAAGCAGTTGGGAGCCAGCAGTCCTGGATTGTGAGAGGGATGTCTGACTGCCCATTTAGGCCCGATCCTATCTAGATCGGGCCTAAACGGGCATTTGGGCATCCCTTGAGGGGTCCCAGATTGGAGAGGGTACAGGTTGAGATAAGGGACACACACACCCCAGGCACGGATTTTGTTCACCCTGCCTTTAGTTAACATAATAATTACAATAACTAACTTACTGAGTGCTTATTATTATCCAGGCATTGTTACATACATTAACTTATTAAGCTTGCCCCAAAAGAAAAGTATGATATTAGTATCCTCATTTTATAGATGAAGAAACTGAAACATAAAGGGATTGATTTATTCAGTGTTATAAGACCCAGAGATAAGAGAGAGCCAAGACTCAAGCCTTATGGTAATAGCTGGCCTGTATGCTCTTACCTATGGCATTGACTTGTAGGTTTAGTCTTAGCACTCAATACTACACTCAGTTTTAGAACTATAGACTCATGTTATCTCCTTATAATAGGCACCAACCAAACCATGTCTCACCTTTAAGCTTTTTCAGGCCTGGATTCAAAGGAACTGCCTGTATTCCCCCAAATTCCAATGGCCAATAGAAATTCAGTGTTCTATTGATATGGAATTTTTGGTCTGGAACCTGGATTCTGTGTCCGCCGGAGTCAAAGAGTGAATCCACCAACAGAAGATTGAATGGCAAAGGTGGAAACTTATTGAAGAACAAGTACAGACTCCCATGTGAGGAGGGGAAAGGGTCCCACAAAACGGACTCCCACGTGGGCAGGAGGAAAAGGTCCCACCAACGCCCTGTTTCCATGGTTTATAAAGGCTGCAGTTCCTGTGTCCTGTATCCCCTTTGATTAGTCAATATTCCCTTTTGAATTGGTTACTATAGGTGACTCCTGAGGCCCTCCTCCCTCACTGTCCTCCTATTCCTTCTGGGCTTCTTCTTTATTTTGAAAACTAAAGGCCTGGTGCACGAAATTCGTGCATGGGGAGTGGAGGGGGGGGCCCTCAGCCCAGCCTGCACCCTCTTCAATCTGGGACCCCTCAAGGGATGTCCAACTGCACGTTTAGACCCTATCCCAGTAGGATCGTGTCTAAACGGGCAGTCGGACATCCCTCTCACAATCCAGGACTGCTGGCTCCCAACTGCTCGCATGCCTGCCTTCCTGATTGCCCCTAACAGCTTCTGCCTGCCAGCCTGATCACCCCATAACCACTGCCCTGCCAGCCTGATTGATGCCTAACTGCTCTCCTGCCAGCCTGTTTGCCCCTAACTGCCCTCCTCTGCAGGCCTGGTCATCCCCAACTGCCCTCCCCTGCAGGCTTGGTCGCCCCCAACTGCCCTCCTTTGCAGACCTGGTCCCTCCCAACTGCCCTCTCCTGCTGGCCATCTTGTGACAGCCATCTTACGTCCACATGGGGGCAGCCATCTGTGACCAAATAGGAGGCAGCCATCTTGTGTGTTGAAGTGATAGTCAATTTGTATATTACTTTTATTAGATAGGATAGAGGCCTGGTGCATGGGTGGGGGCCAGCTTGTTTGCCCTGAAGGGTGTACTGGATCAGGGTGGGGGTTCCCTTGGGGCGTGGGGTGGCCTGGGTGAGGGGCCTTGGTGGTTTGCAGGCTGGCCACATACCCCCAGGAGGCCTTGGTATTTGGGATTTATTTATTTCCTATAATTGAAACTTTGTAGCCTTGAGTGACCTGGGCCTGCCAGAGTGTGTGGAAAGCTTGGCTTCCTCCATTGCTGGGGAAACCCAAGTCTCCTGCTCACTCCTTGGCCGCAGCCATCTTCGTTGCTTTAATTTGCATACTCCTGATTGGCTGGTGGGCGTAGCTTGTGAGTGTAGTGGAGTGATGGTTTATTTGTATATTACTCTTTTATTAGATAGGTTATGGACCTTTTTTGACTACTTCCAGTTCCCTTGTCTTATGATAATATACCTGTTGCTGCTCCCTTGTCTTACAGAAATGTTACTGCACCTGGCTTCCTTGTGTTATGGAGATATACCTTCTTCCAATCTTAACCCTATGTTTTTTCTGTGGGTGTCCATTCTGTGGAACTCTTTCCCTCTCTCCACATGGGAGTCTGTACTTGTTCTTCAGTAAATCTCTACCTTTGCTATACTACTCTATGTCTGTGGATTCATTCTTCTACTCCGGTGGACAAAGAATCCAAGTTCCAATCCAGAAATTTAATTTCATTTCAGTGTCAGGAGAGGAGTGTTGGCTTCAGCTGATTGATGTGTGCAATTTTAGCCGGCGACCTGTTCTGGAGGGCTTCTGGAGAGCCACCTGTTAGAACACAAGAAAGTTGGTATCAACCTGTCAGTGTTCAGTTTGGCTTGGAGGCATGTGATCAGTTTCTAGAGCATCTAACAGAACGAACAGGACGGTGGCACTGCACCCAGCACTCATTGTGTCAGTCTGCCCCACAGGTCAGGGTACTGCTGCCAGCCTCCTCCCCATTCTGCTTCCGCTTACAGCTTCCTAAGAGCCCTCCCAAAATAGCTTGAATGGGTTTTCTCACCTCTTTTACCCTGATGCATGGTCTTAGTTTTATTGGCATGGTAAATGAAGTAAATTACTGGATAAAATTTTAAAATAAAAACAAAGCATTAAAAATAGCCAGTATATGTTTATTTCAGTCATCTGTTTACTTTAAAGATAAAGTCATTGTCTTAGGAAAGAAAACTTAGTAGTGACAAGCAAGCCCCTTCACAATCTCTTGACATAAAAGTTTTTTTTTAAAAAAACTGTGTTTCATTGCCTACAAAATTCCTATTCCTTGTGGGCGATTGACCTCAACTCGTCTTTTACCCCTAAAAGTTAAAAGAAGAAATTCCAGTGCTCAAAAAAGTAAAATAACTTATGAGACTCCAGTATAAGGAAGTTAATGTGTAAAGCTCTTTACATTTACAGAATATTTACAATATTCTATATTCTAAAAAATTCTTAACACTGTGTTGACTTTTGATAAAAGATGAGCAGTACTGTATAATGGAAAACCTTATATCTAGCACTTTTGCTGGTCATGTTACCCTGGATAGTTTCCCAGCCTTTTCTGACTTTTTTTTTTTTTAATCTGAAAATGGTGACAACTGTTTTTTATTTACTATAAGTAAACTGAGTACAGGATCTGTGTCTTATTTATCTTCAGGTCCACATGTGCTAGCACAGTGCCTGGCAATAAATACTTCATGATGAGTATATAAGAATATGAGGAATTACATCTTCCACTTAGAGATGAGCAGAGGGAGGCTAAAAACCTTTCAGTGACCTAGGGTTATAGCCAGGAAGAAAAATGCCATGGGAGAACTGGATCAAATCCCAGGAATCATGACATAGATAGGGTCCAAAAATAAAACATTAGTCACTATAGAAGAGAACAACCAGGTGTATATAGACAAGTAAATTTCATAAGTGCATATCAGGTTGTTCCATTGAAGAACTGGTTTACAAATTCTCACTTCTTGCAGATGCTTACAATTAACAAATATTAAGATGCTGTTCTTCTTGGCAGACGTAAAGAATATACAATATAAGTGGAACAACCAGTCAATGTTTCTCTCTCAAACCAATTAATAAAAAACTCAAATATACATAAGGAGGATATCACAATTGTCCCTCTTAGCAGAAACAAAGAATATATGACAGATATAGAATATTGTTTCCCTTTATGAAATGGCAGAAAATGTTCTCATTAGTTTATTTTGCACAGTGTTTATAACACAGACTAAATATGAAAAGAAATAACATCAATAAGTACTCTTACATAAGCAAAGCACTATTGCAAGCATTTTAGATGCATTCCCTTCTTTAATCCAGAAAACATCCCTATAAGGTACTGTTTTTATCTTCACTTTACAGATGAGAAACCTGAGTTATGGAAAAGTAAGGAGATTTGCAGGACACAAAGTCCCTAAGCACAGAGTCAGGAGGCAGGTCTAAGCAACGTGACCTGAGAGCCTAGCTCTTGGCCTCCACCCTTCACTGCTCGGGATAGTAAGTAGGGAAATATAGGACACACACAAAGGAATCTAATATGCAATCCTATGTCCAACACAGAACTTACAGCTTACCTCAGCAAGGACACAGGCCTGCAAGAATACATTGTGTCTCACAGAACCACAAAGAAATGTCTAGAAAACACAAAAATTAATTCTTCCATACCACTATTTCTCTTATGCCACAATTTTCTAACGAAAGTTCAGGTAAGTATTTTACTAGGTATATTTTGTCTTAACTTGCATATAACTAGAATAAATACCCTGAGTTTTCATACTGTGAGTTAATTCCCCCAGTGATTACAAGCTGAGTGAACGGCACTTTCTTTGACCACATACTTCAGTGTGGTGTATCATTCAAGTCCAGAAGTGGTGGAAGTCACAAATTCTGAGCCTACAGCTGATATACCTGAATGAGTGGGATGGACTTGGCATTCTCAAGGTCAGCTCCTGGTCAGCCCTCAGGGATGGCAGAATGTCCAAGAGGCATCTGAGGCTGATAGAAGCTGACCTGTTCCCTTATATTTGTGAACCTTTTTAAGAAACCACCTTTTTCAGCTGAACTGAACAGGATATTGGAAATCAAGGCCACTAAGAAAGAACTATCACCTTTAATGTCTGACAACATCTAAGGATGTGGGGTATCAAAAACAAAACTCTACACCCTGAATAAAACAGAGCAGAGACATGAGTTTAATATAAGCTTTTTCAACCTGCAATCCAGGAAACTCAAGGCTAAAGCAGCAATGAGTTCGGAGTTGCTCACAGACTAAGGAATTTTTATGGGATAAATGCAGAATTTATTTGACTTTTTTAAAGCTGATTGATTGCCTACTGGGCTTCTGTCTTATTTAGATCAGGGGAACAAGGAATCCAGAGCTAGTGTGAACAGACTTGACATTTGGTGATTGGCTGGTATGCTCTGCAGATTTCTGAGAAAAACCTATAAGTTCCTGTAAGGTTCGGTTAAGTTTCCTTTATGCGCCTGCATTGGCTATCTCCATCTCGTCCCTGACATAAATGACTCCATTTTAGTTTAGTTCTACAGAGGGATAGAGGAAAAATAAATATACACATAAACACACACTACACGTAATAATATATTTAATTTCCTTCAAAGTCATAAAATACTCAGTCCTGCATATTATAATCCAAGTACACCAATGTATTTTCAAAAATATGATTCTGAAAAGATGTGGGTATTTAGAAACAACATTTCCTTGGTAGTACAACAGGGCAGGCCAGCCTGGCACAACAGGGAAAGAGTGGGAAAGGCATTGGAAAGGAGCAGAATGTCAGAAAACCTCACACAGACCAAAGGCTGAGGGTGGGCGCAGGGTGAGAAGGAGGGCACAGGGAGTCCTGTCAGAGGGTGAAGAAAAGGGTTTCCAGGGTTTCCCGGTTTCCCTGTTGCTGTGCAGAGCATAGTGATCAGAACATCTGGCAGCAGGTTATGAGTGGCAGTCCGAGAAGGCAAACACTGTGCTAGACATAGTGCATGGATTTAGGGGGAAAAATTCTAGAATAAAAAAAAAAAAAAAGAATTCTAGAATCTAAGACCTGTGGACTAGGTAAGGAATAGGACAAGTATTCAGGTATGAGAACTGGACTCTGAAAAAAAGAAGCAGAAGCTAACAGACAAGGAGGACACTCCCACAAGCTGATTCAAAGTTGAGTCTTACAGCTTTAAGGCTCACTGTCTCGCAGGGGTCCTCAAACTTTTTAAAGTGGGGGCCAGATCACGGTCCCTCAGAGAGCTGGAGGGCCGGACTATATGAACTACTAATTCCTACTGTAACACCTTGGCTGCGCTCACTGCCCAAAAAACCTGGCGGGCAGGATCAGACTCCCCTGGGGGCTGCATGTGGCCCCCGGGCCGTAGTTTGAAGACCCCTGGTAGAGGTAATAGTGGCTCCAGAGCCTAAGAAGAAGGTTAGTATGCCAGTGGAGACTGAGTATTCCTGGGGAGATCAGAGGGCTGAGGGGCAGGGAGTCAGGTTAAAGAGCTAGACAAGCCATTTAATTACTTCTCTGAATTAGAGAACACTGACAGTTAACTATGTTTTTTCAGCAAAAATTTATCAAGCACTTATTATACCTGATATTTAATATCTGCTTCAGAATAGAATCAAATATGAAAATTTTATAATTTGTTGTATATATGATAGTCTATTTTAACACATTTCTACTTTAACATTTTTATCACAATTATGGATTACATATACATACATTAATCATATATATAATTTCCTTCAATGTCATAAATACTCAGTCCTGCATATTATAATTTTATGTGTATGTGTGTGTCATATGAATATAGGTTTTATATATATATAATTTCAGCTTTTCTACTAAATCTAATATTACTATTTGAATTTGTCCAATAATGACTACCTACCTTCTTGACTGTTAACCAGTATAATTTATACTTATTTGACATTCAAATTCCCCTTAATCCCTTTCTTTTTCATTTCCATTCCCCATCAAATATAATGCAATCGAGTCCTTAAATGATAGGTAAAAGCAAAAAAAAAAAAAGAATACCAAGTTGAAAATTGTATCAGGTATCTTTATCCTAAGTGTTCTCAAAGGTAGCTCTTTCTGACAACGGGCAAGAGTACCCTACTCTGACAGTCCGACCTTTGCAGTCCAATTAAATATAAAAACATCTGACTCTTTTTCACCAGTTATGCTGTCAGGGATAGTATAACTTGACTGTCATATGAAGCTCTTTACATCCTGCTATGAAAATATGATTGTAATACAGACTTTAGCATTCAGAAGTATTCACTCCCCTTTCACTAACACAGATTTTGAGGGTCAAAGCTATGCATTTTTATCACATATTTTACAATCTTTCAACCTTTCTGAAGATCAGTGTATTAGAATAGAGGAAAAAATTTTTCTCCTTTAATACTAAAGTGATTTAGTACAAAGAAAATACTAATGAAGATTTTTATTACTTATTGAAAGTTCCTATTGGACAAAATGAGAAAGTTTTATATTTTTAATGGATGCAGTGATTAAATTTCATAATACTTTTGGAAACAAGAAGCTGATCAAAAGAGTTGAGCATTTAGAAACATGTGAAGTTTTTACTTATCTTAGAAACATGGGACTTCCAAAGAAACTACAACACGTTTCCACAAAATTTAGACCATAAGGACTCTGACCTGTAAATCAGAGAGAGAAACTTTTAGAAATAGTTTTTGCCATTTATTTTAAATGTAATATTTTTCCTATTACAATGCCTAACAATGATGACTTTTTAGCACTTTGCTGTCACTATTATTATGCAGGGTTAAATGCTACCTCCCTTATCACTGTCACTCCACTATTACTATGTTAGTCATCTGGCTTCAATTACCATGGGCTGATGGAATCACTTGTTTTTTTACAGGTTAGATAGGAAATTCATCATTTAAGAAACTAAACTATTAAAATTTCTAGGACTTTCTCTTCAAATAAAAAATCCTGAATAAAGAAACCCAAATTTAATATACAATGGGCTAATATGCTTATTTTATCATCGACAATATGAGTATTCACTGTACCAAATGTAGGATGTCTCTTTTTTTCCTAATAATAAAAGTAATTTTTTCCTTTTTAAGAGATACTTGGGAAAGGAAAGGTGGGGTCATTTGGGGGCCAGTGAAGGTGAAAGAGGGACAGCTCTGGCTGAAATCCGGCAGAAAGCAGCCCCAAGAAGCACTGCTGACAGCCACACTAATGCCACACAAGGCTGGCCTGAACCTTCCTCCAGTTTCCAGGAAGAAGCCATTGGGGAAGAGCCTGTCAATCATGTAAAACGAGTCCAAATGGTTCTGGTTGTGGGCTGCTGGCAAATGTCTACCCAAGACTAACTAGAAATGGCCAAGCTCATGTTTTTAATGAAAAATAGGAGCATAGCCTTCCTCAAATGAGAGGAGTTTTCCTGCAGATTAGGATTTTTTTTTAAGTAGCATATTGGGTTTAACATTTCAGGTATTTTTCTGCAGTAGGTATTTTTTTCCTTCCTGAATTCTCAGAGCTCTGATTTGAGTTCAGTTTTGTTTACCAGAAAGATATGAGAACATGTTTAATGCTGTGAAAGATGTTTACTTAGAGCAATAATATGACAAGCAGAAGTGAATGCATAGCAACTCTCACATCACATAAACCTCTCCAGCCAATGCTGGCTTTAAAATCGCTGGTGACCTAAAAAACAAAAACAAAAAATACAAAAATCAGACTGGGGGGATAGATGAAAATGACCATGTCAATCAAAGAAATTATCTCCTTTTGTGCTTCAATAATGGATGAAGCTTACAGTAACCCTAACTGCTGCTTTGATGCCTTGTATTGCTTCCGCAACTTGACCTTGGGTTTCTTTCTCTGGAGTACAGCTTTGAGCCCATGTGAAGTCCTTTTCCCTGAGCAAATGTCTTGTTAAATGAGAAAAAACAACAAAAAATTGGCTCTATAGAATTTCACAAATGACAACATTGAAAAACCACCTTTCTGAATGAATTTTCTTCTTCCCATTACACACACACACACACACACACACACACACACACACACGTATGTATATGAGAAAGCAAAAATAGAACAAAACAAAAAGTTTTGTTCTGTGACACTTCTTCTCCCCTAAACTACTTAAATTATAAATGTAATATGGAGTATAGCATACAAAAACCATTATGGAATAAATGGGGAAAGGTAAAAAGGTAGATTGTTTTTTAAACATGGCATTATTAATTTTAAATACTATAAGAAATTCTCTAAGTCTAATTAGCAGGTACTTACAGGATTTTCTCTAACACATAAATTTAAACTCTTTGTCAATGACCCTTCTATGGTGCATGATGGTCCTTTAGGAGAGAATTTCCCAAAATTGGTGTTTGACTATTCCTGCCTGCACTGTGTTTACATGATTGACATGGACTGTCCATTTAGATACGTTAAGCAAGTAAATTCCTCTCTAGAATATGGCAAATATCTAACCAGAGAAATAGAAATAGATGGCTTCAATGTATAAAACTTGGGTGTCATATATGACTATTACAGAATTATTAAATAATGTTACTAACTTCCTAGACATGGCAAGATTTTCCTACTTCTACTCTTCCCTCTCCTTAGACTCCCATCAGCAATTCACAAAGCCGCCAAAGTGATCTAAAAAATAAATAAATAAATAAAACAAAATCCCTAATTTTACCACCACATGGCTTGAAGCTTTTCAGTGGCTTCCCATTGCCACAAGAAAGGATTTCTTTAAATGCTTTAGGAAGAATTTTATGATCTTGTAAGCCCTTCATGATCTCCCCGCTTACTGCCTTAGCCTCCATCTCTTCACTCCCCCATCTCACGCTCTATTCTCCCATTGTGCTCAGCTTCTCTCAGTACTTCTAAATCTGTATGTTCTCTTTTGTACCTGCTCTTCTCTTTCCTGGACCGGCCTTTCCTCCACTGTCCCTGATCTCCTCCCCCCCACACACACCTCTTTATTCATCTAACTCTAATCTTCCGTAAGGTGTAAGCCAAGATGTCATTTTCTCTTGGAAGCCTTCCCTGACTCTCCCTTTTCATGGCACCTGTCACATTTCATAGCATCATTTATTATGTGTTATTAGATGATAAGTACTTTCATGACCTTATTATACTATATCCCCAACATTCCTTTAAGTAATACTAATTTGATATCTATTGTGCCCAATACTCATTTCTAAGGTCCGGGGCAAAAAAAAAAAAAAAAAAAAAAAGGAGGAGTAGTAGAGAACAACTGAAAAAGAACAGACAGAGAAGAGCACAGAGTGAAATAAGAAAGAGCCAGAGACATTCAAGATAAAAACGGAAAGGGCTCATAGAAATCCAGGGTGATCTCTTTAAAAATATTGCCTCACCCCCAGACAGGTCCTCTACTACTGAAAACTTTGCCATTGGCTTGCGATAACATATGAAAATGACAGACATCATTCCTTACTTCATTCTACCTGCAGCCCAGTACATGGGATTCTGTCATGTTGTGCCATTCAGCCTTCCAGCAACGTCCTCCAGAGCCATCTGCTGTCCGCAGTGAACAAGGCTGCGGACCCCAAATGATGTACTTACGCCTGAACAAAATGAGCTGGGAGCTATTTTAAAAGCATTGCTTTTCCAAAATTTACTCACTGGAAAAATCTGCTATAAAACGGTGAATATGTTATGCAAGTAAAATTAGACCTTTCAACCTTCTTGGTATGATGCACGATTGCACGCACTTATTGCAGGTGATTCTGTCAGAAATAAAGTAATTTTTTGTTTTATTAGAAATTTAGTGCAAAAGGTCAAAAGAGAGGTTTAAGGTCCCTGTCATCCTTTATACTTAAAAAATTAAAATAGCTCATTTACACCACTTTTCTACATGAAGCAGATCTTTAAGCCACAACAAAATGAGGTTTGAAAACAAAGAAATCAAGCCAAATTATGTGTGATTTTGCACAGATGCATCCCACATTGTTAAATTCTATTTGCTAGGAACACATTTCAACTTACTGTGCCATTGTGGAGTCCTGTAGCATAGTCTAAATGTCTAATCAAGCCAGCCTTGGACTCTAATCCGGCAGCAATTTCAGGCAACTTGAAATCCCTGGGACACATGGTGCTCTTCCACCCTCTGTGCCTGTGAACTCTGCCCTCTCTGAAAAGATGTCCTGTCACTGACTTATTAGACTCCTCCGCTTCTATTAAACTCTACCTAAAACATTACCTCTCTGTGAGGCCTCTCTGCTTCTCCCCATACCCATCCAAACAGCTGACCCTCCCTTCTTGCCACCAAAGGAATCTTGCACAGGCTTCTTTTGGAGTCCTCACCCTTAGTGCTGCCACTGTTTGTTTACTTCCAAGTCTCCCCTGCTGTGAATAATTTAGAATTAAAAATTAGAATCTTCATGATCTCCCTGAGGATAGGTAGGGTGTCTTTGTGATTCAAGCACCTGGCATGTGAGATGTGTTTTAAAAAATGTTTGATCTGAAAGAGAATAAGTGAATGAATAAATAAATGAATGCCATAAGTGACTTTCAGCGCCTCTCCCGGGCAATGCCCTTAATACCCTGAGATAGATTGAGAAATTTCCCTTTCTTGTTTTCCTTATCCTTAACCAAGTTCATAACGGTGAACTGAAAAGTAAAACTTGAAATCCTCTTCTACAGTATGGTTCTGAGACCGTGCTTTTTATTTTACATCATTTGTCTACTTCATCTCATCCAGTTATCCTCTCAGCAAATAACCATTCTAATCATAGCACCATGCTAAATACAGTAAAGTAGATCACTAAGAATAAAAGCACCTCCAAGGATTTATTTCCAAAATTTGTCTATCCAGAAAGTGCATCTACATTTTAAAAAGCCAGCTAGTACATAGAAGATATATGATACTAAGTGCCAATGAGTGAGGTAGACAATGGGTGTCAAGGAGAGATCATTTGAGTCATGAACAGAATTGGAGCTAAAGGAAAAGTTGACAAGACAGCATTCCATCTTAGAATAATGGAATGAACAACGTTTGTGTACATTTCCTCAGCTAAGACACTGGGAATGTATGAAAACTGTCCCCCATACTTTAATCAGATTTTCCCAATGTTAAAGTTTATTTAGAAATGCTAGCATTTTAATAATTTTCTCAGCCAAAATCTACCTTCAAAATTTATTTGTAGTAAACACTTTTTGGCATTTCCAGCTCCTGGTACTTCCAGACTTTTCTCAAGTTCTTGCCCACCTTTGGCTGTGACCCCCTGTGCCCTGCCCTTCCCATATAGTAACGCTCCCTCCATCTCTCAGAGACTCAGACCCTGTGTGCTCTCCTCTGTTGAGTATCCGTCAGTCTCAGCAGCTGGTCTCAAGAAGACCACCTGTAAAGATGTCCTCTGTCCTCTTACTCTCCTGCTCAGGTTACACTCAGAGCTAGCCTTTCTGACCAGGGTAATTAGAGGTCACAATTGCGCTCTGAACTGATGTATCACAGCACTATGTGCGACACCCACAGGAGAGACCTGCGTCTCAGACTCGTTCTCGCAAAGCCCCGTGGATCTGTCAGGAAGGGTCTGATTTAACATAGAAAGTGCCAGTGGGCATGATGATGACTTCGGGTCGTTCCTCCTGTTTTTAACTTACTGGGGTATTATGTGTATTAACAAGTCATAGAATATGAAAAGCTCACATGAACTGCAATATCACAGTCCAAACTCCTCAATTTATAGAGACTGTAATTTGCCCAAAATCACACAACAAATTAGTGAAACAAGAGGCATTAGAAGCCAGGTGTTTGGCTCTGACGTTGCTTTGTCTCCACACCACACTCTCTCTCCAAAGTAAGCACCCCTGGGTGTGTGAGAATCAGCACAGTGTGTGGCCTACATGCTTCCTCCATCCTAGTCAAATATTTGTTTTCAAACTGGGCTTGCAAATGATATTATATAAATGTAGACATGCCTCATTTTATGCACCCTCTTTTCCTAATAACAGAATCTGAAGTTTTTCCCCAAAAAAATAACATTTAATTATGGATGAAAATAGTCTAAGTAATAATTGCTGCTTTTGATTGATATTATCCTCAAAGGGAACTTGATAAGGAAGCAAAACATTCACTCCTTGGTGATTTATATCAGTTTGAGGCCATTCAGATAAAAATGCTTTGTATACACTCAAAGATGTATACATAATTATGTTATCATCCTATATACATAATTATGTTATCCTATATCATCCTAAAAGAGGTAATATGCAAATTGACCCATCACTCCAACACACAAAATGGTCACCCCCTGTGGACATAAGATGGCCACCACAAGATGGCCAGCAGGGGAGGGCAGTTGGGAGGAACTAAGTCTGCAAGGGAGGGCAAATGGGGGAAATCAGGCCTGCAGGAGAGGGCAGTTAGGGGCAACCGGGTAGGCAGGGGAGGACAGTTGTGGGGGACCCAGACCTGCAGGGGATGGCAGTTAGGGTACCAGGCCAACAGGGGAGCAGTTAAGCATCCATCAGGCTGGTAGGGGAGTGGTTATGGAGTGATCAGGCAGTCAGAAGCAGTTAGGGACAAGCAGGCAGGCAGGCAGACAAGCAGTTGGGAGCCAGCAATTCTGGATTGTGAGAGGGATGTCCCAGATTGGAAAGGGTGCAGGCTGGGCTGGGGGACACCCTTCCCTCCCGTGCACAAATTTTGTGCACCAGGCCTCTAGTTTTATGTATTACACTAGAGGCCCAGTGCATGAAAATTCATGCACTGGAGTGGGGGGGGGGGTGTCACCCAGCCCAGCCTACCCTCTCTCACAGTCCGGGAGCCCTCAGGAGTAGGAGGCGACCCAGCGATCAGGGGATGGCGATGCCCCCATCACACTTCTGCTGCTGCCATTACCAGCAGTGTAAGCCTTGGCTGGCCCTGGTTACCTGAGCCTCGGGTGGCCATCCGAGGCTTGCCTGTGCCTCGTGTCAGCCCCGGGGGGCTGGGAGGCTGAGGAGACTGGGAGACTCTAGAGGCAGGTTCTCAGAGTGGCCAGGCCCACCTGGGGGAGGGCCTTGCCTTGCCTTGTGCCTGCCGCCCCAGTGTGGCTGATGGGACTGGGCGCTACCATCTTGTGGCTGTGGGTGCCTCCATCATTGAGGATGGGGCAGTCAATTAGCATATTCCCTCTTTGTAGATAGGATTAGTAGTTAATGTATTAAATGTCTCTATATTAATGGTAAAAAATAATCCTTTACTTCCTTTTATGATTTACGTGGCACAATTTTTAAAAATATTATCTCTGTGCTAATTTCCTACTATAAATTCATTATAATACACTGGGGAGGCAACAATAAAAATAAAGTTTAAAAAAAATACACTGGGAAAGGAGTAGAGGGTTAGCTAGTCTTTCACATAATGAGATTAAAAAGAAAAAAGAGAAAGAGAGTAAATGGAGACAGATGAAATATGGAAGAATGTAACTCTCTAGAGAAGAATGGGAATTGTACTTTTAACTCTATTAGTATCCTCTATCCCCTTGAGACCATATCATACAGTATAGTTGTAAAACCATAATGAATTACAGGACACTTTTAAAAACATGTCTATACTGTCAGTGAGTTTATGTATCTACACTCAGATACAACAGCAGTCCTCATAATAATGTACATGTAATTCTCACACATTACAGTAACAGTGTCCTGCTTTACCTATTCTATAGGATGGAATAGAAGATCTAATTTCACAGATGTCACCCCAGAATAGTGTTATTCACTTAATGATGTAGCATTTATGTTCTCATCAAAAGAGAATACTGAGAAAAAGACAATTATGAATTATTTTGAGGAGCAATTTAGGAGGAAGCAGGTGAAAGGATTCTAATTCCTGAGGCTTTGAGTAGCACTATAAACTCTTGTTTTATTACAGGAACAAAAAATTAGCATTCACTGAATGTTTATACATTTAGAGAATGAATAAAAGTGTAGAATATTTTAGGTAATGTAAATAGAGGAGACTGAGAAAGTCTTTTCATAGTTGAGAATGTTTTTTAGAGAGTGGAAAGCAAAACGAGTTAGCAATTCATGTTTATTTGAAGTCATTTCTCATTTGTCCCTATTCTTTATGAAAACTATGGTCTAAATAATGTCAAAAATATAAAATTGTTTCATAATCAGAACAAGAGGTTGGGTTAAAATTAGAGTGGGGGAGGGTGACAGCAATGTCCAGAGGAGCCAAGAGGATAATGGAAGTAAGTCAAGTGTGTCCAGTGACTTAGTGAGATGTAGTAGAATGGAGTGACAGAACCCACACTCTAATGACATTTAAATTCACCTAAAAAAGTAACCACACAAAATAGTTTCAGAACTATTTCAGCCCAAGGGTGAACAGTTGGTAAACTCTGGATTCATAAAATCAAAGCCTTGAGACCTCAGTGAGCACCGAAACAAAGGTAGTTGGCACAGGGAATGAAAGCCTGGCACAGAAACAACTGTTAGGAAGTCTTTGTCTTATATAAAACTATGAAAACAGTTTCATATGTTTGAGGCCTAAAACAATGCTATTTACCATAGATTTCTACATTGCTCATTCTATAAAAACTGGTTGTTAGAACCAATGACTTCTATTTTTAAAACACTATGCCAAAAAAGGGTCTTATGCTTACAGCACGGGTGTCTCGGTATAATATCTATGAATTCCATGATACTGCTGCAAGATCATGTGGTGTGTGTGTGTGTGTGTGTGTGTGTGTGTGTGTGTGTGTACATACATGTGCACTTTTGAGGGGAGAAGGTTTGTAACTTTTCCAGTGTGTCACAACTCGATAAAGAAAAGAGAAACACTCAGAAAAAGACAAGAAATCCAAAGAGAATCATTATCACGCAGGTCCAGTTGTAGGCAGAAATCAGGCTGCCAACATTCAACTATAGATAATGTTCTTTGATGACAGAATCCTACCTATGAAAGAATAAGACGAATGAGATACATCTCCAGTCTTGGAAGGGCACTAATAGGACAAGGGCAGGAATGTAAGTATGGGTCCAAAGTCACTAGACCAAGGTATCCGGATTTCCTCAAACTAGACAAGATATTATCTAAATTACAAGAACTTGAGTCAGAGCTGGTCTGTCAGCAGAATTGATTTGGTGCCAGCCAGAGTGGCTCAGTTTGTTAAGCATTGTCCTGTGCACTGAAAGGTTGCTGGTCCGATTCCTGGTCAGAGTATCTATCTGGGCTGCAGGTTTGAGCCCCAGTTGGGACACATGCAGAAGGCAACGGATCAATATTTCTCCTCCTCTCTCTCTCTCTTTCATTTCTCCTTTCTTCTTTTTAAGCATGACCTCAGATGAGGGTTAAAAAAAATTGATTTGGTGCCTCTAGCTCTTAAAAGCCCTTGTTTTAGAAGTTGACCCCTGAGACTGGGCACTGTTGGAGGTGGGCTTAGTGATTCAAGATGGGGGAACTGGGATGCTGGTCTGGGCTGGAAGCCAACCAGATCCTCCCAAAAGACAAATTTTAAATACATTAACTTGAGGAAACAACATTTTATTCCTACCTACTCTGTGTTGGCAGCTTAGAGGTACTTCATTTGTATATCTCATTTAATCCATTTAATAAAGTTACCTAGAAGCCAAAATGTGAAAAGCTTTCTCAACTACAAATGAATTTATTCTGCCATAGTCCTCAGTCTTTCTTCAAGGAAAGACAAATATTATCCTCATATTTCAGAAAAGGATAAGACTTCACACAGTACCAAAGTTACCTGGATCAGAAAAGCTCAGTTAAAAAAAGAGAGTACATGCCCCTCTTAGGCAGGGTAGTACAGATGTAGTTTTAAAAGGCTTACACAATGAAACATAGTTTCATTATTATATAATAACTAGAGGCCTGGTGAACAAAATTCATGCACTGGGGGGCAGGGAGGTTTCCCTCAGCTCAGCCTGCATCCTCTCCAATCTGGGACCCCTTGGGGGATGTCCAGCAGTTAGACATCCCTCTCACAATCTGGAATTGCTGGCTCCCAACCACTCGCCTGCCTACCTGCCTGATTACTCCTAACCGCTTCTGCCTGGCATCCTGATCACCCCTTAACCACTTCACTGCCAGCCTGATCGAAGCCTAAATGTTTCCCTGCTGGCCTGGTCACCCCCAACTGCCTTCCCCTACCAGCCTGGTCGCCCCCAACTGCTCTCTCCTGTAGGCCTGGTCACCCCTAATTGCCCTCCCCTGCTGGCCTGATCACCCACACTGCCCTCACCTGCTGGCCATCTTGTGACAGCCATTTGTGACCACATGGGGCTGTCATCTTGTAACCACATGAGATGGCCATCTTGTGTGAGAGCATGATGGTCAATTTGCATATTACCTATTTATAGGATTTATTGATTTGGGAACACAAATTAGAAAGAAATACTCACAGAAGAACTTTCTCATGATCAGTAATTCTTGTGAGAAAGAAAAATATCCCCCTGATAAAGGTTGTCTATATAATTAGTGTGTGTGTGATTTTTCTGTGATTTGTTGTGACTTCCCAAGACACAATAATGAATTAAGACAAAAGATGCCACAATGCTGCTTCCTCTATCTATGCTTCCAAAACCAACTACTTCTGCTACTGATAACAAATTACGATGTAAAGTGATCTTTCATTGAGCACATTAACTCTTCTTTTGTTGAGCATCAGTAAGACTCCATATAATGAGTTTTCAAATAATCAATCAGTATACATTGAGTTTAAAAACAAAAAGAGCCCTAGCTGGTTTGGCTCAGTGGATAGAGCATCTGCCTGTGTACTGAAGGATCTCAGGTTTGATTCCAGATAAGGACACATGCCCAGTAGGGAGAGTGCAGGAGGCAGCCAATCAATGATTCTCTCTCATCATTGATGTTTCTATCTCTCTTTCTCTCCCTTCGTCTCTGAAATCAATAAAAAATATTTTTTAAAACAAAAAGTCAATGTCCCTGTTCTGTACTTTCAACGTTTCATAGTATTTATACCATTGCCTTTCTTTTTAAAAGCAATTGAGTTGTTTTCACCCTTTCTTACCAATTAGAATGATCACTGTAACCATAGTGACTGGCCTGGATTTAAATAAAATAGGAGTATGCTCTTCTCCTTTACTGTCTGTCATCAGGCTATCAGTTCACAGGGTCTATTTACCAATTCATATGGCCTATCTCCTTATGGTGCAATGAGATACTGTAGGCAAATATTAAAACACTAGGGGTCCAGTGCATGAATACATGCATCTTGAAAGGAACTGTGGGCTGAGAGGCTGCAGTGAGCCCAGGATTGGGTCTCGGCCCATTCTCTGTGCCCCTGCCCAACCACTCCTGCCACAACCCCCAATTCCCTCTTTGCCAGCAGCCCCGCTCCCATGCGTTGATGGCCCCAGCCTCGCTTACACCCATTGACAGTGTGAGCAATTGGGGCCGGCCCCAGCAGGGGGTGAGAGCAGGGCCAGCACTGTTAGAGGGTGTGAGTAGTGGCTGCTGCCCTGATTGCCCCTCAGGAGCAGGGGGAGGTGGAGAAGCCATAGGGGGCAATTGGTGCCATCAGCTGCCGCTTGTACTTGCTGATGGTGCCGAGCGATTGGGACTGGCACCAGGTGCCAGCAGTGGTGCAAGCGGCAGCTCCTGCGCTGGCTGCAGGTGCGAGTGGGGCCAGCACTAGCAGTGGATGTGAGTGGCGACTCCAGCACCTGGAGTAGGTGCAAGCGCCTGGCTAACTGTGGCTCACAGGAGCAAAGAATGTTCAGTAACCACCAGAGGATCACCCCAATGACAGCGACTGGCACCCCGCCTTGGTATGGTGCGCCCATTCACATGCTCTACCATCCCACAAGGCCCAATGCCCACCATGTTCTGCGCACACCCCCTGGTGGTCAGTGCACGTCATAGCAACCAATTGTTCAGTTGTTTCGGTTGTTCCACCATTCGGCCTATTTGCATATTAGACTTTTATTATATAGGATGATAGTTTACCATTTTATTCAAATCCCTTCATTTTGCTGGTCTAAAACATAAGACCCAGAGTTAAGACTTGCCCAGGTTCATACAATTGTGGACTGCGAGACTGCAGTGAGCACAGGAGTGGGTCTCGTCAGTGGGTGTGAGTGGGGCTGGGGCCATTAACGCGTGGGAGCGGGGCTGCTGGCAGAGAGGGGATAGGGGGCCGTGGCAGGAGCAGCTGGTTGGGGCACAGGGGCATGAACTTGTGCATACAACTACTTAGTGATAGCTCTACCTAGAATATGCAGCTTATAAAGAAAAATATTTAATCAAAATTGTCAGTAGAAATTCCTTAAATTAATCTTTAACCATAGTATGTATGTTTTATGTACAGTAGTTCTTATAATTATTAAAGTTTGGGTACCACGGAGATAAACTGAGAAAATTTGAAAAGGATAGTCTGGCCGAAACCGGTTTGGCTCAGTGGATAGAGCATCGGACTGCGGTCTCAAGGGTCCCAGGTTCGATTTCAGTCAAGGGCATGTACCTTGGCTGCGGGCACATCCCAGTAGGAGGTGTGCAAGAGGCAGCTGATCGATGATTCTCTAAGGTGTCCTATATGGTTCAGTGAGTCAGCCTCCCAGTTACCTGAGGTGGACAGTCTTGGTGTAGCCCTTTATGGGCTGTGTGTGCAGTCTTGTTGTTAAGCCTTGCTTGTTGTTGGTATCACTGGGAAGCGTTGACCTCCAAGCCAATTGGCTATGAGGATCACTCGATGATTCTCTCTCATCGATGTTTCTAACTCTCTATCCCTCTCTCTTCCTCTCTATAAAAAAATCAATAATATATATATATATATATATATATATATATATATATATATATATATATATTTTTTTTTTTTTTTTTTTTTTTTTTTTTTAAAGGACAGTCTGGACGGAGGGCATGTATGGGGGTTCGGGTGGGGTGGGGATTGGTAAAGTATGTACACATATAATACCTTAATTTAAATAATGAGGAGGAAAAATAAAAATAAAAAGGACAGTCTGTAGGGAGATTGTTGTCTATTCAAACCTGTTGCCTTTAAGATAACCACCAAATCCAGTGAATAAGAAACGAAGAGATTTCTTTTTATGTTCTTGTTTCTCAATGGAACTTTTCATCTGGGTTCAATATTGAATCACTATATTTCAATTGATTGTGGCCTCTGTTAAAGATTAGAGGATTAGAGTCTAAAACTCAGACGTTCATTAAATATGCCTATAATACAACTCCACTCCTGGATGTGGAGTTTACAGCATACAGGCTCCTGGTTCCCTCTTCAGCACTTTTCCTGCTACAACCTCATTACCTACTTATTAGACAACAGCCCAGAATATGATTTGAGAAACAGAAATAAAAGGTTTGCTAACAACTTTTTCAGTGGCAATCCAGATTCCTTCTTCCTGTTTCTCTTCCATATCCTAAGTAAGTAACCTTGCTGTATAAGGCAGATATTAGTAAGTGAGAAGGCTTTTGAGTTTCATTCAGTCATTTTGATCAGCATCTTTGGTAACTTTTTTTTTTTCCTCATGAGCATATGGTAAAGCAAGATGCAATGTTCGAATGATTGTGATTTCAATCTAAAGTACTATTTGTTCATTCCTGAAACCCGAGACATCTGGTGGTTAGTGCTTTGAGAAAAAAGTACCTTAATGTTTTACCTTTGCTGTGATTGAAGATCATGGGCAAAAATGGGTAGATGAGATTAAGCCACAAAGTTCATACATTCAATTTAAAAAGAAGACTTCTGTGCTTCTAAAGTAAGAAAGGGGATAGAGATCCTTCAGTAATCTTAATGACCTCTTCCTTTCTTATTCATCTTGCACTTAGGTATAAACTATATCCAGTATGTAGCCTCCCATTAGAAAAAGATTTAAATACGTCCTATCTCCATCCCATTTATATTCAGGATTATTCCATTGTATGCATACTCTCAGATTCATATGACCATGCATTTTTGTTAATTAGAATTGTATCTCCTATATCAAAATTTCTGTGCCAATTTTTCAGACTTTGTTTTAAGATTTATTCTAGCTCACACTTTCCATTACAAGATGACACTGGACTAGAATTTGAAATAAAGATGTACTGTCCATCTTCTTGCTGTGTCCTCTCATGGCCTTTCCTGTACCTGCACACCTCTGTTGTCTCTTCGTCTTCATCAATCAAGCTGGATTAGGGCCCATCCTTATGACCTCATTTAACTTTAATTACCTCTTCAAAGGCCCTATCTGTAAATATAGTCACGTTGGGAGTTAAAGCTTCAGCCTACGAATTCTGAGGCTAGCAATGCTATTCATTAAACATTCTATAATATCTTGTCCTTGAGGAAGAAAATAAAATCTTAGGAAGGAAAGTGGTAAAATTATCATTCATATGCCATATCAGATTATATAAAATATAAACTTACATGTAAATCATTTATATGAGATATCATTTATGAATGCACACGAAATAACCCTTAGCTATGTTTTTTAGCCTGTCTTAATGGAACACATGGAGATTTAGCAAAGGATCAGCCCAGCAGACTAACAATTCACATTCTGTTTGCCAGGAGAGACAAAGATCCAGAGTCAGAAATACCAGATGAGTCTGATCTCTTGCATCTGTTCTGACGTCAAATCTACAGATTTGGCCTTTATTCCCTGGAAGTGTGGCTTCCACACGCCTGAGGCTGACTTAAGTGGCTTCAAAAGGCAGAGCCACAGGACTGAGGTGCTTCGGCCACAAGCATGCAGTAAACAAAGGCTGCTGTAGTCCGGGGCACAAATAAGTCTGCGCCCTGTCTCCCTCCTGAAGGGCAGACCACTCCAGTCTTTCCAGAGCACTGCTCTGTTCTGTTGGATCATTGACAGTGCTCCCGTTTCTGAATTCTTTTCATCATCTGTGTTAGGATTGCCAGATTTAGTAAATAAAAAATATAGGGTGCCCAGTTAAATTTGAATTTCAGATAAACAATGAATATTTTCCGTACAAATCTGTCTCATGCAATATTTGGGACATACACACCAAAAAAAGTATATTTTATCATGAGAAATACTTATACTAAAAATAACATTTGTTATTTATCTGAAATTCAAATTTACTGTGGGTCCTATATTTTATCTGACAACTCTATTTTGAGTTCAGGAACGAATCCTTCCCTTGCAAATCCCTTCCCCACACCACCAGCCTCTTAAACTGCTTTCACCAACTTCATAAATTTAATTTCCTGGTCTTAATTTGGTGCTGCGCCAGAGCGTGCAAACCCCAGGTTTCAGACTCCCTTCTATTGTACTACTATAATACATGGTTATGGGTATTCAGTGTTAAAACAATAAAAATTAGTTTGTCTCAACTTTTCTCCCATGCTGAAGTATTTACATGTTTATATCAACGCCCCATAACACTGTTAGGATGGTATTCCTAGAGATCATGTGTTTACTCCTGCGGGGAGGACTCTCTAAGCCTGGGAACCCTGGACTCAATCTACTCACCTGTAAAATCTTGATTGAATTCAAGGTATTTTCCCCAAGGTTCCTACAAACTAGTCCTTGCTACAGTTCTCTAAAATGAAGGTTCCATTAATGCTCTCATTTGCCTGGTGAAACCTAATTGTTCCTATTTCTGTTGAATCGCTTTTCTCTTCAAGTAAGTAGTGTTTAGGTTACTAAATAAGTAGGGTTTAGATGACCCGGTTAATGGCTTCACCTGTAAAAAGTTAGATCTAAATCCTCAAGGGCCAAATAATGCTCCCTTTATTTCCTTCCACCCCCACTGGACCTCACACCGGACTTTGCGCACAGTGTGTGGTCAGATGAACGTGCTGACAATGATGAAGCAACTTCCTTACGTGGTTCTGACTGTCCCGTCCTGTGCTGGGGACAGAAACCCTCTCCAAGGTGAGACTGTGACTGGAGCCGCTCATTGTTCTCTTCCGCCATCTAGTGGCATCAGGGTCGCTCTCGTCCGCTCAACTTGCTGTTCAGAGCTGCAAAGATTTCAAAGATTGTAAATCAAATAAATGAATTGTTTTATTGTCGTTATAGTAAAAAGGGGATTTATAGAGTGTTCCAAGAGATAAAATGCAATAAATGTTGATAAAAATAAGTATAACACAATAGCCAACTTTAATACCCAAATAGTATAGATTAAATTCATGCAATTTAATCTTTAATATGTTCAGATGTTAACTTGAACGTTGAAGATCAAAAGTATGACCTAGCCTAAATGTGTTATAATGAAGAATCATCCTCACGTGCTTTTGTATAATGTTAAAGGATTTTTTTTTTACTTTAATGTAATCACATTTTCACAGCAGATGAAAATGAAAGGAAATATAATTCTGATAAACATAGAGAATATCTCAGTTCTGTATTTAACCATTTGTCTTTAATTAATTTAGAACTTACCATTATTATTAATACATGCAATATAATTTTTAATGGGTATTGAATTATATTTAGCTTTAATGTCCTATAATCTGGAATTATATTCACATGGCATGATGGTTTAATTGTGTGAATCTAAAGTGAAAATAAATTTTTCTAATGAATGAAATAAAATATTTCTGAAGTGTGACTTATTTCCCATTAAAGCTGTTTCCACTGAATAACTATTATAGGAAGAATATTTCTGAGATATTAACATTATTCTGCTTTTATTTTTAGTTAAATGCTAACACTATCACTCAGTATTTAGGTCTTTCTAACAAATGATATTTAATTGGAATGCCATTTGTTTTTAACATGCTTGCAAGCCAGCTGAGAAATCTCCAATGTGTTTTCCAGGGTGGGAAAATCCCCATCAGATGGACAGCCCCAGAAGCTATCGCCTACAGAAAATTCTCCTCCGCGAGTGATGCCTGGAGCTATGGCATCGTCATGTGGGAGGTCATGTCCTACGGAGAGAGACCGTACTGGGAGATGTCTAACCAAGATGTAAGTGCCTCGGGTAGTAGTTGAGCTGCCATTTTGTGAGTATGAACACGTCAGCATTGAGGGGGGAATGTGCCTTTTGCCCTCACTCAGATTAGGCCTGTGGCTGAGATTGAAAAGCTAAGTAACTTTTCTCTCTGAGCTGTATTTGGTGCCAGAGGGCCCAGCTGATGGGCTTTGCCATGTGAGTACATGATCTGCACCCCACAGCTGGGACTTCCACACATGTTATTCTAATGCAGCATAACCGTGTTTATTCTGCATTAGACCTGCAAGTAACAAAAAAGGAAGAGTAGTGTTTATCTTTTATTCCTTCCTTAGGGCAATTGAATGTGCCACGGTAAACAGCAAAGTATCTCTATTTATTGCTTAGTAGAAAAAAATTGAATGTTCTCAGGCACTGGATCATCAATATATGTCATCTGGTATGGTTCTTTTAAGATATGTACATGACCCTTTATACATTCTGTTTTGTTTCTGTTTTATCGATAAAAATTACCTTGGTGGTTTAATACAGAATAGGATGGTTAACACACATTTGACCTCTGTGACCTATCGGAGTGATAGAGACGATAGTCAGAAAATGCAAGTACCCAGATGATGCAAATAAGTGTGCTGTCAGAACTGAAAATATATATTAATATCCTACTTTCTCAAAGTATCCAGTGGTTTCTGAGGCAATGGCAATGGAAAATCGCCTCTAACGGGGTTCTGAGTGTTCAAAGGAGAGAGCAAAGACAGTGGAGCTACAGAAGATCCCTAAGCACACCCAGAGGACAGCCACTGTCTCATCTCCTTCCTTTTCCATAGTCAGTTCCTTGAGCAGCCCCTCCACTCCTCATTGTTCTTTCTCAACTTCAAGTTGTCCAAGTATCTTAATAACTCATTCAGTTGGTGCATTTAAACAATGGAATACTACATGGAAATAAAAAGAAAGAACTCTTATCTTTTGCAACAGCTTGGATGGACCTGGAGAGTATTATGCTGAGCAAAATAAGCCAGTCAGGGAAAGATAAGTACCCCATGATCTCACTCATATGTGGAATCTAATGAACCAAATAAACTGATGATCAAAAATAGTCCCAGAGACATAGAAGCATGAACAGATAGTTGAACTTCAGAGGATAAGCAGGGGATAGCAGGTGGGAAGGAATCAACCAATGGACTTGTGTGCATATATGCATAACCCGTGAACACAGACAGTGGGGTGGTGAGGGTGTGAGGGGGTTACGGGAGCTGGCTGAAATAGGCTAAAGGGAAGAAAAGAAGGACATATGTAATACTTTCAACAATAAAGATTTTTTTTAATAATTACTTACTTAGTCACAGAGTTTATATGATTAGCTCACCATGGCTATTACTTCTCTCTGCCATAGAGTGCTACTTTCAAAGCTGAGCCCTGCTTGGTCCTGTGGGTGCCTGCTGACTCTGTGGAGAATGCCAGTTTCAGGCAGCAGGTTTGAGGTCATACACACTGCTCAGTCATCACTCTGCAAAGCACATCATCCACACACAAAGTCATCAAGGCTGGGCCCTCAGTGCAGAGTGTGCCATGGCCAGCCACCTCTGCTCCACTCCCATCGCTTGGACTTTGGATCCAGGTCATTTGCCTAGAGTCTATCTACGACTCTTCAGGGAACTTTAAGTGAAGGAACTCACTGCTTCTCCCTGCCACTGGGTGTTGTTTGGGGCAGCTTATAACTGTCTTTCCAGCTCTTCTTAGAAACTTAATCTCAGATACCAAAACTTCCCCTTCAGCACCAGGAGGAACCCATTTCTTAACTACTTATCCAAGGTGATGGAAGCGCTGAATTCAGTTACAATAGCTCCTGCTCTGCTCTAACCCCAGATCATGTTGCTTACTTGTTCTCCTTTCACAGGGCTGAAATATGTCATTCAAGCAAATCTCCAGAATAAAGCGCCCCCTTCAGATGAGTTGAAGTCCTCACTGCACAGGACAGCCCTCCCTTCAAGTATCTTACTGAATGGCACCCCAGTTAGTCCTTGTTTTAACCAGTTTCCTGACAGACTTCACATGAAAAACTGACTAACTCAGAAGCCTCCAAACTTTACTAAATATACCCTTACCAGTAAAAATTCTTAAGCATTCATAGCTGACATGTGCATACTTATTTGCATAATATATACAAGAACTACTGTACTAATATAATCATTTATTCATTTACATATATTCACTGGGTGCCTGCTCTTCTTCAAGAACTAGAGAATGAAACAGAAAACAATGTTACACCTGGAAAGGGCCAAAAAGATTATCTGGTCCAAGCCAGTCGGTGTGCTCAGTGGTTGAGTATCAACCAGGAACCAGGAGGTCATAGTTCCATTCTTGGTCAAGGCACATGTCCAAGGTTGCAGATTCAATCCCAGTAGGGGATGTGAAGGAGGCAGCTGGTTGATGAGGTTTCTCTCTCATCAATGTTCCTCTCTATTCCTACCCTTTCCTCTCTCTTTAAAAAATATCAATAAAAACATATTTTTTAAAAATCTAATATCTAGTCCCACCCAAGTCCAACTTGATTATGAAAATGAGGGATAGAGAAGTGACATGATTTTCATAAAAGTGCATAGTAAGTGATTTAACAGTGCTCTTGGAAGACAATGCTAATAAAATTCTAAAATAGTGGTCAGCAAACAGAGAGGCAAACCGCAGCTCATGAGCCACATGTGGCTCGCGAGCCACAGCTTGCCGACCACTGTTCTAGAATAAGAAAGGAGAAGAAATAGATGCTTCTTTCATGGTGGTTTGGTTTATAGTCCACATGGCTCCCCATGAAGAACCGGTGACTTCTTGCCCTTGTGGAACTTACCTTATAGGGAGAAGGAAACAGACTATAAACAAGTAATAAGTAGAAGATACAGTATGTAACAGGTTAATCAAGGGGGGTAGAAAAAACAAGAAAGTAGGATAGAAAATGCTGGAGGTTAATTTCAAATATCTTACAAAATACTAGACAGACATGTAAATTGACCATGCCTCCGCTACACCCACAGCCAATCAGAGTGAGTATGCAAATTAGAATGCCAAAGATGGTGGCCGCCCAGCTGCTCCAGGTGCAGAGTGGCCAGGCAGGGTATGAGAAGAAGGTGGGGAGGGGTGAAGGGATCTACAGGAGCAGAGTGCCGCTGCGAAGACAAGACTGCAGACTTGAGTCTGCAGTGAAGACAGCAGACTCTGGCCGGAGTCTGTAACAAAGATGGAGACTGCAGACGCTGGCCAGAGTCAAGGCCTGGGTCCCAGGTGCTAGGAAAACCAGTGCTGGAAGACAAGGGAAGGAAGGCCTATTGCATGAATCTCTTCGTGCAACAGGTCTCTAGTATTCTATCTAATAAAAGAGTAATATGCAGATTGACCATCACTCTAACACACAAGATGGCTGCCACCATGTGCTCAAAGATTCTGCCCCCATGTGGACACAAGATTGCCACCACAAGATGGCCAGCAGGGGAGGGCAGTTGGGGGTGACAAGGCCTGCAGGGGAAGGCAGTTAGGGGTGACAAGGCCTGCAGGGGAGGGCAGTTAGGGGCAATCAGGCTAGCAGGGTAGTGGTTAGGGGGTGATCAAGCTGGCAGGCAGAAGCGGTTAGGGGCAATCAGAAGGCAAGCAGGCGAACAGTTGGGAACCAGCAGTCATAGATTGTGAGAGGGATATCCGAATGCATGTTTAGACCCGATCCTACCAGGATGGGGTCTAAACAGGCAGTTGGACATACCTGGAGGGGTCCCAGATTGGAGACGGTGCAAGCTGGGCTGAGGGACACATATCCCCATGCACAAATTTCATGCACCGGGCCTCTAGTTTATTATAAAATTCATTCATAAAATTCATTCCTTTATAATCTTAAAAGTCATGAATAGTAATTTTATTAGACATTCATAAATAGTCATTGTTACAATAGAATGATACAAATATAAATAGAACTTCTATTATTTTTCCACCCCTGGATTATCATTTTACCACCTGGGGTACTTTATACCACAGATTTAGAAACCAGGGCCATCATAATGGAGACTACAAATCAACCATGAAAGTCACTTAACTTTTCAAATTGCCTAAGCTTCATAACCAATAAATACAGTAAAAAGGCTGAGCTAAATTATTTATAATATTCCTCTTAAGAGGAATATTACATACTATTATTTTATAATCTCTGCAGAAATAGTTTAACATACTTATCTCAGCAAAGGAATGATTCAAATTGTTCTTTTCAGAAATTTAGGACATTTCTGAATCGCTGTTGAGATGTTAAGAATGAGAAAGGACTACTACAGAGCAGAGCAGGTACAAGTGAAGATACCAGACAAAACAGATATGTTTTTTAGGAGAGCAGCCTCTGGGAGAAATGTGTGGTTTCCAACTTAGACCACCATGTAAATTTTGCCTAGAATAGTCCAAACCCTGTTGTCAACCCCTTCTTCCTGGATCTTGCCCAATAGTTTACCCAGTCATTCTGGCCCAGTGTCTAGATGAACTGTAGCCAAGATGACCATTTAGAGAGCAATTCTGTCTCCTAAACCTCATTTGGCCACAAAGCCTATATCTGGAACCAGAAGCTACTACAGCCAGGAATAGACAGACTCCCGACATTAAGCCCATTCTCATCCATTCAGGATTGCCAGTGTCCATGTCACAAGGTTGACCACTCTCCAGCTAGAGCTTGGTTGTTGTTTAAGGGCAAGGTAGGGGTTAAGGTGGCTGTCTTCATAGTATTTGAGTGGTTACCAAAATATATTCAAGCAAGAATCTGAAAATCAGAACAAAGAGCTCTGGGGTGAAGGGTTGGGGAGGAGGCAAACCCTTGTTCTAAGATGGATACAAGACTAAAGGAAAGTACTAAGAACTATTTTGTTTTGTTTACTTGTGCTTTTTTTATTTTTGTGTTTGACTTTCTGCAACCAATGTTCATTTTAAATAAAAACAAGTAATATTTTGCCGAAACCGGTTTGGCTCAATGGATAGAGAGTCGGCTTGGGGACTGAAGGGACCCGGGTTTGATTCTGGTCAAGGGCATGTACCTTGGTTGCAGGCATATCCCCAGTAGGGGGTGTGCAAGAGGCAGCTGATCGATGACTCTCTCTCATCAATGTTTCTAACACTCTATCTCTCTCCCTTCCTCTCTGTACAAAATCAATAAAATATATTAAAAAAAAAAAAAAAGAACAAGAAAGTAATATTTTAAACAATAAAAATTCAACATGTCCTGTTTGAACATTTTATGTTTTTACTACAGTTTGGTGAGTTTAACTGAGCTATGGGCTTAACAAAATATGGAATGTTAACATGTTTTATTATCTTAAATGAGGTTAGAAAATTTCAGATAGCTTTGATGAAAGAGTCTTTCCTTTCTGCAGACTGTGGCATATTTTATTATTATGAACAATTCTGACTTTGCAGAATCTGTTTTAGTGAATAGCATAATGTTTCCCAAAGGTCAGTGGTATTGTATGGAAAGGAAATGAGGAAAATAGAATGCATTGGACTAGTCCTTAGAAGGCCTCACAATCATAACACCTTAGCCATCCAGCAGTTACTTACTAAACACATGCCAGTCGCTGGGTCAGATGTGCATGTGGGTTGGAGATGGAGAATTATAAAACACAGTCCTCACTCTCAAGAAGCCCAGTATGTAGATGAGGAGATGAAGTTCTGGCATTTATCAGTCTCTTCCCTATCACCGAGCAGAGTGTACACTTCTCAAGCAGAGACCTCATGCCTTCTACCTTTTTTAAATAGAGACAACAGTGTGTGAATCTGCATTGCCATTTTTGCAAATATATGCCCAAAAAAAGCATGCATACTGTATTATGCAGGGTTCTTTTGATTATAAATGACAGAGACTCAACCCAAGCTAATGTAAGTAAAAATAAATTTTTTCCAGGTGTGAGACTAAATGTAGTTCAGCAGTGCTCCGTCTCAGGAATCATGCAGACTTTTAGTGCTTTTCTGGGTCCGTTGACCTCATTTTCTCCTGCTGCAAAGGTCTTCTTTGCTTTATGCTTCTTTACGCTCCAGAGCTCAGCATTCGGCTCAACAGCCTCAGCAAAATGAGACCTTCTGTCTGTGGAAGTGTATGTACTGATACCAGAAAATTCTGGTTGGCTCTGTTAGGCCCTGCCCAACCCTGCCCCATGCCAGGAAATGGGTACTGTGAATGGTCAGGCTGAGTTTAAGTACCAGCCTGTATGCTCAGAGGTGGGAGCAACACTGTGATTGGCAATTTCCCCAAAAATCTCATGGAGTGAGGGAGAAGTCCCCAAAGGAAAGTGGTAGTGTGCCAGAGATTTACTATGTTGTCTACTTTCAGTGTACTTTTTTTTTTTCAAGAGAACTACCTTTTTTGCAGTATTAAATGGCCCAAAATTGTTAACTTTGTGCATCACTGCATTTGAGTGAGGTAGCAGGTGTAGTAGAAAGGTCATGAGAGCTTTGGAGGAGGGTTTCTCAACCTCAGAACTATTGGTGTGCTGGGCTGAATAATTTTTTGTTGTTGGGGGCTGTCTTGTGCATTTGAAGGATGTTTAGCAGCATCCCCGCGTCTACCCACTAGATGCCAGTAGCAGCCTCCAAGTCATTCCAAGCAAAATTGTCCCCAGGCACTGCCCAGTTGGGGATGGGGTACAAAAATCACTCCCAGTTAAGAGCCACTGCATTAGAGCTAAAAAGATCTGTGTTCAAATCCCAGCTCCACAATTTACTGGCCATGTAATCTTAGGCAAGTGGTTTAAGTTTTCTGAGATACTAGAGGCCTGGTGCATGAAATTCATGCATGGGTAGGGTCCCTAGTCCTGGCCTGCGATCAGGGCCGATTTGTGGCGTGACCAGCGAGGCGATTCCGTGCCTCCCCCCCACCCCCCCAGCTGGCACCCACCTTGTCTGGCCTGGGGCCTGCAGGCTGGGGGCAAGCTCCTGCAGTGAGCGTCTGCCCCCTCGTGGTCAGTGTGCATCATATCCACCATTCATTCCACTGGTCATTCCACCATTTGGTCAATTTGCATATTAGGCTTTTATTATATAGGATTGTTTATAATGGTATTCAAAAACACTCAACTACAGGATTTGAAAGAATTAGAGATAGTGTAGGTAGCATACCTTGTACATACACAGTGTTTAACCAGTGATAATCATCACAACTTGCTTATTATGAGCCAAGCATTTTAGATTATTAGATCATTTAATCTTCAAAATAATTTTTTAAGATAGATACTGATATTTGTATTATTGCTAGATCAAAGAACTGCGGCTGTCTGGAAAGTTTAAGTAACTTACCCAAGCTTACTAGCTAATGATAGAAGTGAAGTTCATGCCCCTGCTTACTAGTGCATGAAAAGTCTTGTTTTCAAAGGCTCTCCATGCCACAGAAGTTCTACGAAATGAGATCAAAGCATCTTTAATTCTATGTGCCGCTCTGGTTTCATTGTTTTCTATTAGCAAAAGAATGTGGATTGACTCACTATAGTCTGGAACTATAAATCTTTTCGGCAGTATTTTGTGTCTTGATGTTAAAATTTTATAGAATGTACCATATATATTGAATATCTTAAAATAATTAAGGCAGTAGCTTAAAATCAGATTCTAATGATCAGCATATTTAGCCTATTATAGAAACATGTCACAGGCACACTGAAGGTATACAACTTCTTGCTGTTTCCTAGCATTTTTTCCTTTTTAAGATATTGCAGGGGAATAGTTTGTTATTTTCATCCAAGTTCAGAATAATTGCTGTTTACTACGTATGGAAGGGCATCCTAATGCCAGCAGCTACACAGGCTCCAAAGAGGACACCTCGGCCACTGCAGGTCTTCCAGCACTTACACTGTGTAAAGTACTTAGCAGAAGAAAATGCAAGCAAAACATGAACAGCAGGCAACATTAAATAACCAAATCCCCACAGAGCTCGTGTGTAGGGGGAAAACTAGCACCACATAATGAGAGGTGACTTGGCTCGAACTAATGATCTAACGCAAGACTGAAGTCTTGGGTTTTGTTTTGTTTTGTTTTTCCCTGCTGTGATGATGTTTAAAAAAATAAAAAAACATTCTCCTTGAAGCAATTTGAAACACAAATGCCTCCAGGGTATGATGTCATTTAAGCATATGCTACTAAGCTGGTCCCTTTTCCCAAAAAGATAACCATTATCAGGGAACATTCATTGGAGGTTTGCTAGGAAACATAACTCTGCCTCAATATTTTTATGTTTTTATTTCTCCTTCTCAAAAGCTTTTATAAACTGTTTTTGCTTTAATTTGCTTTCAAAACCTTAATTGAGGGGGAAAATTAGAGTTTATCTTTAGGACTCTTCTTTTTTTGTAGGTGATATGGTTGGAAGTAAACTTTTGATCTTATCTGAATGAATTCTTTTTTTTTCAAAATTTAAGAAGGAAGAAAATAACCTTTCACCATATTTGTTTGTCCTAATAATTCTATAACCTTTATCAGTTACAAGTCAATTTTTCAGCCAAGAATGGAGGAATTGCAGAATACACTTACCTAGAAATGCAGTCTGATTTTATGACACAGGGTCCAGTCATTTCCAGTTTTTGTCTCTGATTAGATTGTCCTAACTCTACTTTATTATGTAACTAGAGGCCTGATGCACAAGATTCGTATATTGGAGAGTGGGGGGGGGGGGGGGGGGGGTCCCCGGGTGTCCCATTATTTCAACTTCCATATTAGAGGGAATTTTTGCATTTATTTGAATATGTATTCTACCAAAGCAATTTTCAAAATGGCCTTCTTCTTCCCTATTTTTCAATAATTCCTACTATTGGTACATAGGGAATAGCAGCCTTTTAATTAAATATATACCAGTTACATTAGCATGATGCATGTCTACTACCGAGGCAAGAGTAATAGGGGATATTGTGAGATGCAATCAGTCACCATTGCAAATAATTCAAATAAAGTTCCAAGTAGAGGAAACCATAACCAATATGCAATTACCACAGAGTAATTTCCAAGGGAATTTTTTACATTAAATGACCACAAAGCTGGAAAATGTATACATAACAGCAATGTTTTATTTTTAAAAAGTTAATTATGCCTTTAGTTTCTGTTGGGGAAAAATACACTCACAATCTTTTGGTGTTATAATTTTTATTCCATCTTCTGTTCTCTTTTGAACAAAGAAAGCATTTTAATTTTTATTGTCTTTTGTTCTCTTTGAAACAAAGAAGGCATTTTTAAATCCCTTTTTCTTTGTACTCATAAATTATTTTTGCATAGCTTTTAGATATTTTTAGTGTGTTTGGGAAATGGATTAAAGGTGTGTAATGTTTTTCTAAAATCAAAATGATGCACCAGTGAAGAAATACTTGGTTTTTACCCAGAGGGCACTTGAGAAAATGGCCCTGAGTTTTAAGAACATTTTCTTCTTAAAGAAAAAAAAAAAAAAATGCTTTTAAATAGATAGATTTGGAATGTGTCTTTATATTTTTTTTAAAAGTATAATTTATTAGAGAGGAACTGGCATAGTGAGGAATATCATGGTTCCCCAAATCTTCCTAATCTTGGTTTTCCAGGAGATACTCCGGCCACGTCTGGATTTTTGTCTCCCTGCACTTAGAGCTCTATGAACCAGTCCTTTCAAAGGAGGCCAAATTTAGACATGAAGGTTACAGAACCTGGAGATCTGGAGATGCTACCAGAAGTCCTACAGATGAACCTTCCAATTTAAATGACTCTAGAACACATGTGTCAAACACAAGGCCCGCGGGCCAAATCCAGCCCGCCAGGCCTTGCAATGTGGCCCACACCGCGCTGTCATCACTGCACTCCGCTGTCAGTTTATGACATTGTCAGTTTATGACTGTTCAGTAAACCATTCGGCCCGCGATTTAGGCTGGATTTTAGATTTTGGCCCCTTCTCTGATTGAGTTCGACACCCCTACTCTAGAAGCATAACTTTTTAATTTGAAATGTACTATTGCAAGCACTGAACCCATTTCTCTTTTCTTTACTAAGGAGGAGACAGAGCTTGTTAGTGACAGTTTAGGTTTTGATGTAGTTCAGATGGCTCCTTCACTAATGCTCGTCCTACTCCTTACACACAGAAGCATAGTTAGACAGAAGTGTTAGTTATCTCATTCTTAAGAAGTATGACTTTAGCTGTTAGGGATGAAGATTTTCTAAATGATGTCATATCATCAACAATCTTTTAACCTATGAGAGTTCTACACTTCATATTATTCCCCATTTTGTCACTCATTCAACAATTTAAAAGATGGTAACCAACCAAGGACAAGCACTCTCGGTTTTATATAGGTCATTGACATTCTGTTGTGACTTCAAAAATGAGGTTTGAGAACTGTCTTAGGTGTAGGAATTTTTAAAAGGTAATTTTGCTTGCTTGCTTTATTATTTATTGATTTTGAGAGAGAAATAAAGGGAAAGAAAAAAATATTGATTTGTTGTTCTATCCATTTATACATTCATTGGTTGATTCTTTTATGTGCTCTGACCTAAATCTAACCCAACAACCTTGGCATTAGGACAATGTTCTAACCAACTAAGTGACCTGGCCAGGGCCTGAAAAAAGTCTTTATCTTAAAGTTAAAAAGGAAATATTCAGTTTCCTTACTATAATTATTTATAAATTAGAGACCTGGTGCATGAAATTCATGCATGGGGGGAGGGGTATCCCTCAGCCCAGCCTGCACCCTCTCCAATCTGGGACCCCTCGAGGGATGTCTGACTGGGATCGGGCCTAAATGAGCAGTTGAACATCTCTCTCACAACCCAGGACTGCTGGCTCCCAACTGTTCACCTGCCTGCCTTCCTGATTGCCCCTAACCACTTCTATCTGCCAGCCTGATTGATGTCTAACTGCTCCCCTACCTGCCTGTTTGCCCCCAACTTCCTTCCTCTGCCAGACTGGTCACCCCTAACTGCCCTCTCCTGCAGGGTTGATTGGGGGCCCAGACTCAGATGGAGAGAAACTGGACTATCTGGCATCCAGCGAAACTCAAGGGCGGCTTTCTCTCAGAGGTGCTTGCAATGATTACCTCGGGACACTGAGACCCAGGGGCCTCTTAAGGCAGGGCTGATGGGAAGACATTGCTCTTTGTTCTGCCCTGAGACCCCACCCCACCCAAGCTGTGCGCAGAAGCTTTAGCATATGAATAGCCTGGTCCTTTGAAATCTAAACTTACCTAACAAGCTGCAGCTGAGTCAGAGAGACCCAGAACATCCAGAACAGCAGCTTGCATTGCTTCACAGTTGGGCCTCATCTGGGCACCTCCAATAAAAGAAGAGGAATCTTCATATCTCTCTGTACTCCTGCTGGGAGGCCTCAGGCAGAGGCTAAATTAGCACCTCCTTTGAGATCCAAGAGTCGATATACCCAAGGGTCAGAGTGGGAACATCCAGATTACAACTCCTCAGATCCATAAAGGACACACTCAGGAGGCAGACTCAGTGAGCACCAAAGCCCCACTGAAGCAAGTCTTGCCTCATAAGGGTGTCTCCAGCACAGAAGTTCTCCCATCGTAGACACAGCTGATCCTCACAACCACTTGGCCTGGAGGTCAATTCCTCCCAGTGATACCAACAACAATCAAGGTCTAACTACAACAAGTTTGTGCACACAGCCCACAAAGGGGTACACCAAGAGTGTCCACCTCAGGTTATTAGGGAGGCTGAGTCACTGGGCTGTATAGGACACCTAGCACACAAACCCATTCAAGGGAAGCAGCCAGAATGCGGAGACAAAAAAACAGGTCACAAATGAAAGAAATGGAAAGCAAATGACTGGATATAGAATTCAAACACATAGTTACAAGATTTTTCAAGAATTTTCTAGAAACCACTGATAAATTTAGAGAGACCATCGAGGATATGAAAAAGGACCAACTAGTAATTAAGCATACACTGACTGAAATAAAGAATAGTATACAGATATCCAACAGCAGACTAGAGGATTGCAAGAATTAAGTCAAAGATTTGAAATACAAAAAAGCAAATAACACCCAATCAGAAAAGAAAAAAGAAAAAAAATCCAAAAATATGAAGATAGTATAAGGAGCCTCTGGGGCTTCAAGTGTACCAACATCCAAATTATGTGGGTGCTAGAAGAAGAAAGAGAGAGAGAGAGAGAGAGAGAGAGAGAAGACATTGAAAACCTATTTGAAGAAATAATGACAGAAAACTTGCCCCACCTGGTGAAAGAAATAGATTTACAAGTCCAGGAAGTGCAGAGAACCCCAAACAAAAGGAATCCAAAGAAGACCACACCAAGACATATAATTAAAATGTCAAAAGCAAAAAAAACAGAGTATATTAAAAGCAGCAAGAGAAAAACAGTTACCCATATGATTGTCAGCTGATTTCTCAACAGAAACTATGCAGGCCAGATGGTAGTGGCAAGAAATATTCAAAGTGATGAACAGCAAGAACCTACAACCAAGATTACTCTACCCAGCAAAGCTATCATTCAGAATTGAAGGTCAGATAAAGAGCTTCACAGACAAGAAAAAGTTAAAGGAGTTCATCACCGCCAAACCAGTATTATATGAAATGCTGAAAGGTGTTCTTTTAGAAGAGGAAGAATAAGAAAAATATAAAGATAAAAAGTATGAACAACAAATACATATCTATCAATAAGTGAATCTAAAAATCAAGTGAATACAACAAGTGAATCTAAAAATCAAGTGAATAAAAAAATCTGAGGAACAGAATAAACTGGTGAATATAATAGAATCAGGGTCATAGAAAGGGAGTGGACTGACAATCCTTGGGGGGTAAGGGATGTTGGGGTGTGGGAAGAGACTGAACAAAAATTGTACACCTATGGATGAGGACAGTGGGTGGGGTGGGAACTGGGTAAAGGGGTGCTGGGGGTGGGGGAGAAGAGTAACTAAAATAATCTAAACAATAAAGATTTATTTTAAAAAATACTTTCCATTGCATTTACTAGTGTACATTTTAGTCCTTGCTAAAACTTTGAGAATTTCTTTTAAAAGCAAGTATAAGTAGCTAAATTGAATAGACTGCTCTTTTGAAAATTACTTTTAAAAAAGGCGATTCCCTGCACAGCCTAAGCAGTCCCTGTTCAAGGAAGTTTCAGGGTCTTCCTGCTGGCTGTCTACTCCTGGTTGGCCTGGTTTAATAGAAGGTGTACATTGCCTGTTTTGACTCAGAAACTGTCAAGACGGTTGGAAAACTCATTGGATTCAGCAAAAGCAGAACAATCTGCCCTGTGTCCCAACTGAACTTTACGTTGATTCTGGGCTGCTGAAAATTGCAGTGTCAGTGACAAGGAACCAATCCAATCTATTTAGAATAACCAGCCAGGTTTTAGATAATAACTTCTGACAGAATCTAATCCCTTTTCCTAATCTAATTCTTGCATGGAAATGATCACTGCAGTCATTTTCATATTTTTTCACTTTATTTTAATTTTCTCCTTACATTTTTAAATAAGGGTATAACCTTGTTTAACTCTTCTCTAAAAAGTGACAGCCTACAACTGTCATATAACTAAACTATTAAAAAATTCTCTCTACAGTAAAGCAACAAGCAGACTGTCAAATTACAGTGGGGAGGGGAGAGAGATCTGGGGGAGATAATAGATCAACCGAAGGACTTGTATACATGCATATAAGTACAACCAATGGACATAAAACTCTGGGGAGGGAGGGTATGTATGGGAGGGAGGGAGGGGGGCAAAAAAAATCAATAAGATATATTAAAATATATTTAATAAAATATATTAAAAAATAAATAAATAAAGATCATACTATTGATGACCTTAAAAAAAAATTCTCTCTAGTTAATTATCAACCCTTCATACACTGAAACGACAAAACTCAATCTTTTAGACAAAGCGCCCATATGCTCCAGGCTCCTGTCAGTTTTTAATTAAGCAATCAGAAAATACCTATAAAATAAGACTTATCACTAAAGGAATGTTTATAAAGATAAGTACTAAGGTTTTCTGAAGCTTCCCCTAAAATACAGTTTTGTAAATCACATACATGACAACTGGAGCTCTATTCTTTAACTTGACAAAGCATCATCCTATGACCTACATGATGGGAACAGGTGGAAAAAAGCAACAGTTGCTGTTTGGGGGCACTCAGCTCACCCAGCCGAGGAACTGCAAATGTTTTGTAGTGCCAAACAGAAAATGGGACCCGGTCAGGGTGAAGACTAAGAGCCAGAATCGTGGTGAGCCACTGCAGAATTTCAGGCATGGGAAGAACATGATCACAGTTCTTCAGAAGGATTGCTTTGCATGTACCTTGGGAGATGATTGGAGGAGGAAAAGCAGTAACAAGGATGAGTTAGGGCCCAGGGGTCCTCAAACTTTTTAAAGTGGGGGCCAGATCACGGTCCCTCAGAGAGCTGGAGGGCCGGACTATATGAACTACTAATTCCTACTGTAACACCTCGGCTGCGCTCACTGCCCAAAAAACCTGGCGGGCCGGATCAGACTCCTCTGCGGGCCGCATGTGGCCCGCGGGCTGTAGTTTGAAGATCCCTGATAGCCAGTTTAGCTTAGTGGAAAGTGCTTCACTCGTGCAGGAGGCAACCAATCAATGTGTTTCTCTAACATTAATGTTTCTCTCCATCTTTCCCTCTCTCTTCCACTCTCCCTTTAAAAAAAATCAATGGAAAAATATCCTTGAGTGAGGATTAACAACAAAACAAAACAAAAAAAAGATGAGTTAGGAGGCTAAGGCTATTTCGGTGATCAAAATGATAAATCATTTGGAGAGGAGCTTAAAAATGGAGCAGATTTACAATATATGAGAGTGGTAGAATCAGCAAGATAAGTGAATCTTGAGCATCAGGGAGAAGGCAGAGGCCAGAATAGTTCCCTGATTTCACTTAGAGGAAGAGTGGTACCCTTTGCATGAAATCCCAAAAGAGAAACAGGATTAGTTTTGAACAAAATTAAAATCTAAGTCATGGGTATGATGACATTATGAAGTGGTATGTCCTGGAGATGACTGACAGAGAAATCTGCAGAGGAAGCTGAGCTAGAGTTTCAGCAGTGGAAGTATAAGCAGATAGGTGAGAGTGGGAGCATGTAGGTAAGAGAGGGCTTAAGATTTAATTCCGGGGAATGAGTCAGGAATGTAGCTCAAGACGTAAGCAGATTGTCTCTACCACTGCCATGATTCAGAGGCTACCAAGATGGTGATACTAGTCTGGTCTTCAAGGAATTACTAGCTACATGACATTAATCCATTCTGCTCATCAGTTTGCACTTCAGTTTTCTTACCTATAATACATACATAAACAATAATAAGGAGTTTTGAGACTTCATTAATTAAGCTATGTTAAAACACCTGGCCCAGAACTCAGCACATAATAAGCTCTCAAAGTAATATATTTTAGTTTAATCTGAAATCAGAAAGCTCATAGAGAATTAAACTCATCATCACTCCAGCCCCAAAATCGCTTCTCCTCCTGTGTCCTCTGTCTTTGGCAGTTGATCAAGGTCAAAACTTAGAAATTATTCTTGTCTCCTCCCTCTACTGCCACATCTGATCTTAACCACTCCTGTATTCCTGCCAAACCAGTCAATGTCTCTAAAAACAGGACAGTACCCATCAAGGCCATTCTGATCTCTCCAGGATCCCTGCAAGCTGCCCGCTGGCCTCCTGCTGGCGTCCCACTCCACACATTCTCCACACTGCAGCCAGAGTGAACTTCCAAAGGCAACTCTAATGTCATTTACTTGCTAAATTCCTTTTCCACGTTGAAAATTATTTGTTTATAACGTGCAAAATAATTTATAATCTCAAGAAATATCATTTTTACTTAATCTTCCAGCCTCAAATATCACCATTCTTTCTCTGAGGTCTCTGTCTAGCCACAGGAATCTACTTTCATTCCCTGATAAGGTTAAATTGCCTTTCTTCCCATCTAGTTGATTGTGCTAGCTTTTATATATAGGGTATCCCAAAGAAATGTATACACACTTTGAATAACTATAAAGGCAGTGTTTATTGAAATACATTTCATTTTCACAATTGAGCTATCAGCTTTTACAGTGTGCATACATTGTGAGGGGACACCCTCTAGACTAGGGGTGTCGAACTCAATCAGAGAAGGGGCCAAAATCTAAAATCCAGCCTAAATCGCCGGCCGAATGGTTTACTGAACAGTCATAAACTGACAATGTCATAAACTGACAGCGGAGTGCAGTGATGACAGCGCGGTGCGGGCCACATTGCAAGGCCTGGCGGGCTGGATTTGGCCCGCGGGCCTTGTGTTTGACACATGTGCTCTAGACTCAGCTCACCTTCCCTGAGAAGCCGTACCAAAGCTGTGCCTGGTGTTCCCGCACAGGCTCTCAGAGCTCCCTCACCTGCATGTTATCTAACATCTTAGTAGTCTCACTCCTCAGTCTCCTTCACTGGATCATACATCTCCTAAGTAAGAAATATTTTGTACTCATTGAATTATACCTTTATGCATAGTATGCTCAATAGCACATTTAAGTGACTGATATATCTGAATAAATTAAAAATTCATTAGAAATAGATATCTTTTAACCATTTTTGTGAATCATATTGCTTGAATCTTTTCTCTGGCTACCTTCAGAATTTTTAGATTTGTGATCTTGGGCAAATAAACCTCTCAATTTTTAAGTTCCTGATCTATAAAATTAGAATAACAATCGTACCTTCCTCATAGGGTTATTGTGAGGATTAAGAGTTGATACGTGCAAATCATTTACAGCTGGCACCTGGAAGTCCCCAAGAGCTCTCAGTTACTAGCTCTTAATATCACTGTCATTGTTACCATTGTTGTTATTTCTATTCTCCTATAAGGTGGAATGCTTAATGTTTAACATTCATGAGGCAGGGCTCAAGACAAATTTTACAAATTAAAAAACTGAGGAAAGTTAAAAACCAGAGGCAGCAAGAAAAATAGTTGTGAGTCCCCAAATCTTTTCTCTGTCCCCATGGGAAGGCACAGTGGGACCAGACACACAATGAACACATTATGGGTAAAGGCTTCAGGAGAGAACACTCTCTTGTCACTCTCTCTTATAGGACAAGCATGAGCAACTTTGTCAATAAAAAGAGAAGAAATTGCTGGCTTAGCACCAACAAGTCTAGATTTGGGTGTCAACTGTTTACCGTTGTCTGGGAAAGTCAGGCACCCAGCAGCCAAGGACTTTGGGGCCCGTGGGAGATGGTAACCCCCTGGGCAGGAGGAAGAAGCCACTGGGACTACAGGAAGCTGAGTTTGGGTCCAGTCTTGTCTCAGGGAGCAAAGAGAACCCCAGTCTCCCCTGGCTCATTCTCCAGGCAAACCAGAGTGAGACATGAGATCATTCTGGACAATGCTGTTTGAGGCACCATTGTTTTAATATTTCCTTCATAGAGGAATTCAGTTGCTATCATGCTTGTGCTTTGAATCCATCTTGGGTACCTTGAGCCTCCAGGTTTTCTGAGAATCTGCTCCTCTACTAATATAAATCCAAAAATATCTTCCAATAACTTTTGTTCAGTCAATAACATTTATTAATGTGTCAGGCACTGTACTAAATGATGAGAATGCAAAATAGAGAGAAATAATCTCTGTTTTCAAGTATATGTAGCTTTAAAGGAAAGGCAGATGAAAAATTACAATACAATGTAATATTTGCAATAATAGAAATGTGTACAAGACTCAGAGCATTTCCACTTTGCAAAATGTTTGTTTATAACATGCAAAATAATTTATCTCAAGAAATATAATGTTTACTTAATCTTCCAGCCTCAAATATCACCATTCTTTCTTTGAAGACTCTGTCTAGCCACAGGAATGACTCTGTTCAGCCAGAGATTAGTTTACAAACTATGAAGTAATTTTTTTTTATTTACCCAGAAAAGTAAACTTAAGATCCAAATAAAAACGCCAAATAAAAACACTGAAGTCTAATTACTAGATGTTATGACAAAAGACAGCTTGGTAATCACCCCTAAAATTGTGTAAATTAATGTAAAATTGTCGAGGAAAATGTTATATCAGGAAAACTGAAAGGCATTTCTGCAGAATAGCCAGAGGAAATTTTTGGAAGCTAAAAGGAACTATGTTCAGATTCCATATCTGTCACCTATACTGTGTGAATTCAGGCAATTTTCCTAACCACTCTACATCGAAACTCTAAGGATGGGGATAATACTCTACCATGTTGTGTTATTTTAAGCAGTAAATGAAGAAAAATATGCAAAGCACCTACCACATGATGATACTCAGTAAAGGCAGCTAATTCTTTTCTCAGAATACAACCTCAGTTGTCATCCGCTTTATTCTAAGCTCTTGTAATTGGGTAACTGTGGCAAATTGACTATAGAGCTCTCTTGGAGTGGGATCTTTAAGTCTTTTTAAAGTGGAATTCTACCCATTTTTCTTAGTACTTTTCAAAACTGTCCACAGTAGATTTGAGGTGTTACAAGCATTTTTACACACATCCTGTTGTGCTAAAATGTGCTGCAAAATGTCTTAAAACTCAAGCCTCGGCAGTAGCAAAGGTACTCAGAAAGCAGGTAAGAAAAAATCCTGTTTAATAATGGAATGTAAAATGAATAGAAAAATGCTGGTATCCTGACAGGTTAAAGTGTTCTGGTCACAAAGACACTGATGGGATTATGAGAAATTTCCTATTATAAAAAAATATAAATATATATTAAAAAAATTAAAAAATAAAGCTGAGCAGTTCAGAGGTTCTTAAAGGAATTTTACTGCTCCTTTTTTTTTTTAATATATTTTATTGATTTTTTACAGAAAGGAAGAGAGAGGGACAGAGAGCTAGAAGCATCGATGAGAGAGAAACATCAATCAGCTGCCTCCTGCACACCCCCTACTGGGGATGTGGCCGCAACCCAAGTACATGCCCCTGACCGGAATTGAACCTGGGACCCTTCAGTCCGCAGGCCGACGCTCTATCCACTGAGCCAAACCCGTCAGGGCTTACTGCTCCTTTTTACAAACTGTCTCTAGCATAAATTACAGGTATTGTAGAATCATGTTAAGTGGTGTCAATTTTAAACAAAATTAAAATAATATGTGGGAGTTTTTTTAAATTACAGAACATGTGTAGATGGCACTATAATAAAGGGTATTCTGTTAGTAATATTAACATTTGCACTTTTATATTTTTATTGTCAAGAGAGGGCAGGGGTGAGATTGAATTGTGTTTGTCTTTAAATATTTATTTTCCTCAGTTTGCCCATCTCAAAAATGAGGAAAATAAACCCTTTTTCTTTGCCTTTCTCCATGAGATGATATAAGAAGAATACCTTTGAACACTTCATTAAAAAATAGGTTACATAAATTCTGGGTTAATTTTAATGCATTGTTAAGAAATTCCCAAGTTGGTCATATATTAATATAATCAATATCTTGCCTTATCTACTGATTATATTACAAAAATAAAAATAAAACCTCATCATTCACTTGTTGCTCTTAAATTTGGGTTTTTGTGTGTTATTAACATTGACTTCTTTTTTTATTTAAAGTACATAGTCTCCTTTTTTTTTTTTTTACCAATTTACCTTCCGCTAGCCTCCCCTACCTTCCCCCCACCCTACCCCCCACTCCCCACCCCACCCCCGCACATGCCCTCACCCCCCTCCCAGTGCCTTGTGTCCATTGGTTATGCTTATATGCATGCATACAGATCCCCATCCCCTTTCCCCCCACCCCCCGCACTGCCCCAACCCTTCCCAACCTTCCCGCTGTCGTCTGACAGTCTGTTCGATGCTTCTCTAAAAAAAAAATTTTAAAAAAAAAATAGATACAGAGGGAAAAAAGCATCTAACTTTGGCTTCTTATAGAGAGTTCTTTCTCTAGAGCTGTGCTCCCCCATAGATTAGCCACTAGCCACATGTGCCTTTTTATATTTTAAACTTTAAATTTTAAAATGCTAGCAACTGGCCACACGTGACCAGTTGCTAGCATTTTGGACAGAGAACATTCCATCATCACAGAGAGTGCTATTGGAAGCGCTGGCCCAGAGAATGCTGGGCTGAACGCCCCTGTTGCTCTGTGGCCTTAAGCTAAACATTGATAACATTTCAAAGATGAAATGATCTTAGAAGTTATTAGAGGACGACCTACAGTCATGCATCAGACTAATGGAAAGCAAGGAACAAGTGAAGAGGAATTCAATAGGAAATCAAGAAGAAATGATAACTAGAAAAAGAATACACATGGAGTTAGGAGTTCTTCAGCAGAAGAATATTTTACTTAAAACATTTGTTACACCTGGTTTGCACTAAATGCATCAATCTTATGCTGACTTTCTGATGTCCTAAATGGGTTTTGAGATGTTCCAGCTAAACCACACAAAAACGATTTCTTGACATTGTGATGAAACTTAACCTCCCTTCTGTACACCACGTGCTTAAAATACATATTTTCCTCTCAGAGGGATGAGAGAATGCTATGGAGATTCTTGCAATTTTCCTTCACAACTTTTATTGTCCTTGTCTAGACCATTTGAATTCACAAGTAGTTTTCATATTTACCAATATTTTGGTTTTTACTTCCTATATAAAAAGGAATTATAATTTAGCATATGTATTATCTGCCCCCCAAAGTAAGAGAATAACCTGTGTGTGCTTGCTTTTAGGTCATTCTGTCCATTGAAGAAGGTTACAGACTTCCCGCTCCCATGGGCTGCCCAGCATCTCTGCACCAGCTGATGCTCCATTGCTGGCAGAAGGAGAGAAATCACAGACCAAAATTTACGGACATTGTCAGCTTCCTTGACAAACTGATCCGCAATCCCAGTGCCCTTCACACCCTGGTGGAAGACATCCTTGTGTAAGATGCATAGAGTTGATTTTTCTCCCTTGACAATCAATTTCTTTCAGGCTATAAGGCAGACTAATAGAGAGGAGGAAGTTTGCCTTGATAACCGCCTAGTTGTCTGCCTTTTAGAAAACGGTGTACGAACTATATTTTAGTTCGGAATGTACTAACATTTTAGAAAATTGTGTTGTTTTTTATCCACAAGAAAATAGGTTCCCCTTTTCTTTTCTCCATATCTAATCTTCCTGAAATTTTTTATACTTGTCCTGTGTGGGTTTCTGGTATTTACATATTCTTTATTTACTGATCCTTCCTTACTTTTATAAGTAGAATGTGTGCATGCCTGCGGCCCCTTTAGTTTTCTTGTCCATTTTATGTATGTTCTGTCCCTCTCAGGGGTCCTCAAAATTTTTAAAGTGGGGGCCAGATCACGGTCCCTCAGAGAGCTGGAGGGCCGGACTATATGAACTACTAATTCCTACTGTAACACCTCGGCTGCGCTCACTGCCCAAAAAACCTGGCGGGCCGGATCAGACTCCTCTGCGGGCCGCATGTGGCCCGCGGGCCCGTAGTTTGAAGATCCCTGCAAGATGGGCAATTTGTGAGCCTGCCAGGAGCAAGGATGTTCCCTGCTGATATGATCACACCCAGCTGTTGTTACTTTCCATTCCTAAAGCCAAAGACAAGAAAATGAAGGCACTCATATCCCACTTTATAAAAGATCTACTCACCTCTCTCTGAAAAGCAATTATAAGAAGGGAGTACGTAGAAGGAAAAAATAGTATCATCTGTGTCTGAAATTATTACATTTAAAATATTATTATTAAGTTGAACATATATTTCTTTAGGCCAAATTGGACTTAAAAGTAACCAAAGCCTTTCCAAAACTCACTTTCCTGGCTCAGAGGATGGCCAGCAGGATACACAGATATTTAACTTTAGGTCACAAGTTCAAGTCAGCTCGGTTTTTAGTAACAGTAAGGCCGAAGGCTCTTCGAGGACTGCTTGAAACAGGCCTGAGCTCACAGCAGAGCACATGTGTTCGCCTCTAAATCACTAATTGGCATCCTGAGTAAAGTGAAGCCAAGCATGAAATAGCCAGAGATTACACTATCACTCTAGCCATCTTCCCTAAAGCAGTCCCAGCCAGGAAGCTGTAAAGTAGGGGTGGGTGCGAGGTTGGAAGGCCCTCTGGATTTTATCACAAAAGCTACGACAGCCATTGAAGATTTTTGAGCAAGAGAATGGCAAGATTACGTTTGCAGTTCTTAAAGATCACCCGAGGATGTGATGTAGACTGGAGTAAAACACAAGGAGACTGGAACACAAGGAGACAATTATATATTTGCAGCAAAACAAGCTAGAAAAAATCAGGGCCTGACTTATGAAATGGGAAATAGGCTTGGGGTCAGGAGAGTTTAAAAATTAATTTATTATTAAGCAAGAAAAACAAATGTGTCTTGGTCATTGATTGAATATATAGCGAGAGAAGGAGAAAAAAGAATCAAGGATATTTGTCAAGTTTTTTTCTTAGACAAGCTTGTTGATGCTATTACTACTAGAAGGGCAAGATTTTGGAATAGAAAGGAGACCACTTTGAGCATGAGTAGAAAGGTCCTAGAGGCAGTTATTTGTGTAGATTGAACCTCTGGTGAAAAGATCTAGGCTAGAGATACAGGTTTGAAGATCATCAGCTTATAGATTGTAGCAGAAGCTTTAAGTGTAGTTAAGGTAAACACTGGAGATTAAAAAGAATACAAATTAGCAGGAATAGAATTCAGTCCTCTGGAACACCAAGATTTAAGAAATAAACTGAAAGAGAGTACAACTGAAGAGCCAGGTAGGTAACGAGGAAAGCAGGGGAGGAGTGGTATCATAGAAGCCAGAACGAGAGAGATCCAAGGCTCCACAAAGCTTCGGGGAGAGAAAAGGGGAAGTATATCCATTGAGTTTATTTTTTCCCACTTATCCCCCATCTACCCTCTTCCACCACCACACCCCCCTGCGCTGCTGTGCTCTCCTCTTCCCCACCCACAGTCACCACACTGTTCAATTGAGCAACAAGATGCCCAGGTGTTCATGGGCAGCCTTTGCGAGAGCATTTTCAATAAAGTTGTATAAGACAGATCGCAGTGGAGGAGGAGGTCAGAAAGAAGAGCAATAGAAAGTACGAGTCTGGTATTGTTTTTGTTTTTCAAGAAACCTGTCTCTGAAGAGAAAGAGAGTTAGAGATAATGTCTTTATATGTTTCTGGAAGAGTCAGGCATGCCTGAACATTGAGGAGAAAGAGCTAGCAGGAAGGGCTCATGGAGTGAGTCTGTGTTAATGAAAGAACATCGGCCCCTATAAACTGAAATCACTGATTCTGGGCTTCTCGTTATGGTGTAGGGTCGCCGGACCCCACAGCCAGTGCCCCCCAGCAGAGCTCTCCAGCTGCTCTGTGGCTATACAAGCAGGCAGGTAAGAGTTTTTTGTTTTTGTTTTTGTTTTTTTTAAGAAAGAGATAAAACAATTTCTTCCTGCTTTTTCAAGATTATGAATGTTCGTCATATTTGGAAAATACTGATGAAGAATCTAATATGAGAAAATACCAAAAGTCAAAATGATGATAAGAGTTGATATCAAGAAGAGGGCTCCTTGTCTGAGGGCCGGAGGCCTGTGGCTCGGCGGGGTGTGCGGTGATGAGTGCACAGGCCAGTGAATGGCAGGCTCCCGGAGGCCTGCCACCTGAGGGCGGAAGTTGGTGCTTTGTATACAGTTGGCAGTTTGACTGAATTCTCAAGTCTAATCTGTGGGAGACCAAATGGAGGTTTGTGTTACTGATTTGCTGTCCTTGGCACACACATGTGCACTGCTGCTGTTGCCCTTAACATACTTTTCTTTGGGAAAACAAAAAGAACCAGTGTTCTAACGGTATTGTGCTTGAACTCTATCAGCATTGTTTTCCCAATAGCCTGAATGGGGCCCCCTGTCCACCCCCTCTCCTCCACTGCTGCCCACTCACCCTGTCCCTGATGCCAACGCACTGAGACTTGAGGGAGAAGAGACATGGTAGACAGGGCTAAGAATGTTGGGTGGAGAACGCCTCCTTTGTTATGTGCTTAGAAAACTGGCACTGCCCCTCGAGCTCCTAGTGCCAACGCCCAGTCGTGTGTCCCAGACTGATATTGGATTAAGGAAATATGACAGATTCCCTCCCATAGAGCTCTCAGACTGGGAAAGGAGTCTAAGTGTGTAACCCACAGTGACTCTTACTAACTAAACTCTCCTGCACTGGCCTCTTCCCTGCTATCCCCAAACTCCCAAGGTTCTCTCACACTTCTACGCTGGCACAACTCTCATCCTCTAGGTCCCCATGGCTTTCATTCCACTCTAATTGCTTTTTCTCAAGAATTCACCTGAGAAGATTTTAACCTTTAGAGTATTAAGAGGGGAAGAAATTAAGGCAACAGAGGGGGATGGGGAAGGCTGGGAAATCCACAGCTTAATAATTTTATGCTAACATATTGGAAATTTAATAAGCTGTAAATTTTAATATCTATAATATTTCATTTCAAAAGACACACCTAATAGAAATAATGTTGGGCAGAGAAGGCTTTCCCTATTTGGAGCAGCATCTCTAAATAATGCTGGTAGTCTTGGGCGTGGCACGCTCCCATGAAAGCATTCAGAGCTCAGTGCAGTTCCCGACCTTCTTGCTTTCTCTCCTCCTCAAGAAGGTGTGTGGATATATTAGGAGGCATAGTGTTATTGTTACTACAACCTTAAACTGATTGTAAAAAAATAATTTTGCAAAAACACCTTTATAATATAGGCAGTTATCCTTTCACATGTGTGAATTTCATACTAGTTTCACTTTAATTTACTCTATAATTCTGCCCTATAATCTTCTTTCAAAGAATTATTTGTGTCTATCACATGGTGCACAGCCCCTGGGAGAAAAGGCCCAGTCTGAGGCCGAGGCCACGTGGGCAATGGCAGCAGAAACACCTTTTTCTCCTCTTCCCTGACCGCCATGATCCATAGTCAAGCATAGTCCCAGAGTCCAGCCCCAAGTCAAGCATAGTCCCAGAGTCCAGAGTTACACTTGGGTCCAGTAGTTTAGTAGCATAAAGTGGTTTGATGGCTATATAGGTGTTCTTTCACCCATCCCTGCCTTCCCAACCCCCCTTCCCATCCCCATCCACATTGTCCTGCACATTCACTCTTCAGCCCCACTCGATTCTTCCATACACGGCAGCCTGCTGAGTGCTCTCTGCTGTCAGCTGGCCAGTGCTCTTTCTAACAGTGCTGCAGTGTAATAGGAAAATAACCCTTTCCTACGATCTCTGCTCCAGATCCCCACAATGTCATTGACACAGAATTTTACAGATTCTGGGCTCCTTGACAACATTAGCTTTAAAAAGGTGACATCCAGGGCTGGGCAGCTGCTGGTCAGATGGACCAGTCTTTGACAATCACTTGCCACAAAAAACATTCTGTTCAGGCCAGGGCACTGAGAAATATTCTCACTACCTATTGGACCATCGCTAAAGATCTTATAATGTTTTAGCTCTTAGGAACTGGAACCACCACTTTAATTTTTATTGTTGAAAATATTACATATGTCCCATTTTCCCCCATTGATCTCTCCCACTCCACCCCTCCCCTCAGACCTTCATCACCCTATTGTGTCTATGGGTTATGAATACACACATATGAGTTCTTTTGTTGATCTTTTCCCCCCACATATACCCTCCCCTGCCTTCTCTCTGAGGTTTGACAGTCTGTTTGATGTTTTTTATGTCCCTGGGTCTATTTTTTTTTTTAAATATTTTTATGGATTTTTCACAGAGAGGAAGAGAGAGGGATAGAGAGTTAGAAACATCGATGAGAGAGAATCATCGATCAGCTGCCTCTTGCACACCCTCCACCAGGGATGTGCCCGCAACCAAGGTACATGCCCTTGCCCAGAATCGAACCCGGGACCTTTCAGTCTGCAGGCCGACGCTCTATCCACTGAGCCAAACCGGTCCCGGCTCGCTGGGTCTATTTTTGATCATCAGTTTATGTTGTTTGTTATATTCCACATATGACTGAGAACATGTGATACTTACCTTTCTCCGACTGGCTTATTTCACTTAGCATAATGCTCTCTGGGTCCATTTATGCTGTTGCAAATTGGTAAGAGTTCTTCCTTTCTTATAGCAGCGTAGTATTCCATTGTGTATTAGGGGTGTCGAACTCAATCAGAGAAGGGGCCAAAATCTAAAATCCAGCCTAAATCGCGGGCCGAATGGTTTACTGAACAGTCATAAACTGACAATGTCATAAACTGACAGCGGAGTGCAGTGATGACAGCGCGGTGCGGGCCACATTGCAAGGCCTGGCGGGCTGGATTTGGCCCGCGGGCCTTGTGTTTGACACCTGTGGTAGATGTACCACTCTTTTTTAATCCACTCATCTGCTGATGATCACTTAGGCTGGTTCTAAATCTCAGCTATGGTAAATTGTGCTTCTATGAACATAGGGGTGCATAAGTCCTTTCTGATTGGTGTTTCTAGTTGGGATATCGTCATAGAGGTGGGATCACTGGGTCAAATGGGAGTTCCATTTTCAAATTTTTGAGGAAACTCCAAACTGTCTTCCAGTGGTTGCACCAGTCAGCATTCCCACCAGCAGTGAAGGAGGGTTCCTTTTATCCACATCCTCACCAACACATGTTGTCTGTTGATTTGTTGATGATAGCTATTCTGACAGGTGTGAGGTTGTACCTCATTGTCCTTTTGATTTGCATCTTTCCAATGATTAATGACTTTCAGCATTTTTTCATATGTTTGTTGGCCTTCTGTCTATTTATGTCCTTTGCCCATTTTTTTGATTGGGTTGTTTATTTTCCTTTTTTTAAGTTGTATGAATTCCTTATAAATTTGGGAGGTTAACCCCATATCGGATGTGTCATTGGCAAATGTTCTCCCATGCACTGGGCTCTCTTGTTATTTTGTTGATGGTTTCTTTTGCTATGCAGAAGCTTTTTTTTTTTTTTTTTTTTTTATGTAGACTCATTAGTTTCCTTAGTTTCCATTGTCCTGGAGATGTATCTATAAACATTGCTATGAGAGATGTCTGAGATTTTGCCGCCAATGGTTTCTTTTAAGATTTTTATGGTTTCACATCTTACATTTAAGTCTTTTATCCATTTTGAGTTTATTTTTGTGTATAGTGTATGTTGGTGGTCTAGTTTCATTTTTTTGCATGTATCTGTCTATTTATTGAAGAGACTGTCTTCACTCCATTGTATGCTCTTGCCTCTTTTGTTAAATATTGGATTGAGTTTAATGAGTTGGGTCGATTTGGGGGATCTCTGTTCTGTTCCAATGATCTATATGCCTGTTCTTGTGTCAGTACAAGGCTGTTTTGAGTGCTGTAGCTTTATAGTATAATTTAAAGCTGGTATTGTGATTCCTCCAACTTTGTTCTTCTTTTTCAAGATTGCTGTAGCTATTTGGTGTCTTTTTTTATTCCAATTAAATTTTTGGAGAGTTTGTTCTAGGTATGTGAAGTATGTCATTGGTATTTGAATAGGGGTTGTATTGAATATATAGATTGCTTTGGGTAGTATAGCCATTTTAATCATGTTTATTCCCACCACTTTTCTTAGTATATATAAATCTAGTTTAACTTTTAAAGCACTTCGCTTCCATTAATATGTGAATCATGAAGTTAGAGAAAAACTCAAACCAGTATCTTTAATTCAGAACCACTATAAGTTAACATTATTATAAAACTATCAATAAATGGTACTGCCTCTCTTCACCTGGTTAATAAAGCACTTATAATGCTATCTTCAGTGGGCAATAACTTGCAACAATTTTCCATTCATTTATTGTAGAAAGACCTTGCTCAGTGTTGCCTGGACTGTACATAATCAGTATTTGCTAAATTGTTATCTCTGTGTACCAACTCATGGAGAACTTATTTTGTTTGACTTCTGTAACAAACACTTTTTTTGTAACAAATACTTTTAATGATTTTTTTTATTTCAGAGAAGTAACTAGCTGCAAAAAAACCAGTGTTGAATTGAGGGATTAGCAAAGCTTTGTGGAAGGAAGACAGAACATTAAGTATTAATCAGGAAGTGTGAAATTTCTACCCATTAGAAAATCAGTTTGCATGAACTGTTGGCACAAAATAATAATACCAATGTTAACACCAATACTAATGTTGATACTAAATTTAATATACATTATCAATAATCTTACTGTTATTTGTTGATAACCTACTATGTGCCAGTCATTGTACTAGGCACCTTCATCTGTTAGGTCATTTATTCCCTACTCTTATTATCTCCAGCCCTCAGATAAGGAAATGAAGGCTCGAAGAGGCTAACTTTCCCAAAGGTACACAGCAAATAATTAGTAGATCAGGAATTTGAACGAGGTGCACTGACCCCATAGCCTTTGTTCTTTCCATACACAGTAAACAATCCCACAAAATGCTAAGATTTTTCCCAATACAGCACTGTTCCAAAAATATGATTATAGAAAAGAGGGTACATTCTTACATTTCCAGATAGGTGTTTCTCTGAACTAACCAGACTTCATAAATGGGGTATACTAAAATCCCCAAAAGAATTTATAGTTGGGCACAACCTATTATTTTATGTTCCACAACAAATACAAGGATGTAGAGTATATGTCCTCATTTATGGGAATTAGTAGCAAATTCATAGTCCATATTTTCTATTCCACCAAGATCTTCCTGTAATGCTCAGCCACTTGAAGAACATTACTTGGAGGAGAAAAAAAAAATAGAAACTACAACAAAATAGAAAAATGAGGAAAATATGGCAGCCACACAATTCCAGAATTACATCCTCAGGCATTTTTGTAGATTGAATTTTTCCAGTGTTGGCAAATATATGCTTTGCTTTTTCCCTTGTTATGGCAGACATTACTAATCATCACAGCACTTTCCCACTGAGCCCAAATGCTACCTCAGTGTTCTTCTCAAGGCAACATTTTGACAACCACTGCTAATGAATTGTAGTTGGCATGCAATATGAAATCTATTTATATCCTTGTGTTATTTCTTCACACAAATAGGCTTTCCTTGAGGTTCAGTAATCTATTAGTCTAGCTATAGGGGCCATGCACTGGGTACTCGGAATTATGGGAGTGTTTTAAACAGTATTTTCCTCCTCTGCATCTTTCCCTCCTAATGTTTAAACACACCTCTACTTTTAAATTTTGTTTTGAATTTTATTCCTTCATACTTTGCAACAATTATCAGGCTTTTAGGATAATTAATAATATCAATTTAAAAAACCCTGAAGACTTTCTGAAAATAAAAGCTGACAAAAAATAATTCATGTTTCCAATTTAACACTGTGGAGAATCGCATTGTTTGGAACAAAAGGATATTGGCCAGAAGTACAAAATAGTCACAAGATATATGGCATGGTTCTATGGATTTCAGAATATTTGGAATAAAATTACACTTTAAAGTGTTAAACGAATAACACAATTCTTTCATTAACTTATGTTCAAGTTGACTGATAGGCCTAATTGTAGAAAGGGCAATGTTTTTTCTTCATTCAAAGGTTAGTTAGGTAATATATGTATCAGGATATTACTTTATGGATAAACTAAATAGTGTAAAGTGTAGTTCCTGAGTCAGAGAGAGAAACTCATGTAAAAGCATTATAGTGAATAAGGTAAATGCTGATTTTGTGTTCCAGTAACCCTGAGCTACCTCACTCCATCTGTAACTGTCTTTCCCTCCACTCTGAAACCTATAAAGACAGAGATAAGCAAACACTTTCACAATACAAGAAATACATTAAATAAAAAGCATATTTTTAATACACTGACTGTTACATCAATAGACACTCTTCTAGTTAATAGAATTAAATGAGAATAGATTATTCTATATGAATCAGCCTTTCTGTCATGGATCATACTTTTTTATTAAAAAAATTAAGACTAAATCATCATTTATTTTATGAATTTCTGGAATACTTTCAGCATTGTGCTATGACCTACAAAAAATAAAAAGATGTGAGATATGGTTCCTACTATCGGGGACTTTTAACTTCATCTTTAATTTTTTCTTTCTTAAGGATTTTCACCAAGGAAGTACCTCAACTGAAGCAAAAAGATACATGCTTTAAGGCTATATAATCATCTATAATAAAAGAATGTTGTTAGCAATCTAAGAATCTAATTTTAGGGAATTAATAATTATTAAGCATTAACATAAACTATTATACATTCATTTGAATAGTAGCTATGAAGACTGTTGAAACATGCAAAATATTTATAAATATTTGAAATAAAGTGAATATAAAATGGAATCAATCTTCTCTGTACAGTTCTGATAAGCATATATAAATGTAAGCTAGGGGAAAAGATGTTATGTTAGAGTAGTAAGGGGAGAAAAGCCTTTAAGCTTGTAATGAATGTAATGATTTTCTATTAAAACAAGATATTACCTTGCAATAGTGCTTCTTGAGCACTATTCTTGAATCATTTTAATAGCTCCATTACTATTATATTTACATGATGAATATAAAACATAAAACTTTTAAGATAAAAAATAAAAGACTTATTTTTTCAATTACAGTTTATATTCAGCTAGTAACCCTGTGCACGAATCCGTGCACCCGTAGCTCTCATAGGCCCACCCATGGCTGGGTGCGAACGCTTGCCTCATCACCAGGGCGACGGCCTCCCGCTCCCCGGCCACTCCACGCCCACTGCCCAGAGGCCCTCGCAGCCAGGGCGGAACACTTGCCTTGTCACCGCAGCCACGAAGCAAGCATTCCACCAGGCCACTCATGCTGCCCGCTCTCAGTGGCCACACCCTCCCCCCCGCAGGACTGGGGGACTCTGGTGGGGCTGAGAGGACTGGGCACTGCCATCTCATGGCTATGGGTGCCACAATCTTTGTGACGGCATGACAGTTAATTTGCTTATTACTCTTTTATTAGATAGGATATTTTGTATTAGTTTCAGGTGTATAGCATAGTGGTTAGACAATCATATACTTTACAAAGTGTCCCCCTTTCCCTAATACTTCACATACCCACCTGCACCACACATGGTAATTATAATATTACTAGAGGCCCGATGCATGAAATTCGTGCACTGGGGGGTAGTGTCCCTCATCCCACCCTATACCCTTTCCAATCTGGGACCCCTCAGAGGATGTCCAACTGCTGGTTTAGGGTTCAGACCTAAACGGGCAGTCGGACATCCCTCTCACAATCCGGGACTGCTGGCTCCCAACTGCTCACCTGCCTGCCTGATTGCCCCTAACCACTTCTGCTTGACAGCCTGATCACCCCCTAACCACTCTCCTGTCAGTCTGATCGACGCCTAGTTGCTCGCCTGACCAATTGCCCCCAACTGTCTTTCCCTGCAGGTCTGGTGCCCTCCAACTGCCCTCCCCTGCTGGCCTGGTCACCCCCAACTTCCCTCCCCTACCAACCTGGTCTCCCCAAACTTCCCTCCCCTGCTAGATGATTGCCCACAACTGCTTCCCCAGCCAGCCATCTTGTGGCAGCCTCTTATGACTATGTGGGGACAGTCATCTTGTGTGAGGCTGTGATGGTCAATTTGCATAATACCTCTTTATTACATAGGATTGACTATATTCCCTATGCTGTACTTTATATCTCTGGACTATTTTGTGACTATAAACTTTTAGTTCTTAATCCCTCCCCCATTTTCATCCAGTCCCCCAACACCTCTTCCCTCTGGCAGCCATTAGTCTATTTTCTGTGTCTATGGGTCTGTTATATTTTGTCTGAAAAATATATTTATATATCTTCTTGCTTTTTAATGACAGTTTTGATACCTATTAATAAAACTATCAAAGACTAGTAAATTAAAAGACTAGTACTATCATCAACTAGTACTATTAAATTAGTACTAGTACTAGTAAATTAAAAGACTAGTACTATCAACTAGTACATCAACTAGTACTAGTAAATTAAAAGACTAGTACTATCATCAACTAGTACTATCATTACAATAAAGACTTACTTGCTGTGTCGGTACTATTATTTCACATATTTAGATGTATTGAAAGTATATATTTATTGCACCTTGAACTGTATCATTACCTATTAGCCTTTTTTCTAATATAAATTGATCATAATTTATACCTGGGATTTCCTAATGCTACCCCTCCTTGATTATCTGAGGAAAGCAATAGACCCTTGACCTTCTGTTCTACAATATGTGCTTTTTTAAGTGTGAGCTGCAGGTTTTGCTGTGAAGACATTTCTCAGGTGGGCAGCTTACACTAATCACAAAGAACAGAAATTTCTAAGCACTCAGCAAATAGCGGACTGAATTTATCATTGTATTAATACATGGTTGATAAGAAAGGGCATTTATTGTTTATTAGGTAATATTCCTGAGAATTCATGTGAGGCTGATGGTACCCAGCCCTCAAAGCCAGGAAACAGGCAGCATTTTTCAACTTCATTATAAGAAAAGCTGAGAGAAGAGTTATTGCACAGGGGCTGTGAACAATGAGGGGTCTCTGACCTTACTAAATCAACTGCCAATGCAGCCGTATAAAGGCCAAAGCGTAAGTAGGTTACTCGAGATATGTGGAGAGAAAGGGGATTATGGTATTGAAACATCCTGGGAGCAAATAGTGGATGCTTTTCCTCAGAGAAATAGGCCATTAAGTCATTTAGTATACAGTATGTCCTTCCATGACCTTTCTATACCAAGGACATAAAATTAGCAAATTACATTTCCACTCACCAGTTATATGAAATTGTGAAAACTCAGGCATTAATCCAGCCTCATCTCAGGAGAGAGAGAAGTGAAGTCATTCAACTATACCTGTGCACCAAGAATGGGGGAGGGGAGAGTATGAAAGGGAAGTCAGTGGAATACATTCTTTCATTTTCTTCAGGTTCACAAACTTCTTTGACAAGTTTGACAAGTAATTAAAGGATATGAGAGCCAGATTGTCTTAAAACAGGATATTAGTTTTCTAAAGGTGTGGTTTTATTTGTAGTAAGCAATAAAATACCCTAGACATTTTGATATTTAAATTCAGTGATGTTACTACAGCAGTATTCCCTAAAGAATGTTCCATAGAAACTGGTCAGATAATTTAAGAAGACAATGCAGAAGCTATTCTGAATCCTCTTACATATTTTCACTGAACGTTTGAATAAGGAAGATGCTGAGAAATGTCACAACTAAAACCCTGATTAACTCTGTTTTCCATGGAGGCCTTTATTATTTTGTATTTATATGTGAATTTTTACTTGACAATACTTATTAATAAAACACCTCTAGGAAATGAAGAAATATAGCAATAATTAAAGTACTTACTGGTAAATGCTATAATAGCTTTTGATCTTTGGACATGACTAATCTTTGTTTAGGGTCAAATCATGAATTACTCTAATATTTAGAATGTAACAGCCCACAATCAAGTAGCATTGCAGTTTACAGTATAGAAGAGAATGTGGTACAGTGTCTAAAATAGGAAATATGGCCTGGCCAGCATGGCTTAGTGGTTGAGCGTCAACCCATGAGCCAAGAGGTCACAGTTTGATTCCCTGTCAGGGCACATGCCCCGGTTGAGGGCTCAATCCCCATTGTGGGGTGTACGGAGGCAGCTGATCAATGATTCTCTCTCATCATTGATGTTTCTGTCTTTGTCTCTCTCTCCCTCTTCCTTTCTCCCTGAAATCAATAAAAATATGTTTTTAAAAAATAAGAAATATGATAGATTTGAGAAGCAGTAAAAAGCACACAAGTAACTGTTAAGCGTAACCATACTCATATGGACTAAAGTGTCAAAAGATATATCCATTTAGTTTATGTAAATTCCAATTATATATAAAGAACAAAAGCCCATGGATTAGCCCATCATCTCTCTTTACCCCCATCCCCAACTTCAACAAGACCCCAGTTTAGAAAAAGGGGAGTCAATGTAGCAAGTAAAGAAAAAGACAAATAAATGAATTCCTGGCCTTTAGGAGGAGCTCTGTCCTGACAGTTCCAAGGGGCACCTTTCAGAGTCCTCGGGAGTCAGACTTTACAACGCGTATGACATGCATAATGTTTTTGGCTTTTATTGCTTCCAGACACCCATGTCCTGGTCATTTAAGGATAGTTTAAAAGATTTTAAGAGTAATTTTTATAGAGATTCTCTTTTGATTTTTACTTATTCACTGACCTTAAAACCTAACTCCCACTCCTATGATTTTTAGCAGAACAATACCAGCGTTACATACCAGGCATATGCCATTCTGTTCATAGTGGAGGTATTATTTCACGTGGTTTAATCATATGTGCTCATATACTATTAGTTTCTAGTTAAAGCTGAAATAGTTCAAATATGAATGTAAAAAACATTATAATGAAATATTCCTTTTTTAATTTTTTTATTAAATTATTATCTGTGTACATATTTTACCATTGCCCCCCCCCATACATACCCACCCTCCCCAGAGTTTTGTGTCCATTTGTTGTACTTGTATGCATATATACAAGTCCTTGGGTTGATCTCTTATCTCCCTCAGATCTCCCTCCCCTCCCCCGCTGTTTGACAGTCTGCTTGTTACTTTACTGTCTCTATATCTATCTTTTGGTTCATCAGTTTATAATGTTCTTTATTATCCATAAATGAGTGAGGTCATGTGGTGTTTCTCTTTCATTGACTGGCTTATTTCACTCAGCATGATGTTCTCCAATTCCATCCAGGTTGCTGCAAATGATGAGAATTCCTTCTTTTTTATGGCAGCATAGTATTCCATTGTGTAGATGTACCATAGTTTTTTGATCCAATCATCTGCTGACGGGCACCTAGGCTGTTTCCAAATCCTAAAACCTATGGCTCTAGTTAGTCTCCATAGATTCTTTCATTCTTTAATTTTATAAATAACTAAAAGCAAAGTAAATGAAAGTTGGATTAACCTTCAATATTCTAATAAAAATAATTCAGAGATTCACTTCTAGTGGGAAAGGCTTGTATTACTCAGAAATTATTGATTTTACTCAAACACCAATAATTAAAAAATTGTTACTGCTTTACTATGTAATATAGTTTATAGACCTAATAATTTCAAAAATTATATATTTATTACCCTAAAGGGCTAATAACATACTTGTTACTATAAGAGAACTTTTACTATCATGTATTTTTTAAAACTACACAAAATATCGTTAACCTTAACTTTCATGTTATTTGGTAAGGAGAATAATATAGTTTATTGTCAGAGTGGCTTAAATACATAATTCTGAGTTATTTTTATTATAATTTCTAAAGTAAATTCCATTTTATTCTCTCCGTCTGAGTTTAACTTATATAAAACTAACTTACATATATACTATATATGTATTTACATATACATATTACATACATAATATGTTTATATATGTATAGACACACATCCTCTAGCCTTCCCAAAATAATACCTTTACATTATTTTTGTATTAAAACTGTAAGACTACTCCCAGCTGCAATGCCCTATGCGTCAGATTTGAGAAACAAAAATACAAATTACTGTATCACTTACATTAAAACTCATCAATGCTGGATTTCTTTTTCTTGTTAACCCAACCTTGCATTGATTTTGCTTAATTTTGTGCTTTATTAATATCTGTGCTTTGGACTATATTATCCTATGCTTGACGGATATAAATCTCATTCATGCAATTGACAGCAGAGATTACTTTTTAATAAATAATAAATTATTGTTAAATATTTGAGAACAAATAAATGGAAGCTCAACCAATGAGTTCACCATGGAAAAACAGAAGGGACTGCCATAGAAAATGTGAAAAAGGCAAAAGGGCATTTTTTTAGATTCAGCAGCAGATAAGAAAGTGTAAGAGTGAACAGCAGCCTGTGGCTAGTTATTCTTGTGAATATTCCCCAAATTTGAAAACATAATTTTATGCAAGAGAAAAAATAGGAGTTGCAAGATGTGAGTTTTCTCATGACATATCAAGTATAAGACTCAGTAGTGTCAAAAAGCAGAACACACACACACACACACACACACACAAAAAAAAAAAAAAAAAAAAAAAAAAAAAACGACAAGAGAAACTGAACAGGTAAAAATGGTTGACTGAGCCGAAACTGGTTTGGCTCAATGGATAGAGCGTCGGCTTGGGGACTGAAGGGTCCCAGGTTCGATTCCGGTCAAGGGCATGTACCTTGGTTGCGGGCATATCCCCAGTAGGGGGTGTGCAAGAGGCAGCTGATCAATGACTCTCTCTCATTGATATTTCTAATTCTCTATCTCTCTCCCTTCCTCTCTGTACAAAATCAATAAAATATATATTTTAAAAAAAAATGATTGACTGAATACGATGGAAATCAGAGATTTTTTTAAATGGAGGGTGGAAACATCTATAATAATAAAAGCATAATATGACCGGACAGCATTCCAGACGAAGCTGGGGCCAGAGGGAAGCCCAGGTGCCGGGTGCCAGAGGGAAGCTGTGCCAGCAGTCAGGGGAAGGAAGGCCTACTCTTGCACGAATTTCATGCATTGGGCTCTGGTTAGATATAAGATCACCGTAAAGGAAAAGAGAAAGTTGGCTGTTTTTTGCTTTATCTGGCTTTAAATGGTCTCCATGGTTTCTTTTCCTTGTAGAATGCCAGAGTCCCCTGGCGAAGTTCCTGAATATCCTCTGTTTGTCACAGTGGGTGACTGGCTGGATTCTATAAAAATGGGACAATATAAGAATAACTTCATGGCTGCAGGGTTTACGACTTTTGACCTGATTTCAAGAATGAGCATTGAGTAAGTGGTACTAGAGTTATTACTGGGTTCAGATGCTCCACCCAAGGGATTATAAATTCAAGTACTGTATCAAAAACACCATGGTTAAACTACCTTTCCTAAGGCTACTATAGCATTCCCACATCTTTCCCCACCATTTCCAAATACCATTCTAGTGGAAGTTGGACATTGCACTTTTAACTACTATTCTTTAAAAGAATATATTTTATTCAAATTGCTATTTAAAATTTTATAATAATTGCTAAAATGCATTTAGTCTTGTTCACATCATAGACTTTACATCAACATGGTTTTGCCCTGGTAAGTTATTTATTACTCATATATGCTCATCTTTTTTTTTTTTTTTTAATATATTTTATTGATTTTTTACAGAGAGGGAGAGAGATAGAGTTAGAAACATCGATGAGAGAGAGAGCCTCTTGCACGCCCCCTACTGGGGATGTGCCCGCAACCAAGGTACATGCCCTTGACCGGAATCAAACCTGGGACCCTTCAGTCCCCAAGTCGACGCTCTATCCATTGAGCCAAACCTGTTACGGCTATGCTTATCTTATATAGTAGTAGTCAATTCTGGTTTCTTCATCAAATGTAATAATTGTAATAATACAATATTATCATGTCATTTCAAATTTCCTTCTCTATAGTATTATGGCCAGTCATTTTCCCACTGTCTCAAAGATTTTCTTTTGCCTGTGTGCAACAAAAGTGCTCAAGATGTGCTTAAAAGGTTAGATACTAAAATTAGTAAATTGAACCATATGAAATCGCCATTGTTTTAATAATTCAGCATAATACAATGGCATTCTTTTTCAAATTATTGAAAGATCTGAGAACTCAAATGGAGTCTACATTATACATTCCACCCTACATACTATTTTACTGACACTGTTGAAAATTTTTATAATTAACTAAATTATATATTGTTTAAGGCTATGACATGTCTGAATATTACATTAGTGCCTGAATTTGAAATTTTCCTTAAATTTGAGGTTAACTTGATTTATTCACTGGCACCAGGGAGAAGAAAAAAGTAACAAACTCTTAATATTCATTTATATATCTACTTAAACTTTTATTTTACCAGTTATACAATTTTTTGGCAAATTTATAAAGCAAATTGGACATGTTGCATATTTGCCAAATCTCAATGTTTATTTCCTCTCTCTCATACTTCAGTCTTAGATAGTTCCCAAATTTGAAAACACAATTTTATGTGAGAGAGAAAAGAGTAAAGAGGAGTTGGCAAGCCAAAACCGGTTTAGCTCAGTGGATAGAGTATCGGCCTACGGACTGTAGGGTCCCGGGTTCAATTCCGGTCAAGGGCATGTACCTGGGTTGTGGGCACATCCCCAATAGGGGGTGTGCAGGAGGCAACTGGTTGATGATTCTCTCTCATTGATGTTTCTAGCTCTCTATCCCTCTTCCTTCATCTCTGTAAAAAATCAATAAAATATATATATTTTTAAAAAAAAGAGGAGTTGGCAAGATCTCAGATCTAAATGTTCATATTCTCTATTCTCTAACCCCCTATTTCCCTGCCTCCTCCTCCTTCTTCTTCTTCTTCTTCTTCTTCTTCTTCTTCTTCTTCTTCTTCTTCTTCTTCTTCTTCTTCTTCATATTCTTCTTCTCCTTCTCTCTCTCTCTCTCTCTCTCTCTCTCTCTCTCTCTCTCTCTCTCTCTCTCTCTCTCTCTCTCTCTCTCTCTCTCTCTCTCTCTCTCTCTCTCTCTCTCTCTCTCTCTCTCTCTCTCTCTCTCTCTCTCTCTCTCTCTCTCTCTCTCTCTCTCTCTCTCTCTCTCTCTCACTTTCAGTGACATTAGAAGAATTGGAGTCATACTCATTGGACACCAGAGACGAATAGTCAGCAGCATACAGACGTTACGTTTGCACATGATGCACATACAGGAGAAAGGGTTTCACGTGTGAAAGGATTCCCAGTACCGGTGTTTTGTGCCTCAGCATTTCTATAATGAAAGACATCTTCTCTACTACCCGCTCTTCGGAATCTCCAAACATCACTTTACACACTGCTGTCTCCTGCTCAGACTACGGGCACACGCTCTTGTTTATGCTTCCAACCTGGATTTTTAAATCATGCTTCATAGCTCCTCTCTGAATAGCCTGCAAATAAAACCCTGGCCCACTGCAGATATCACTACACAATGGTAAATAACTCAGCATGGATGTGTAACCTTGTATAACACCATTTGGGAAGTGTTCAGGGACTTAACACATAGGAATTTATTTACCCAGATGTAACTTCCTTAATGGTGTATTTAGGGTTTGATGGTAGATGAAAAAGAAATAGTTGACCTTATTTTCATGGTTTGTGATCAAGTAGCTTCCAAATTGACATGCATATTTATTTGTTAGATAATTATATTTAACTCTATGGGTCGTATTGTTATTTTGTTCTATAATGGTCTAATTGTTGATGCCTGATGTTGTTAGATTTACAGAAATGAGCAATGATTTTATGTAGTGAATTCTTGTCAGGTGTGACTATGGTGAGAAGGGGGTTATCGGGGAGGGAAAGGGAGGAACATGCTGTGCTTTCAGATCTTCTAAGGCTGGGTTTGTCTATTTTTTTAAAATGAACTTTATAGTGTCCTACACGTTTCATAGTAGGTGGTAGTTTAGAGGCTTTTCCCCTCTAATTTTTTACTAACTACAGTACTATAGTACATTTCTCTACTACCTTATAAAGATCACCTCTAGAAAGACCATGACCGAGTCTAAGGCTTTAAGGCTTTCACAGAGTGAAGTATAGAATAAAACCATGACTATTTCCTTGGCTCTTCTTCACAAGTTTCCAAAAGGAACTATTCTCAGTGGAATTGCTTGAAATAGAAGCTCTAAGATTATAGCCTTGGATTTAATGTTAAAATATTAATTTTATAATAGTTGTCTGGTGGCAAAAGAAAGTAAACACATGTAGCTGACCATTTTATATTAGTGCATTTTGCAAGCATAAGAATTTTGGTTTTGTTCATAAAAATAAGTTACATGAACATGCTGAGCTGTTTTCCAAACCTTCCAAGATACAGGTATGCCGTTGCATACTCCAAAGAGAACATAACTGATCTAACACATGAAAATACATAAATATTGTGTCAACCTGGGTTCATAATAAACAGTAACATAAAAATGTGAAACAGCTAAGGTGTGCTGTTGTCATAATCTTCTTGGAGGCTGTCAAAAAGACAATACATTTTTTAGTGAATTAAGCTGAGTCAGCTTATCAAAATAGTGCTGTATTATGAACAAATTCAATTATAAAATCGGCTGTTTCTTTGTGAAACTAAAAAAAATTAAAAAGATGACTGTTGTGCTAGGTATAAGACTATGGAGAATGTTAAGAAAAACCAAAAGACCAGGTTGTCTAAAGATGCTAATGTAATAAATTAGTTTTTATTTTATCATATAGATAAAGGTGCCTACCCACATTCTCAAATTCCTACCTAAATCACATTTTTTGGTGACAGTAGCTTTCTTGCTATTAAAGGAGATTCACTTTTTCTGTTTATCTTTTTTCAGATTTGTTGATTATCCCATTAGACTACACTTTTCCACATATTTATTTTCTTAATTATTTATCTCCTGATTTTTGCCTACCACAGCTTAATTTGTCTCATTTCTAGAAAAATGTATAGAGCTAAAAGGAAGAGTCTTTAAAGTATTCCTTGAAATATACTAAAAAGCAAAAGTAGGAAATCCATCACTTTTTAAGTAAGTGTATCAGAAATAGCTAGCAGCATTTTCCAGCCATCACCCACATGGTCACACATCACTCACAAACTATCTGCAGTTTGCTTGATACATTTACACAAATATGAATACGTTTAGAGGAAATATAAAATACCCACATTTACCTGTCTTCAAATATATATTAAATATAACAGATAAATAACAGATGTAAAACAGATTAAATTTATTAACCATATATATTTATTTTTATAATACAATAAAAAAAGGTATTTAGAAAAATAAGGAATAGAATAATTATGGTCTTCCATAGGACTCTGTCAGCAACATCTGTATACTTGATGAAATGTTTAAATTTCTTTAGGAAGAACATTCAGTGTTTGCCACATTAAAGTTCTCTGATAAGAAATTTTTTCTTAAAAAAGTCCAATTCTATCCATATCTGGTTAATTTATACTTTTTTTCTTCCCTAAAGTCCTTATCTAGTTTTGTAAACTGTCTTTTCACTTTGTCTCTTACCCTAAATCCTCTTTAAAATTTCTTTAAAATTACATTTACATTTTTCAGAACTATAAGCATGATAATCCTAAGAGTGTAATTTTAAATCTCATTATGGTCAGAGCAAGGTTGAAATATGTGTGCAATATTAAGCTGAAACATTAAAAAATAAAGCTATTTCTTTACCGCCTATCAATCATAGAGTGCGTGATCCTAAGGGTATGATAATATGTAGGAATGTTAATAGTTAAATTGTCAAATATGTTGGAAAATTTTACATGAAATATTTTGAGATTTACTAGTGTACATATTCAGTAATTAAAACTTTAATGTGCATAAGCATAGAACCTAATTATAGGAAGAAAATGAGTAATTTCCATAAATCACAAGTCTTCAGAAAAAAATCTTTGATAACTAAACTATGCATATATATTCATGTACCTGCATTATTTTAAATTTTCTAATCTACACTATGGGAGTCTTTTTTAGATTTTGGCAATTTGACAGATGAAGAAACTGTTTTCATCTTATATTCTAGGTAGTCAAAATGAGTCTTCAGTCAACTCATTTTCTCATATTATAAGGCATATTTGAAAAAAATTTTAAAACAATGCACAATTGGGTGATTAGGTACATAAATCATCAAATTTAAAAAGTCAGAAATTGAAAAGCTCTTAGCTTAATCAGAACCAGTAATTATAGCACTTTTGCGCTGTTATAACTGTTGATAAGAAAGTTATACATGCCATAATCAAGATGATTTCTCTTACTTCCCTCTGTACTATCCTTCAAAATCTATTCAGCTATCATGTGAATAAAACAGACTTCCAGCTTCAACTTTAGGGCCTATCTCAGTTCATGAAGGGAAAACAAATCCAAATCCAATCCTTGAAACGCAGTCTTTATAGCAGGTCTTCCATTTTTATTTCTTTCCCTACCAAATTTCTACTCTGTAAAGCAGTCAATTAAATCTCTTATCACAAAAGGTTCATGAATACTAGGTATCTTTTTTCTGTTCCTTTATTAATTTTCCCAAACCTTCCTTTCTCAGTCCCCATGTTCTCTCTTTATTCCTCCATCCCATCTCTTTTCGTTTCTCAGCTCCTACCACTCTACCCTTGCCCCTATCAGCAAAAGAAAGGTAGCACAGCAAGTCCAAAAAAGACCTTATAGGTCTCTATAAAAGATGCGGAGGGTGGAGGGTCCTGCCACATAAATGGGAGCATTTGTAGTCACAAAACATCTGAGTTCTGGATTTCCATTAACTGGAAATTAAGTGTTTTGGAAAGTAATTTCAAAATGGATGATAATGATCCTTTTCTATAGCTATAACTAAGGAAATTTATTATTAATTTAAAAGAATCAAAAACTGTTATCATCTCACAGTTAGTGTGTATATTCATGGCAAAATTTTCTGTTCATGTGTATGTAGACTCACTACTTCAAAGGGGTTACTAATTAGAAAACAGCAGACACTTTTTAAAACAATTCTTCAGCCCTAACTGGTTTGGCTCAGTGGATAGAGCATCAGCCTGCAGACTGAAGGGTCCCAGTCAAGGGCATGTACCTCCTTGGTTGTGGGCACATCCCCAGTAGGGGGTGTTGCAGGAGGCAGCTGATCTATGTTTCTCTCTCATCGATGTTTCTAACTCTCTATTCCTCTCCCTTCCTCTCTATAAAAAATTAATAAAATATATTAAAATAAATAAATAAAATAAAAACAATTCTTGAGTAATCTCTTGCCTAAGTCAATTCATTAATCTTAGTAAATACAAGAACAAGTATGAACCTGCAATGGTTGCATAAAATTCTTTCATATATGATACATTTAACAAGGGAAAGATGATTCTATGACTGTATTAACATATTACTATTAATAGATGAAATAAAGGAGCATAAAAATCTTCGTTGCAGAAAAATACGCCAACTTTCTCACTGTTCCCTTCAAAAAAAAAAAAACAACAACAAGTATTAGGTATTTAAAAGATTTCGTAGCATGAAAATTATTATGTCATGTTATCAGGGGATGACATGATATTCGTGTCCTCTGGGGGGAAAAGATCCAGGTCATCAAAATGTAGTTCTAATTATCTTTCTTCTACAAATAATTAAATTAAAATTTCAAATGAATAATAGATTTATATAAAATGTCTTTAAAAGGATATTTACATCTTGATTGAAAGACTTGGGTTCTTTACTCTTAATTCAAAAGATTTTTGTTCAGTTGGCATTTGCTTTTATAGTATTTTAGAATAGAATTGAAAGTCTACCTTTAACTTATCATTGTTGATTCAAAATTACTGTATTTGAAAATGAAAGAAAATATTAAAAGAAAATTTTTCAATTATTACGGATAGTATAGCACTGGTAAAAGAAAACACTTCATCTTTTAAAAAAAAGAATCTGGCAAATACAAAGTTTTGTGTCCTCAATGATACCAAATCTCCTGTATTTTATTGTTTGCACTTTTCCATTGAAAGCCAAGTTCTTTCTAAACAAAAACAAGGAATTTCAGCACTGGTTAGTCAGAATATTAAATCTCTAAAAGAACTTTTAACTAAGAGAACTTTTGATATGTTTCACTTAAAAAGAAAAATCTTAAAGAATTCCACCACCTTTAAAGAAGTACCTGACAGATGAGGATGAAAAATAGCTCTTAAGTGTAATGTAAAGATGTGGTTTCTACTTTAGATTAGAAAATAAAGTACAGATTAAGAGCACTATTTCCTGGGAGCTGTAAATTAGAAAAGTATCAGAAATAGCAGAAATCTCTCAAGGAAAGCTCTGTCCTTATCCATATTTCTCCATTATTTGTAACCTCTGGTTGTCTTTGTCATCATAAATTCGCTTTTGGTTAAGATATTATTAAGTTACCAACTCAAATAATAAATCAGAACTGATATATGGCATGAAGTGTTCTATATAATAAAGAGGTAATATGCAAATTGACCATCACTCCGTCACACAAGATGGCTGTCCCCATGTAAACACAAGATGGCCACAACAAGATGGCCAGCAGGGGAGAGAGCAGTTGGGAGTAATCAGGCCTGTAAGGGAGGGCAGTTGGGGGCGATCAGGCCTGCAGGGGAGGGCAGTTAGATGTGACTGGGCCTTCAGGGGAGGACAGTTAGGGGTGACCAGGCCAGCAGGGGAGGGCAATTGGGCTGGCAGGGGAAGACAGTTAGGGGCAATCGGGCTGGCAGGGGAACAGTTAGGCATCGATAAGGCTGGCAAGGGAGCAGTTAGGAGTGATCAGGCTGGCAGGCAAAAGCAATTACATGTAATCAGGCAGGCAGGCGAGCAGTTGGGAGCCAGAGTCCAGGATTGTGAAAGGGATGTCCGACTGCCCATGTAGGCTCAATCCCAGTGGGATCAGACCTAAACGGGCAGTTGGACTTCCCTTGAGGGATCCCAGATTGGAGAGGATGCAGGCTGGACTGAGGGACACCTCCCCTCCCCCATGCATGAATTTCATGCACCGGGTCCCTAGTAAAATAATAAAAGGAGAACAACCCTACTTCAGGATTCCTGTTTAGTTAGCATCAGAGTCTCCATCTCATTAGTCTTCATTGAAGGGAGAACTACCTTTATTCCACAATAATATATTATTATAAAGAAAACTCCAAGGACATGAGAAACTTCACTTTTCATATGTCTAATTCAAATTTTACATTTGGGAATTAACTTTGAAGATAGATGTCCTTGTTTTCATGAGTTATATGTGCGCTTACATGACAGGCAACATTGATATGAACATCTCTTTGCACATTGATCATAATCCTTAGAACAGACTTAATTTGCCTCTGTTCTAGAAAGAGCAAATATCATTTAACTTTTTTAAACCATGATTGAAGGAGTGAATAGTGCTAAATCATAAAAATGAGTAAACAATACACTCTAATGATTTTTACCTCATTTAAAATATCCTCTTCTATTGCTTTTGTAATAAATTAAGTCTCTCTTCCACATTTAGTAATTTGTAGAATGAAATGTGCCCATTTAGATAGAAATTGCTTTTGTTAAATGTTCATTTAAACACATCTTCACTCAAAGAGAAACCAGAATACATTAATTCTATTCGCTCATTTTTCATACAAAGTACTAATTTTTGTGCTTTAGAAATATGTATCCAGTAATATCAATGTTAAAGTTGTAAAGTTTTTCTTTGACTGTACATGCTTTATTTATTGCCCACATTATTTTTGTCTTTGAAATAAATCTATTTAGAATTGTGGTCTATGACAAACAATGGCCTCTCCTTTGCTAACTTATAACTGAATGAGCTATGTTTTGGTATATGTGATTGACGTGAGCATTGTGAAATCTAACTTGTTTGAAAAGGCATTGGCACTTTACCTAGAGCTATTATTGCATATCTTCAAAAGTATCTTTAAAACAATACTAAATTTTGTGAACAATATAATAATAAATACTTATTGGAGCTTTTTAAAATTTCTTCACTGCTTGGAAAATAATGTGCATAAATTTTTGTCATTGAAGTTTTTAATTTGTCTTAATATAATGTTTTTTCCAATGTCAGATGTACGTATTGAACAAAAAAATGTAAGAATATATCTATACTATGCAAAAATCTAATTTTCTTTTTACAAATGCACAGTTTTGATATAATTTTAGTTTTTTAGGCCTTGAAGAGCAAAAAAATGAAAATGTGAAATGGGAGCTTGGGGGAGGTGGGGCACAATTCTTGAGAGTCCTAACAAATATGAAAATGATTTTAAATGTTACTCTATGTGCTTTAGTTCTGATACATTATTAATCATTTTGTTAATCATGCTCCAGATTAGATTGCGCCATTGAAAATTTTAATAACTGCAGGATATAAATTTCTTCGGACAGTTTTCACAAACTACACTTGGGCTTGATTTTATATGCAGTGCAAACTTAATTTTGAATTCTGAATGAATCATTGTTAATTAACAGTCTATATGTTCCCTAAACTGTTAGTTATGCCTCTATAATAATCTCACTTTTTAAAAATCAGAGGCAGAGCATGAATGCAGAATATGGAAACAGATCAAGTTCTATTAAAACTGAGGAAAAGATAAAAAGGTAATATGAAGAAAAGTTTGTGTTAAAACTATTAATTCAATTTTAAAAACAAACAGAAACACTATTAGAAAGGAGTAAATGAAAACTATGTTTTCTATTATTGGTAATTATTAATTTTGAGGATGGAAATCTCTAAAATAATGTAAATCCATTAATATTTGTTTTCAAAATATTAATATATAAAATTAAAAAGGAATATTTTCAAAAATAGTTTTTTATTTTAATAATAGACCAAATGAGCACAATTATTAATATTTCCATACTATTTCTTATTTTTAAGGCATATATAATCAAAGAATTTGCCCAAAATACATTGAGTATTAGACTATCAAAGCACTTTACACATATTAATAAATCACTCCCATTAAAAATTAAGTTTTTTCTCCTGCTTTATTAAATGTAAGATGGTAAATATATGTAAAATGCAGATAAAAATAATTGAGTTGAAAGAGTAGTCTTGTACTTATGCTTTATGCAGTAATGTAAGTTTTACAATCTTAAATATTTTAAAAATATTATACAAGTATACAATTTTATATCTTTGATCTCTAAATGTTTGTCTTCTTTCAAGTAGGTTGCCTTCTGTTTTCAGTTTTTTTAAGTATGTTTTTAAAAGAGCTGCCTCAAAATGCTTGTAACTTTCTAATTCTCAAAGAAGTTGAAGCTAAATACCATAACATAGTGGCTAGAAGTTATTATTTTTAAAATTATTCATCTTTTATCGCATATTGGCCAAATATCCCAAAAAGCCTGTTGGAGAAAGAAAACTTTTTACTTCCTTGTGAATGGAAATACAAAAAGAAATCCTTCATTGGCTTTTGTGTATTCAGAACAGTAAACATATATTTTTATAGTAACTTTTCACTGCTTACTATTTAATCAATTTTTTAAATTTTACCAAATGAGATACTTTGTGAAAAGCCATCCCATCATTGAATAAACTGCTTATTGTCTACAAAATCCTTATGAGGAAGCAAAACATTCTCTTTCCCACCATACAAGTTTGATCACTCTACTATTAAATGAAATAGGTATCTATAAAGAACAACAACAACAAAAAATCATGATTTGTCCAGTCAGAGCTCTTTACACTATGGGGAATAGATATAACAAACCAAAAATTAAAGCAAGTCATGTCTTTTTGCTGGCCTAAGGTTGTATAATTCCTAAATTTCAAAATAGTATACATAATTATATACTGATTTCTTTAGATATATTTATCCATATAGTCCATTCATTCATCAAATTATGTTTATTGAACACTCATGTATCAGTGTCCTGTTCTAAACACGGACAATATAGGGTGACCAAGACAAGCAAAAGCTTTTATCTCATGGAATTGATCTTCCAGTGATCAAGACACACAATAAAGAAACAGTAGTACATGTTATATTGATGATTAAGTTAATAATGTTATATAGGATGACTGTGACTTCTATATATATTAAGTGGTAAGTGAAATCTCTGAGGATGTGACATTTAAACTGATATCTGAAAAGCATGAAGGAACCAGTCATGAGAAAATCTGTGGTTAAGAGCATTCTAGGCTGAGGGAATAGTTTAACATGTGGGAGTTTGGCGTGTTTGAGAGAACAGTGTGCTCTGTATACAGTAAATGAGCTGACAGAGGCAAAAATTAAATGGGATCAGAGAACATTTATGAGACTACTGTGATAGTTCAAGGGAGGAAAAAAAAAAACAGTGGGTTTTGTTAAAGTGCAAGCAGAAAAGATGGAGAGAAGTGAATGGATTTGGGGTATGTTTTAAAACAGGGCTTGCTAATAATGGGCTGGGTATGAAGAATGAAGAGAGAAAAATCAAAGATAAATTGTACATTTGTAGAATAAGGAGCTGAGTCAATTGTAATGCAGGAGAAGGGTTTGGAGGGGAAAATCAAAAGTGTGGTTATAGGTACATAAATCCTTAGACGCCTGATGGATATTCAGATGGTGATATCAAGTAGATAGTTGTATATGAGACTTTTAAGATCAGTTAGGCTTAGCATCAATATTTAGAAGTCATCAGTATATACATGGTATGTAGGAAAAGGCTGTAAGATAAAGAAGTAGGCCTCAATTGAGGTCCAGAGCATTCCATTGTTTAGAAGTTAGGTAGAGGACACTGAAAGTGTTCGGTCAGGTGTGTGTGGGGAAGGGGGGTGGGGGGATGCACTAGTCACCTACCCTGTTTCCCTGAAAATAAGACAGTGTCTTATATTAATTTTTTCTCCCGAAGTTGCGCTAGGTCTTATTTTCAGGGGATGTCTTATCTTTCCATGCGCTAGGTCTTATATTCGGAGGATGTCTTATTTTCTGGGAAACATGGTAGATTAATTACTTTTAAGAAGTCAAGATTAGAACAAAGAAATTGCCATTGGATTTGGCAATTCCAGGCCTTGAGAAGGTCAGTGTCTGTGAAGTAGTGAAGTCGAAGCCTGGTTGAAACGATTAAGATTTTCAGAAAGAAGGTGGAGTCAGTATCATAAACAACTATTTCAAAAAGTGTTACTGTAAAGAAAGCAAGAAAAATAGGGCAGTGGCTGGAGGGAGATGTGGGTCAAGGGAGGGTTTTGGTTCCATATGCTTTTAGAGAATGGAGGATGGAGCATATTTGTATACTAATGAGAATGATCTGGTAGAAAAGGGGAAACTGGTTATTGAAGAGAGAATATAATTACAGAAGAAGCCTTGAGAGGGAGAAAGGTTAGTATTCATAGCATAAGTAGGGAGGTTAGTCTTTAATAGGAGACACATAAAACTTCAAAGGAAGGGAAGGCAGTTTGTGTGATATGCAGATAGTTTGATAGATTTGTGGTAGAAATGTAAGGATATTACTATGTGAGTAGTTTTATTTTACCAAAAAGAGATAAAAGTCAATATAGGGATGGGAAGGGCATATAGACGGGAAAGGTATATTTGGAAAGGGAAAAAATTAATATATCCTGAAAGATGTGTATTGTAAACTCAAGTTGTTGTGATTTATAAAACATTATTTTGGAAGGTGTGAGCCCCTATTTTAATTTTTTTAAAGACAATCTAATTATTAAAATAATATTTGATTTGTTTCCACATTACATGAAAAACATCAATACCAGTTATCATTTAGGAAAAACAAATAAGCAATATGGTTGTTCTGTTAATGAAGGCTCCCTATCTATAGGAATGATGTATGATCTTTTCATTGTGCATGAAGTTTTATTTCTGGTTAGGCTGTACGTAATTTAATGTGTTTGAATTTATATATTGCATATTTATTCTTTGGGTTTATTGTAAAATTAGATTGTGAACAATGGAATAAGATTGCTCTCCACATTTTTTGCTGTTTTATCATAGCCAAAAATATAAAGATTTATGTACATATAAATATGTATTTGGTTAAACATTTAATATTGAAATGGCCATTTCAAGTATTAAATGGCAGATGTGAACAGTTGCAGTGTATTCAAAAGAGTTATAAAAATCTTTATAGCACAAATCCTTAAAAGTTTATTTAATACTAAATAATACATTTATACAAAATATCTAATATCTAAGTTAAGACATTTAATCCCTCATACAGCAACATTTGATTAATAAAAAATAAAATACAGCTGAAAACTACATCTTTCCTATAAGTAAGAATGTGATTTTTTAAATCTCTTTGTAACCTGTCACTAATTATGGTTTAGCACTGTATCTATCTACTCTTGCAAAAGGCGGGAAAAGATCCATTTAAGAAAATTAGGAAATGCAGCACTGTATTATTTTTTTTCTTTTTGGTATTACATCACAATTTAGGGCTTCTATATATGCCTTCCACTCAGGTCTCTTACACAGCCTATGTTCCCTTTTCTGGTTGTATCACAATATGGTAGAGAGATAAATACAGTAAAAGGGTATAAACAATAGAACTGCAATCCTACCTGTTACCTACTTTACTATAACAGTGAAGTAGTCCATACTCATTTGAAGGTGGTATTGTTTTCATCTTATAAAAATATGTAATAGTATGATGTTCCATGTAAATTTTCATGTGCTGGCATGCTTACAAGTTAATAGTGTTATAGAATGCTCAGCTCTCAATGAGGGATTGTGGTGTACTGCATTACATACGTCACCTATTTGCTGAAAGAATATGGTGTTTAGCAAATCTACCTGCTGAGCAACATAATAAGATTTTTGTACAAAGTACAAATTACTAATTATTGTATTTTATTTTTCTATGATTTCCTAAGAGGCATTATCAGGGTCTTACAGATGGAGTAAGCCTGTTTATTACAATATCTATTAGCAAATAAAAGTTACAGTTCTGGTGGTTGAATTTGTTACTTTTTTTGTATTTTATTGATGCATATTTAATATTTATTGTTTTAAATATCTACTAAATCTAGATGCTCTAGCTATATTAGTAATTCTGGATACAAAATCATAGGTGTAATTTTTCAAAATAATAACATTAAGGTCAAGACAAATTCGCATAAATCAATATAAATAATTGGTACATATTTTTGTAGTGATTTTATATGGGCAAAACGTTTTGAAACCTTCAAGTAAATTGTTCAGTGCAGAGGCACTACTGTATACAAATTGCTAATGACCAAATATACACATAATGTCTAACTGCTCAAACAGCTTTAGACCATCAACATTCATTCCAAAACTTCCATTAAACTACAAATCAGGATTTCTGTATTATTTTAAAAGTTACTGGTAAGAAAATACATAGAAAGTATCATAATTAATCAGAATAGGATTGTATTTATCATCTCTCACTCTTACCTCTTTTATAATTCTACTACTGTTCCAAAAGCCGGTATGAATTTTAAACTCGTAATAAAAGTACCTGAAATTTTCTTCACTTATCCTGGCATTTTAAGTAGCTTTTAGAAAATCACATACCATTTTTTTTTTTAATGCTTCATCTAACAAAATGAAGAGAGCCAAACTAACTTCTTAAATCAAGTTGGAACAATTTTTATGCTGAGCCTTGAGTGTACTCTTGAAAGCTGTTTCAGTTGGCAAAGCACCAAACAACAGATTCAACATATGAAATATTTTTTAATTGATATTTTCAAAACTAGCATTTTCTAGAATATTGAGTAAACTGTGCAGCTATTTCATCTCTAATCATAAGCTATCACATCAACTTATTTTTTTGGTAAAATAATTACATATCTGCCTAAATTTACTGAAAAGTTAGATATTCAATCTCCCCATTATATTTCTAGTGTTAACTAAAAAACCATCGAAACCTGTAAAGAATTTTTATGAGTTTATTTGAGCCAAACTGTGGACATATGCCGGGAAGGAGAACCTCAATGAATTGAGATAATGCTCCGGAGAATGGCAGGTTACATCTGTACTTATACATAGTTACATGAAATTCACTGGTGATAGATTAGAGAGGCAGGAGAAAGCAAAGCCGGGGGGAGAGGGAAGGGGGGAGAGAGAATGACCCCTGGGATTGGATAAAAAGTAAAATGATGGACACAAACATAGGTGGGTGCAGGAACAATCCTATATAATAAAGAGGTAATATGCAAATTGACCATCACTGCAACACACAAGATGGCCACCCCCATATGGACCCAAGATGGCTGGCAAGGGAGGGCAGTTGTAGGAGATTAGGCCTGTAGGGGAAGGCAGTTGGGAGAAACCAGGCCTGAAAGAGATGACAGTTGGGGGCGATCAGGCTGGCAAGGGATGGCAGTTAAGGGGACCCAGGCCAGCAGGGGACAGCAGTTAGGGGTGACCAGGCCTTTAGTGGAGGGCAGTTTGTGGGGGATCAGGCCTGCATGGGAGGGCAGGAGCAACCAGGCAGCATGGGAGGGCAGTTAGGGGCAACCAGGCCAGCAGGGGACAGCAGTTAGGGGTGACCGGGCAAGCAGGGGAGCAGTTAGGTGTCAATCAGGCTGGCAGGAGAGTGGTTAGGGGCAATCAGGAAGGCAGGCAGGTGAGCGGTTGAGAGCCAGCAGTCCTGGATTGTGAGAGGGATGTCCAACTGCCTGGCACTCGGACATCCCTCGAGGGGCACCACATTGGAGAGGGTGCAGGCTGGGCTGAGGGACACACACATACACACACACCTTGCACAAATTTTGTGCACCATGCCTTTAGTTAACATGATAATGAAGGAATTTGTGGTATCTGTCCTGGCACCCAGCACTTTGGTTGTGCCCGAGGGATCCAGAAAAAGGGAAATTACAAGTTATCCAGATGCTTCAAGGGTATGTTATTATAGATGCAAAGAGACAGATAGGCTCAGTTAAGGTAAAGATTGACCTTGTCAGAGAAGATATTGGCCTAGGACATTAACTGCCCACCATAACTGCTTTTAGTTAAAGTTTAATTTCAGACCATCTTTTGTGGTTATTTAGGTCTCTGAATTTGCAAAACCACCATTCAGGCCTCCCCTGAGCTTGTCAGGTTAGTATGTGGCTCCTTTCATCCACACTAATTTTCACCAAATTTTTTATACTAACTGAAAGGTTCAGGGTTGGGCCGGGGTCACACAGAACGGACTCAAGGCTCAGTGTAATCAAAGTGATATTTATTCATGTCACCTGGGTGTGGGTGGACTGGCTTGAGAAAAAGCCAGGGATGAATTGGGGAGGGAGCAGGATTTTTAAGCACTAGAGAGAGCTGCAGACAGGGCTTCAGCTTAACACTCCTATCAGGCCTATAGTTTTACAGTCTTGCCCTCTGTCCTTCTGCTGGCGCCAGACGTCCGTCCTTCGGGGGGCTGTAAGGAATTATGGCCTTCAGGCATTTCTGTAAAATAATCACTCAAGGGGCACATGTTTGTGCAAGGCTTAGGCTTATAGAACGAGCTTTCCTTTTGACATTTGTTAGATTTTGTAAGGCTCAAGCCTTGTGTTCTCCAGTTAACCCTTTTCCTAACCAAAACTAGAATTCAACCTAGGGGCAGAATATAACAAATCCAAACAGGAAAGAACCACCATACTTAAAGATCCTATCCTCTCTAATAAAAGAGAAACATGCAAATTGACTGTACCTTCACTACACCCACAAGCCACGCCCACCAGCCAATCAGGGTGAGTATGCAAATTAACCCAACCAAGATGGAGGGTAATTTGTATATCCAGGCCAGAGCGAAGACTGAAGACAGTGTAGAAAGAATCCAAGCTGCAGAGAAGCAAGCAAGCAGGACTGCGAAGAAGGCAGGGAAGTGGGCGGGGGCAGGGAGAAGGGAGAATAGCTGGCAGGTCAGTGGAGACCACAGCAGGAAGCCCTATTGCAGGAATCTTCCTGCAAGGGGCATCTAGTCCTATCTAATAAAAGGGTAATATGCAAATTAACCATCACTCCGCTACACCCATAAGACACACCCACCAACCAATCAGAAGTGAATATGCAATTAAACCCTACCAAGATGGCTACAGCCACAGAGAGAAGGAGAGAGGCTTGGGTTTCCCAGGCAATAGAGGAAGCCAAGCTTTCCTCCTGCCCTTGCTGGCCTAGGTATCCACTCAAGGCTACAAAGTTTCAATTATAAAAGGTAAACAAATCCAAACAGAAATGGCAGCAGCCATGGGAGAGCAATTGGGGGTGATCAAGCCTGCAGGGGAGGGAAGTTGGGGGTGACCAGGCCTACAGGGAAGGGCAGTTGGGAGGGACCCAGGTCTGCAGGGGAGAGCATTTGGGGGGGACGAGGCCTGTAGGGGAGGGCAGTTAGGGGTGACCAGGCCTACAGGGGAGGAGCAGTTAGGCATCAATCAGGCTGGCAGGGGAGTGGTTAGGAGTGCTCAGGCTGTCAGGCAGAAGTGGTTAGGGGCAATCAGGAAGGCAGGCAGGCAAGCAGTTGAGAGCCAGCAGTCCTGGATTGTGAGAGGGATATCCGACTGCCCATTTAGGCCCAACCCCACTAAATGGGCAGTCGGACATCCTGTTTAAAGAATCAGGTTCTGTAACGACTGAGTCTCAACCACGCACTGAATGCAGCTAGTGCCAGCCCAGAGACCCACCCAACACTGACTGCCACGGGGGCTGTGGATCAGGCTCAGGAGAGGCCTGTAAAGAGAGAGGCAAGGTCTAATCCCCAGCCTCCGTGGCAGCTGTTATCAGCTGTTACCTCTGTCCCAGCTTCACCAGCAGTTGTGCCTCCTCTGGGGCTGCTCATCAGCCCTGCCATTTGATCAGGCACAGAGAAAGGCCCTGAGATTCTGACTGGCATAGAAACTGACCAAACAGAATCAAATCTGGGTGAAGTGCCAGGAGCCAATGGCTGCCTAGGAGGCAGAACTTTTGATACTGACTGGCATTGAAACTAACCAATCAGAACCAAATATGGGTGAAGTGCAAGTTGCCAAGGCTGCCTAGGAGGCGGAGCTTTTGACACTGACTGGCATAGAAACTGACCAATCAGAACTTAATCTGGATGAACTGCAAAGGCAGACCCTAAGGTGGGGGGTCTGAGTAGGGGTTTTAAGGGCAACAGCTATTTTGTGTAAGAGGTAAAAAAGTGGTTTGGTACTATAGTGCATATGGCTGGCTATCAGTACAGATATAGGGATTATGTGTTTTTGTCTGCCAAGAGCATTTCCTCCTGCTGAAAAAGGCTCCCATCACCATTTAGCAATCCTATTCTATATAATCTATTTATACTATTAAAATGGTAACATGCTAATTAGACTGGGTGACCAGCCATCTTCCGGATGTCCAACTTCCTTCCAGACAAAGCCATGGTGGTGGGGCAGAGGCAGAGGCAGTTAGGGGCAATCAGGGTGGCAGGGAAGGGCAGTTGGGGGCAAGATTAGGCTGGCAGGGGAGGGCAGTTAGGGACAATCAGGCAGGCAGGCAGGTGGATGGTTAGAAGCCAGCAGCCCCAGATTTTGAGATGTCCAAGCCCTGTGGGACTGGGCCTAAACCAAGCCGTCTGGCATCACCCCAAGGGACCCCAGATTTGAGAAGGCGCAGGCTGGGCTGAGGAAATCCCCCTCCCATGCACTAATTTCGTGCATTGGGCCCTTAGTGTCAAAATATTTTCAATTGGAGGATCATTTGTCACTATAAAATCACAGATGCAAATTAAGGTGGCTAACTGAAGCACTGAGACTACTAATGTTTTTCTGACCACCTGCTGGGTTGATTCTGGGGACTGTAATCCCCTCACAGATTATGCCTCCTGGAAATCTCTGCACATCAGACAGCTGGGAAGCCAGGATGCAGGCATTCTTCTTCGGCGGAGCAATACCTGTGAGTTCATCTCCTCTCCCAACCTACATTCAGCACCCAGGGTCCGAGGCCTATCAGAGCCCAGAAGAGGGTGGGTGCTCTGGGCAGCGGGGCCCGCACACGTCTGGCCTCAGAGGACACAGTGCGTCCAGAGCGTCGTCCACACAGCCCGCCGCCCGCACAGCCCGCCCCGGGAGCTGAGATTCCCCCAACACCGGGGCGTGGGGGGGGTGGGGGGGCGGGGGGCGGGGAAGCAGTGTCCTCAGTTACCACAGGAGCCTCACACTTCCCAACAGGCTGTGCGCGCCTACAACTCCCATGACGCCCCACGGGACGGCGCGCCTTCCTGAGGCCTTTCCGCGAGCTCTTCCCGACGCAGCCTCGCCGTGACCCGGGGGAAGCGCGGCCGCGGAGCCGGAAGCGCCTCCGGTTGCCAGGGGAACGCCACGCCGGCGCTTCTCCCGCGGACGGACGCCGGCGCGGAGCGGGCGGCTGCGGCTCTCCCAGCTCGTGCAGGCGGCTCTGCCCCGGACCGCAGCTCCCTCCGCGGAGGCAGAGGGCGGGGGGAAGGCTGGGAGTGGCCCGCGGCAGCTCCCGTCCCGGAGACGACGGGCGAGGCCGTCCATCCCCCCACCGGCTCCGGGGCCGCGGGACTGACCTCGACGACAGGTACCGCCCACCTACGGCCTCGCAGCCCCCGCCGCCCCGCCCGCCCCGCGCCGCCGGGGATGCGCTTCCCGGGGTTTCCCTCGGAGCTCCGTTAACGGGCGGGAGGCTGGGGGGACCCGTGTACTTAGCGGTGAGCCTAAGGGACCCCAGGAAACTCGCTGAACTGGTCTGGGCAAATGTTCGTGTTGTTGTGTGGCGGGTTTTTTTGTTTGTTTTGTTTTGTTTTGTTTTAGTACTGTCCCTTTTGGGTGTTTTCATTTGGTGTGTGGGAAGGGTAATTGAAGTTTCATAATCAAAAACTGAAAGGCGAATAAAAAAATGGCTATTTGAGCTAGAGTGTGCAATACACGCTAGAAACATTTTTTAAAGTTTACAAAGTACAACTCGTAGTGTTTTCTTTGCCCGACCACTGTCTCTGCAGCTTATAAATTCTTAGTGGTAAATGAAATCCTAATTCTTTAGGACTTTTCTGGCAACAGGTAAAATCCTTTAGAAAGCTGTTCCTCGGGTAACAGCCAGAAGAGTTTGATTAGCTGGTGTGCAGAGGGAGGAAAACAGCAAGACGCAGAACTGGAAAGGTGGATTGGAGCCAGCTTGTGAACATGCTTACCAGCTGTGCGTGATGGTTTGGAATTTATCCTGAAAGCCAGTAGTTTTCAATGGTGACTGGACATCAGAAACACTGGGTAGCTTTTTAAAAGCAGATGTCCGGTCCCATCTTCAGAAATACTAATCCAATAGCATGCAGAAAACTTTAATCGTATTTCTCACTGTACACTTAGGACACGATAAATAAATGTTGAGTAGTTTGAATTATCTTTTTCCCCCTCCTATCATGCACACAAGAGTAACCTTACAGAAATATATAATTACTAAGAAATAGAAGCATATGTTAATTGTTTATAAAGCAACTTCAGTAAATGTAATTACACCTTTTAGAACAACTGACCGCTCTTTTAAATTGTATGTCACAGGCAATGGGCGTTTGATAACCCATGAAAAGGGGATGGGAAATCACAATCCAAGTTTTATGAAAAATGAATATCAAATATCAGGCTTTTGACTATTGATGCTTTATAGTAGATGCCCAGAGCGGGATCATGTGAGAAGTCATCACGTTTTTTAAAATCAGTTCAAAATTGTATGGAAAGCTATATATGTATGTCTTTATATCCGTGTTTTACTACAATAAACAACAAAGTGAATTATAGCAAATTTACTTTCAATTAAAATTGTGTGAATTGGCCGAAACCGGTTTGGCTCAGTGGTAGAGCGTCGGTCTGCGGACTGAAAGGTCCCAGGTTCTATTCCGGTCAAGGGCATGTACATTGGTTGCGGGCACATCCCCGGTAGGGTGTGTGCAAGAGGCAGCTGATGGATGTTTCTCTCTCATCGACGTTTCTAGCTCTCTATCTCTCTCCCTTCCTCTCTGTAAAAAATCAAAATATATTTTAAAAATAAAAAATAAATAAAATTGTGTGAATTGTTTTATGATATCAAAAGGCTAGCTTAAAGTAGATTCTGCAAATGCTTATCCTTAAGCTGAGATGAAAAGGAATAGATTGAAAAAAATTTAAATCTCCAACACGAGGAAAAAAATTGAAGTGGGACAGAGGGAGTACCTGACATCAGCCCCATTCCTTGGGTAAGGCAACTGGGGCTCTTTTATAAGTCCCCATGCTCAGATGGGTCACTGCACCTCTTTTTCCTACACGTTATTAGAATCCCGTTTTGAAACTTCTATCCATAATGATCTCCCAAGGGTCCTGAGCAAAATTGATGATGCAGGCTTCTTTCGAATGCGGTTGTCTTGGGAGCCTTTAGGATTTAAGTTGTTGGAACCTCAGATCCTTCGAGGTGTGACCTGGCCTGGGATGGTGTGGGATAAAAAATACTGAAGGAGCTGCAAGGTGACAGGCTTCTGGAACCTTAGATAAAAGTGAGAATAAAATAAATGAGGTTAATATTCAGAGAACTTTAAAAATCATGGTCCAGAGAGTAATAGGAAATAGTTGAAACACCGGTGTATTATAGTTACTGCTATAGCAGTCCCCATAGCAGTTGAGGGCTGTCAAAGGAATGTATTTCTTCTCCCACCCACATAATACTGTTTGGGTAGGTGACGGACCTAAAGGGAGCACCTTTGGGAAGTTTCATTTGGAAACCTAACATCTAAATTGGACAGGACCTTAGAGGGATATGAACAAGGGACCATGTAGTAAGTAATATGTTATCAGCCGTTTTATTTGGCTTCAAAATACTTCTGTTTGGATTTCTAATGGAGATTTTTTTAAATATATTTTATTGATATTTTACAGAGAGGAAGAGAGAAGGATAGAGTTAGAAACATCGATGAGAGAGAATCATTGATCAGCTGCCTCTTGCACACCCCCTACTGGGGATGTGCCAGCAACCAAGGTACATGCCCTTGACCGGAATCGAACCCGGGACCTTTCAGTCCGCAGGCCGATGTTCTATCCACTGAGCCAAACCGGTTTCAGCTCTAATGGAGATTTTTTTAAGGTTTACATTGGAAGGATTTCCCCCCCCCCTCCCAAAGAATGAATTAATAAACAAATGAACACGTCAGGGATGAGTTAAAGAAACTTTTACAATATTTAAGAAAGCTAGATTAAAATCTAAGATCAGTATTTACTTTCTTAAAATACTACTTTAACAGGCTACTTCAGATACATTACAGTTTAAGAAAACAGATATTTATTAAGGATTGATAAAATTGTGTGAGTGTTTGCACATGTGTATATATTATGCATAAACTTCCTAAATGAATTTGTATTGACTTACCAGAGATGCATGTAAGGACTGGAAAAATTAAGATAAACACAAAATGTCCAAAAAATTTATATACATTTAAACAGCTGATAGCTCAGTTTTGAAAATGAAATGTATTTTTTAATATGTTTTTATTTAGAGGAAGAGAGAGAGGAAAAGAGAGATAGAAACATCATTAATTGGCTGCCTCCTGCATTTCCCCTACTGGGGATCAAGCCCACAACTTGGGCATGTGCCCTGACCGGGAATCGAACCAGTAACCTAGTGATTCATGGGTCAGCTCTCAACCACTGAGCCATACCAGCTGAGCGAAAATGAAATGTATTTTAATAAACACTGCCTTTATAATTATTCAAGGTTTGTATAGACATTTTGGGAGAACATTCTATATATCAGAATTATTTGTTTCTAATGATAGAAAGTGTAACCTAAACTGAATATAATTAAGCAAACAAACAAAAACATGAATTTAATATTTATTACTTCATATTCTTGCAAAATAAAACATTGGAGCTGGCTTCAGAAAAAGATTTAGCCAGTGGGTTCAAATGATGTAGCCAGAGTCTCAATTTTTTCTTTCTTTTTTTCCTTCCTTTTTTTTGGGGGGGGGGGGGTGAGAGGTGGGATGGGTGGGGTTTGTTGTTGTTAATCCTCACCCCAGGATGTTTCTCCATTGATTTTTAGAGAGTGGAAGGGAGGGGTGAGACAGAGAGAAATATCGATGTCAGAGTCACATCGATTGGTTGCCTCATCAAGCCTGAACCGAGGTAAGTAACCGGACTCAAACCCGAATTCCTTTTTGATGCTCTAGCTTAGAGTCTAAGCCAAACAGGCTAGGGGAAAAAAAAATATTTTTTAATCCTCACTCAAAGATACGTTTTCTATTGATTTTAGAAAGGAGAGGGAGAGAGAAAAAACATCTATGTGAGAGAGAGAGAAACATCAATTAGTTGCCTCCCGAAAGTGCACTGACCCAGAATTTAACACACTGCCTTTCGGTGTATGACACTCCAACCAACTGATCCACGTTGGCCGTAGTTCATTCTCTCTCTCTCTCCCTCTCTCTCTCTCCCTCTCTCTCCCTCTCTCCCTCTCTCCCTCTCTCCCTCTCTCCCTCTCTCCCTCTCTCCCTCTCTCCCTCTCTCCCTCTCTCCCTCTCTCCCTCTCTCCCTCTCTCCCTCTCTCCCTCTCTCCCTCTCTCCCTCTCTCCCTCTCTCCCTCTCTCCCTCTCTCCCTCTCTCCCTCTCTCCCTCTCTCCCTCTCTCCCTCTCTCTCTCTCTCTCTCTCTCTCTCTCTCTCTCTCTCTCTCTCTCTCTCGTCTGCCTCCTACTTCTAAGCTTCAGCCTTAGGCTACACATTAGGGGTGGGAAACATCGGCCTGCAGGTTGTATAAGGTCCAAGAAATCATTTGGTCTGGGGTGAGTTAGTTAAATGTTTAACCAAATATAGCAGGCTAATTTTTAAGTTGATAATTTTGTATGGCCCTTGAATGATGTTATAAATATTGAAATGATCCTTGGCTGAGAAAGGTTCCCCACCCCTGCCATGAACCCCATTGCCATACATTGTTCCACATTTCCAGAAAAGGCTGCAGATATTTTCATGTATCACAAATGGTGGACTCCACAGATACAGAGTTTAACCACGATTTCTTCTTAAATATTATAAAATTACAATGATAAATGTACAGCCATTTCAAGGGCATTATTCTCTGTTGCCAGGGGTTATAAGCTGCCGATCTGCATTGTCAGTTAAGGCTCCTTTCTGGTAATCAGCTTATACTCTGTGTACTAAATGCAAAGCTACATTGACATGGTTTTCACATCATTGTGTCTTTATATTATTAAATTTTTATGTACATGCTCATATTTTCCATACTTAACGTGCCTGTGGGTTACGTATCTTTTTTCCTGGCTTGCAGCTGGTTTGTAAATACCTGAATCGCATTATGGGGTTGCTAGACAGACTTTCGGGGCTGCTGGGCCTGAAGAAGAAGGAAGTCCACGTCTTGTGCCTTGGGCTGGATAACAGCGGCAAAACAACCATCATCAACAAGCTCAAACCTTCAAACGTAAGTGTCTTCGTTAGATGCTTTATGTATTTTATTCTAGAGAAAGTTAAAATGCAAAATCATTTTGCCCTTATAACTTCATGTTGTCATGTTATGAAATCCTCTTAACAGTAGGGGTGGGTAACTTATTACGTAAAGTAAAGTAATAAGTATCAGTAAGCCATCGTTTGCAGTATATTTTTCCCAGGTATATAGGTAAATCTTGATTATTTAAACTGGTATATTTTTCAAATGTCTTTTTGTCCAGTTTACTTTCAGCTAGTCTTGCTGTCTTTTTGGCTCTCCCTTTATAAGAAAAGCAAAACAAAAGGAAAGGTGAATCATTTTCACAGGTTCTGTGGATAATTAGGCAGTTTCCCATGAGTATGGTGTGCATATCGGTAGTAATAGCAAGATGACTTCTAAGTCATTTAAGTAATAAGTGTGTAAGTTTATTGTTTTAATAATTGAAAACTATATAAAGCTAGCACATTTACCACATGACACATAAGTTAAAGCTAGTTTCTGCTACATATAAAGAAAACCCACATAATGGTGGACTAAATAAAACAGAGCCTTCTTTTTCTGTCATCTAAACAAGTGCAGAGGAGGTATTCCAGGGCAGGGATGGCAGGTACATGGTACCTTCCATTTTCTGCTCTGCTATTTTTAGGGCCTGGTTTTCATCCTCAAGATCTCCACATGGTCCCTTTGGTTAACTATTTTATCTGTATTCTAAGTCACCAAGAGGAGAAAGGACAGGACAAACGAATAGGCCTTCTTCCTGAATAAGCCTTCTTGGAAGAACTTACCCAGACCTCCAACTAATGACTCTTAGGCCTCACTGGCTACTCCTTTCTGTAAATAAGGCTGTATCTTTTAAGTAGAACATATATTACTGCTTTTAAAAATAATAGGGGTCCTGTAAGTTTAGGAGAAGGAGGAAATGGATATTGGGAAGACAGCCAACATTTATAGTTATAAATACTTTTACTTCGGTAAAAACTATTACTCAATTAATTTCACTTAAACCATTAGTTGAATGAAAAGATAACTTGGACTGTCCAGATAGCGCAAACATTAGGAAGCTGGTACATACATGGAGTCTGTCTTCTGACCTAGGTGAGTATAAGAAATTTATCAGTCTTTAAGAGGAAGATATAGCATTCTATCTAATTGGATGGGGTCCAGAATTGAATTGAGAGAATATTGGATGTATGGTTAAAAAAAAAAACAAAAAACAGTACTCTTAATGGTTGAATGACTAGACAGTGAGGATGTTGCCCCTAAATATGGTGCTTACAGGTAGACTTCATTGCCCCCAAATAGTGCTTCAGGTTGGGTAGAATGACTTCTTGCTCCATTTTCTTTTGCAGCAACTTCAGTTTGACTTCTGTTTAGTTGGAGATTGCTTTGGAATTAAGAAAATGCCATTATTTCTTTTCTTCTGGTCATTATTCCCTATTTCTACATAGATGAGTTTGCCATTTAAAAATAACTAACAACTGGTATATTTTCAGGTGGGAATTAGTTTGAAGTAGCTGGGATAAGAAGCTGAAAATGGATTTGGTAGGTAATATAGATGTTTTAAGGGCACTTCCCAGCTGAGTTGGGAATTATTGAGATACACATGCTGAAATTAGGCAGAGGTAAAAAAATAAAATAAAATAAAAAATACCAACTTTATTGAAAAGATTGATTTTGGAGGGCAAAGTTTAAGTCTGGCCAGAGGACTTAAATTGAATTGAAATTTAGCCTTCTAAACGTTCAATGTTTCCTCCTTAAGGAAGGATCTAGTTCTTCTAGGTCTACTGCATAGCTAGGAACAGGTGAGAATGCGTGCTTGGCAAAAGCATGTGGCTCTCAAATGAGATAGACAGACAGACAGACCGAACCAAGGATATTTAGTTCCATTTTACAAATTGAGCAAAGAAGTCATGGAGAGAAATAAATTGGGGTGGGGAGATATAGAAACTAGGAATCTCATTGTCATGGAGTTTTCTCTGTATGGAAACAGGGAAAAGAAGATTCTTCCCCAGTAAGGAATAGAACAGGTTAAAAAGCCAACATACATGGAGTCTGTCTTCTGACCTAGGTGATTATAAGAAATTTCTTATCAGTCCTTAAGAGGAAGATATAGCATTCTATCTAATTGGATGGGGTCCAGAATTGAATTGAGAGAATATTGGATGTATGGTTTAAAAAAAAAAAAAAAAATCAGAACCATACTCAACTGGCCTCAAGGAAATTTTCTTAAAAATTGTCTCATAAGTACAAAATGATTAAAACCAGAGCCACAGTTAATAGCCCCTCAATGGACCAACCCCAAGTGTCTACTATCCTCAAATTGAGAGAAATAATATTCTAAGAAAAAAATAGAAATTACAGTGTGTTCCTTTATCATTCCCAAAGTATATTGATTTCTAATCCAAGACATGGTTATTGCCATAGGAATAATCTTTGATATGGATGGGAATAGCTTTTTCCCTAAACATTATTGGTCCTTTGAAGACACTTGCTCTTATTTTTTAACTTGAGAATTTGTTTTCATAACTTCTTCTGTCATTTCTAGAGATTTGGGATAGAAGAGGAAGGAAACAGCATGTGCCCGATATGTCATCTTGAAATGTTCTGATATTCCCATTTTATACACCACATTAGTGAGAGCCTCAAGGAAAATCTGGGTACACAGCCAGTGTTATCTCTGGTAAATTATGGAACTAGCAACTATCCCTTTTCTTCAGAAAAATTGACCTCTAGTCTGAGAGCAGAGTAAGTTGCTTGAAATGGGACTTCTTAAAGACCCCCAAATCTCTGTCACACAGCTATACATACAACACTCGCTTCCTCTCTACCTTTCAACCAAGGAAGAGCCTCTTGTGAGTTTAGTTTTAGAGACATTATTTGTAATAACTTAACTGAATTATAGAAATCTACAATACTGTATCAGAAATGTGCTACAAAGAAAAATTACAAATCTCATTTTATTGTAAAGTAGTCCAGTACTTTACAATAAAGTATTGGACTTTTTGTGGATAAAGTCAGTTTCTAGATAAGTAAATACTTCTAGACCCAAACTGATTTTTAATATTAAGCCATCCTGATGCTGATGTATTGTTTATATATTGAGGTTGCTGGTGTTTTCTAAACTGATGAATAGGGAGAAAGGGGGTACATTTTAACCTGATTATTCTTCTCAAGAATGTGGTCTTAGCCGAAGCCGGTTTGGCTCAGTGGTAGAGCGTCGGTCTGCGGACTGAAAGGTCTCAGGTTCGATTCCGGGCAAGGGCATGTACCTTGGTTGCGGGCACATCCCCAGTAGGGAGTGTGCAGGAGGCAGCTGGTCGATGTTTCTCTCTCATCGATGTTTCTAGCTCTCTATCTCTCTCCCTTCCTCTCTGTAAAAAATCAATAAAATATATTTAAAAAAAAAAAGAAGAAGAATGTGGTCTTAGCTACATTTCTTAGAGATAGATGCACTCTATAAACACATTTCTTTTAAAATTCCTGTTTTGTCTTCCATTCTCAACATATCATACTTTCATTCTACTACATCTTTCAGTTTTATATTCTTAGCATTTAAAATAATCTAAAATTATCTTGCATTTTCAGTTGGTAACTTTTTTACTAAATTTCCTCCATAAATTTAAATTTAAATTCCATAAGAGCATGGATCTTATATTGTTTAACACTGAATCCTTAGAATATTGCTTGGCACTTAAGTATAGTTTTAGACAAACAGATTGATAGCTAAATTTTTTTTTTCATTTTCATTTTTAGGCAGGCAATGATGATTAATGGCACCAAGAATATAATTTTTACTAGACTTACTGCAACTTACCAAATAGAGTCTCTCTCAGAAATGTCATTCTCTCCTTGATGTTGGTCTATCCCTGGGCTGTCGCAGCCCTAAGTGGTCTGTCCCTCTTAGGCAATAATGCCTATGCTCTTTGTTGACTTTGTGCCATTCCCTCTCAGTTTTGGGAATGACTGAAATTCATTTGTTCCTGGATAGAGCAGAGGAAGAGTAATGTTGGAGACTATGTTTTGAAATTCTTTAGAGAAAAATAAATCCCACTTGAATATAGAAGCATCTGCTTACATACCTCGTTCCATCATGCTTAATTTTTGGAGTTTCTTCTTTCTAATTATCTTCCATTAAAACTTTAGAAGTGAGAGGAGGAAGACAAAGTTGATTAATTTTATCCCTATTAAGTAAAACAGCAAGTTAAAAAGGAGCTTCTCTGGGAACAAAAGAGTTTGTGTAGAAGCTGGGCAAGGCTTCAATTTCCAGAGATATCTTAAATCTTTTAACTTCCTCACTTTTTTTATTATTGGTATGTTTTTCCTAATAATAATAGCTGATGATTTTATCACAAGATTGGTACACGAAACCTTTAAGATCAAAACAGTGGGGTAATTGGGAGCAATAAAAAATTAGGAGGCTATTCCAAATCTGTTGTGCAATGAAAGTATGAGGCATGAATCTGAGTAGCGGGAATGAATTCTGTCCAGCATCATTAACAAAAAGAAAGATATTTTTGGAAGAATACGAGGCACTTCATAAGAAGGTAGCTTATTAGCTGAATAAACATACTCAAAAAGCAAAACCAAGGTAGCTCTGAGAAGGCCTTTTCACTAGCACATTGGTCCCATGAAAGGGACTGAGCTCCAGTGACTTTGCCGTTTCTGTCTTTCCATTTAATGATGTGAGGCAACAATTTCTTCTCTATTCTTCCTGTTTTCACATAAAAGCAATCAGATAAACTGAAGGGGGATTTTTTTTTTTTAAGTTCTGCTTATGGGAGTATGGAGAAAATTGGGACAAGAATAAAATCAGTGAGAGTAATTATAATAACAGCAAACATTCATTGAGTATTTGCTATGGACCAGACACTGTTGAGTACATCCATTAACGCATTTAATTTTCATGATAACTATTAGTTAAGGATAATGTATTTCAAATTTGAGAAAACTAAGGCTTAGAGAAATTAAGTAAGGTAGCTTATTAGCAATTAGTAATTAGGAGGCTGTTATAATAATTCAAAGCAAGAAATTATAAGGGTCTGACCTAAGTTAATAAAATGGAACTAATGAAGCTTATTGAATAGCTATATAGAGAATATAAAAAAAAGAATAGAGTCAAGAATAACTTCTGGACATCTGGATCAGAAGGTGGATGATTTTTAATCAAAGTAAGGAACAGTTTTGATGGTGGAAATGTTAGGAGACACTGTGTTCAGTTGCCAGTATACAGTAAGGCATGTTATCATACTTGCCTGTGGGACTTATCAGTGGGTCTTCTGCTATACTCTTGCCCACCTGCAGTCTCTTCTCCACAAAGAATTCCTCAACATGGCCTTCAAGGTCATACCTTCCTTACTTTGTTGCATACAGCTCTTTCTCTAACGTAATATGCCTGAGACATAAAGGCTTTCTACTTTTTCCAAGTGGTAAGTTTCTATCTTAGGATCATTTCACTGTAATGCTCTTTGCCAAGATCTTGACTTAACTTTTCCTCTTCTTGATATTCACTCTTTGGTCAATGTCACCTCCTCAGAGAAGCTTTTCCTGGGCATCCCTTTTCCATGCCTCGTAAACACCTCTGCCCCATTGCCTCCCACCCCAAATACCTCATTGCACTTAATTGTTGCCCGAAATTGTGTTTGTCTGTAACTTAATTTATTTAGCAGGAAATGAATTCTGTCCAACATTATCAACAAAAAGAAAGATATTTTTGGAAGGATACTAGGCACTTCATAAGAAAAATACTATATACTAATTATCCTTCCTAATAAAAGAGTAATATGCAAATCACCGTCATTCCACTCCACAAGCCACACCCACCAGCCAATCAGAGCAAGTATGCAAATTAACCCAACCAAGATGGCTGCAGCCACAGAGAGCAGGAGGGAGGCGTTTCCCCGGCAATGGAAGAAGCCAAGCTCTCCGCCTGCCCTTGCCAGCCTAAGCCTCCACTCAAGGCTACAAAGTTTCAGTTATAGAAGATAAACAAATCTAAACAGAAATGGCGGCAGCCATGGAGTTGGAAAGAGTGGGAGACTAGGTTTACCCCAGCAATGGAAAAAGCAAAGCTTTCCGCACACCCTAGCCAGCCCAGGCCTCCACTCCAGGCTGCAAAGTTTCAATTAGAGAAGATACGTAAATTCCAATAGAAATAGCTGCTGACCATGGAGCGAGCAGGAGGCTTGGCTCCGCTCTAGGCTACAAAGTTTCAATTGTAGAAGGTAAATAAATCCCAGATACCAGGGCCTCCACTAGGGTTTCTGGGGGAGCGTGGCCATCCTGAAAAGCAACATAGGCCCCTCGCTCAGGCTGCCCCACGTCCCAAGGGAACCCCCACCCTGATCTGGGACACCCTTCAGGGCAAACCAGTTGGCCCCCACCCGGGCACCAGGCCTCTATCCTATCTAATAAAAGAGTAATATGCAGATTGACCATCACTCCAACACACAATATGGCTGCCCCCATGTGGTCAAAGATCCTGCCCCTATGTGGACACAAGATGGCCAACAGGGGAGGGGATTTGGGAGGGACCAGGCCTGCAAGGGAGGCAGTTGAAGGCAATCAAGCCTGCAGGGGAGGGCAGTTAGGGGAGACCAGGCCAGCAGAGGAGGGAAGTTGGGGGCAAACAGGCTGGCAGAGGAGTAGTTAGACATCAGTCAGGCTGGCATGGGAGTAGTTGGGGTGATCAGGCTGGCAGGCAGAAGCAGGGGCAATCAGGAAGGCAGGCAGGTGAGCAGTTGGAGCCAGCAGTCCTGGATTGTGAGAGGGATCCAAGATTGGAGAGGGTGCAGGCTGGACTGAGGGACAATACCCCCCCCCCGCCCCCATGCATGAATTTCATGCACCAGGCCTCTAGTCTAGATTATAAATTCCATGAGAGCAGGGACTACATATATCATCCAGATATGAGGACAATTTTTCCATATTGTATGTAAACTCAATAAGTATGTATAGAAAAATTAGAAAATCCTATATGTGATCTCAGCATGACTTATCAAACCACTTTAAGTCCATTTTAACTTGCAGCAAGCCACAAAATATGAATTAAAACATGTCATAAAAATTCATAATTAATAAACCTTCAACTTCTATAAAGAATTTATCCCCAGTGATTTCATTACAAAACCTGCCATTTGTTTAGTAACATATTTTTAGAATTGGAAAACCTGGATGCTCTTTTTTAACTTGAGGCAAAAAAAATTCATCTTTGATAATTGCAAATTTTTAAGCTTTGTCTTTTCTTGTCTTAAAGGCTCAAACTCAAGATATAGTTCCAACAATAGGATTCAGCATTGAGAAATTCAAATCATCCAGGTAATTCACTTTATTATATTTGTGACTAAGAAGCTGTGGGTAAAATTATACTAATATTAGGCCTTTCTAATCTACTCTTAGAAAAAGTACTTTGTTTTTTCAGGAGTCCATAGGTGTTAAAATATTTATACTACTACCTCTGGATTATTTTTTAGAATTTAGACTTTAGACAAATGTTGATAACCTCACTAGCAAAGAAAATATTTCATTTTATTTTACTCACTACAAAATCATATTTCTATTCAACAAATTTATTTTATAGCATTTGTACTTGAAAATTGGCCCAAGTTGAATATTATATATTAAAGCAGTGATTCCCAAAGTGGTCTATATCGACCCCCAGGGGTCTATGACAACCTGCAAGGGGTCTACGTCAGCGAAAAAAAAATTTGGGGGTCCATGAAATGAAAATGGGGGTCCACGATAGTGGATCTCAACATACACTGATAGTACCTATTTACTTACATCATATTATCTTATAATATAAAAACATATAAATTATTTATAAAAGTACCTATGAAGTAAAAAATTTATTATATATGTTTATAAAATTGTGTAAGTTGTAGGATAAAAACCTGCACATAATGATATACCAGTATCATCTTGTTACAAGCATACGCGCAGTAAACATTCTTGCCAATTTTTGTCTCAAAGCTTCGCGAACTTGCACCGACTTGTTCAATCCATCACTCTATAAATATGAATGTGAGAAAAATACGTTCATTCGTTTCCTGAATCTTGAATAGGAAAGTGCTGAGAAAATATTTTAAAAAATATAAACTGGTAGTTTATCATACAAATTATAGTGAATCAGTGGTATTTTGTTTGAGAATGCCGGAGAAAAGTAGGTACATTATTTTTTATTAAATTTTAACACTAAACTTCACTACAGTTAGAAATTTACAAAAAAATCAATATCAGGTAAGTAGGGGGTCTACCCAAAACCGAAAAACATGGCAAGGGGTCTACGGCACAAACAAGTTTGGGAACCTCTGTATTAAAGAATGATTTCTATGATGTTGTTTTTAAGATTTTTTTTTTATTGATTTCTAGAGGGAGAGGGGGAGAGAGAGAAAAACACCAATGTAAGAGCAAACCATTGATCGGCCGCCTCCTACACACCCTCTACCAGGGATTGAGCCCACAACTAGGACGTGTGACCTGACTGGGAATCGAACCAGCAACCTTTCAGGGCATAGGAGGGCACCCACCCAACTGAGCAATACCGGTCAAGGCTCAAGAGTAGTTTCTTTTATTGAAAGCAATTTAAAAGTTTAAGTAAAAGTTATACTTTAAAGTTAGTAACTGATAATATAGTCATGGTTGTTTTGTTTGTTTGTTTGTTTTAGTTTGTCTTTTACAGTGTTTGACATGTCAGGTCAAGGAAGATATAGAAACCTCTGGGAACACTATTATAAGTAAGTATAATAGTGAAGTTTGTTTAATTAGATGGGTATAACATAATAACAAATAATGATTAGAAATCCAAGTGATCACATGGACTGGGTTTCAGTGTTTATTTTTTATATAATTCGGTGCATTTTCTAATTTTATAAAAAGGACAGTCATACTTTTTTCTCACTAGAGGCCCGATGCACGAAATTCGTGTACGGGGTGGTGTTGGGGGGGGTGATGTCCCTCAGCCCAGCCTACACCCTCTCCAATCTGGGATTCCTCCAGGAATGTCCAACTGCCCATTTAGACCCAATCCTGGTGAGAGGACATCCCTCTCACAATCCCGGACTGCTGGCTCCCAACTGCTCACCTGCCTGCCTTCCTGATCGCCCCTAACCACTTCTGCCTGCCAGCCTGATCACCCCGATCACCCCCTAACCACTCCCATGCCAGCCTGATTGATGTCTAACTGCTACCCTGCCAGCCTGTTTGCCCCCAACTTCCTTCCTCTGCTGACCTGGTCACCCCTAACTGCCCTCCCTTGCAGGCTTGGTACCTCCCAACTGCCCTCCCCTGCTGGCCATCTTGTGGTGGCCATCTTGTGTCCATATGGGGGCAGGATCTTTGACCACATGGGGACAGCCATCTTGTGTGTTGGAGTGAGGTCAATCTGCATATTACACTTTTATTAGATAGGATAGAGGCCTGGTGCATTGGTGGGGGCCAGCTGGTTTGCCCTGAAGGGTGTCCCAGATCAGGGTGGGGGTTCCCTTGGGGTGTAGGGCAGCCTGGGCGAGGGGCCTGTGGTCGTTTGCAGGCTGGCCACACCCCGTGGCGAACCAAGTGGAGGCCCTGGTATCTGGGATTTATTTACCTTCTACAATTGAAACTTTGTAGCCTGGAGCGGAGCCAAGCACCCTGCTCTCATTCAGTGGTTGCCACCATTTCTGTTTGAATTTGTTTACCTTCTATAATTGAAACTTTGTAGTCTGGAGTGGAGGCCTAGGCCTGCCAGGGTGTGTGGAAAGCTTGGCTTCCTCTATTGCCGGGGAAACCCAAGCCTTTCAACTGCTCTCTGTGGCTGCAGCCATCTTGGTTGGGGGTTAATTTGCATACTCGCTCTGATTGGCTGGTGGGCTGGTTGGTGTAGCATAGTGATTGTTAATTTGCATATTACTCTTTTATTATGTAGGATATGCATGAAATCTTTTATAACTTTGTACTTTTGCATGTGATGTTCTCTCTCTCTCATTTTTTAAAGAATGGTTTATTGGCCCAGCTGGCATGTCTCAGTGATTGAGCATCATATTATGAACCAGGAGGTCAGGGTTCAATTCCCAGTCAGGGCACATGCCCTGATTGTGAGCTCCATCTCCAGTGCAGATGCAAGAGGCAGCCAATCAATGATTCTCTGTCATTATTGATGTTTCTATTCTCCCTCCCTTCCTCTCTGAAATCAATAAAGATACATACATTTTTTTATATTGTTTATTGCCCTTGCTGGTTTGACTCAGTGGATAGAGTATCAGCCTGCAGACCAAAGGGTCCCAGATTCAATTCCAGTCAAGGGCATGTAACTTGGTTGCAGTCTCTTCCCTGGCCTAGACCCTGGTCAGGGCTCATGCAGGAGGCAACCAATTGATGTGTGTCTCTCACATCAATGTTTCTCTCTGTCTTTCCTTCTCTCATTCTCCCTAAAAAATCAATGGGGAAATATCCTCAAGTGAGGATTAACAAAACAAACCAAAAAAAAAAGAAAATAGTTTATTGATTTTTTTAGAGAGAGAGGAAGGGACAAGAGAGAAACATTGTTTTGAGAACATAACATTGATCGGCTGTCTCCAGCATGTCCCCTTCTAGAGATCCAGCCTTCAACCCCAGCATGTGCCTTGACTGGGAATCAAACCAGCAACCTCTTGGTGCACAGATGATGCTCAATCAACTGATCCATACCAATCAGGGCTGTTCTGTCTTTAACACCTAGTTCTACTCTACTCTGCTGCTTAAGATTAATATAGTCATGCTTTAAGGCAGAGGTGGAGAACCTTTTATCTGCCAAGGGCCATTTGGATATTTATAACATCATTCCCAGACCATACAAAATTATTAACTTAAAAATTAGCTTGCTATATTTGGTCAGACATTTAATTAACTCACCCCTCATGCCTTGACAAGGCCAGACCAAATGACTTTCCGAGCATTATTCAGCCAGCAGGCCAAATGTTCCCCACCCTTGCATTAAGAACTCGTTCAAAAGTCCCCTCCTCTGTGAAATTTCACTATTTTGCCCAGTTATTCTGTCCCAGTTCTCACATAGTAGTTTCACATCTCTGTAATCACACTTATTACATCTTAAAGTCTTATCAACTCCTCTTCAAGGGCAGGGATTATTTTTCATTCAGATTATTTCTTCAAGGCCAAGTATAATGGTGGTTGTATGCATCAGTAAATATTTATTGAATGAATTTAGTTAAAATAACAGTACTCTTGACCCATTTATTCTATAAGCAATTCTTTTTTATTATTATTATTTTATTGATTTTTCACAGAGAGGAAGAGAGAGGGACAGAGAGTTAGAAACATCGATGAGAGCCGAAACCGGTTTGGCTCAGTGGATAGAGCATAGGCCTGCAGACTGAAAGGTCCCGGGTTCGATTCCGGTCAAAGGCATGTACCTTGGTTGCGGACATATCCCCAGTAGGGGGTGTGCAAGAGGCAGCTGATCGATGATTCTCTCCCATCGATGTTTCTAACTCTCTATCCCTCTCTCTTCCTCTCTGTAAAAAAATCAATAAAATATATTTTTTAAAAAGTAAAAGAAAGAAACATCAATGAGAGAGAAGCATTGATCAGCTGCCTTCTGCACACCTCCTACTGGGGATGTGCTTTGCCCGCAAACAAGGTACATGCCCTTGACCGGAATCGAACCTGGGACCCCTCAGTCCGCAGGCCGACACTCTCTATACACTGAGCCAAACCGGTTTTGGCTCTATAAGCAATTCTAAAGATATTTTTCAGCATATGCAAATTAAGCACTTGCTACTCACATTAGATTAACAGTTGTCAAGTTACTAGCATCCAGATGTCTTACAACCTCTCAAGGTTTCTATTCAGTGTAAAAATGAATTTACTAACTTCTAATATTACTAGGACTCTTCATTTAAAGGCAGTATAACTCACTTTTAGAATCTGAAACTTATAAGCAATATATCTTGACTAAATGCCTCTTATGAACACTTGTCTTGAAATAGTGTGTGATGACTGCCAGATCAGATTTTGATTTAGATTGGTTAAATTTTTCCTGCTAATATGGGAACAAATATTTTATTTCTCAGATAGGAACCCAGAATATTTACTTCAGATATTTTTTCAATGATTATTTTAATAGGTTGAAGTCCTCTTTAAATCAAATATTGATCCAGAGGACCTCTGAGATAGAGGGAAAAGTGTATTTCAAATCTGAGGGTCAGTTTGGAAAAGGGAAAGTGGCATGTTGTGGTATCTTACATTAAATTTCCTGGGGAAATGAGTTACTTTTTTTTTTTTAAGAGCCCTGAGTTTTCAGTATAGAAATGTTAATTCTTGCTCCAATTAGTGGGTTTAGAAAAATTCTTTTTAAAATTAATGTATTTGCCCTGGCCAGTGTGGCATAGTTTGTTGGGCATCATCCCATGCAGCAAGGTTACTGGTTCGATTCCCAGTGAGGACACATGCCCAGGTTGCAGTCTTAATCCCCAGGATGCAGGAGGCAGTCAGTCAATGTTCCACTCTCATATCGATGTTTTTCTCCCTCTCCCTTCCTCTTTTTCTCTAAAAAATAAATTAAAATATTTTTAAAATGTGTTTACTTTAGCTAATTTTTAAAAAATAATTTTTATTCTAATTGCTTTACAAAAAGAAAAACAAATACATGTAAAATAGTACTTTAAAACAAGGTAACTTTTGCCGAGACAGGTTTGGCTCAATGGATAGAGCATAGGCCTGCAGACTGAAAGGTCCCGGGTTTGATTCCGGTCAAGGGCATGTACCTTGGTTGCAGGCATATCCCCAGTAGGGGGTGTGCAAGAGGCAGCTGATCGATGACTCTCTCTCATCGATGTTTCCAACTCTCCAATTCTCTCCATTCCTCTCTGTACAAAATCAATAAAATATATATATATTTTTTAAATAAAATAAAACAAGGTAACTTTTTTTATTAACTCTCTTCAATATTTTTTTGGAAGAAGTTATTGGATTCATGAATATTAAAGATAAATTGTAGGGTAAATAGTGAAATGGTTACTATCAACTTTAGTAAATTTATTTTTTGTGTGTCTATACTTTTCTAATTATTAGAAAACAAGTGCATTTTGAGCTATTAGACTGAAAGATTTAAAAGATTGTTTTCAAAATATACAATGTACACTTTACATAATTGAGAAAGTAGCCTTCTAATATTATATACCATACATTTGTTTTTGTCCTTTTTCAGTTAACATTTTATAAGGGAAATCAGGAAAAGCACACAAAGATTGTAACTCTAATGGCTACCTAATGCTATTCATATGTTTGTGTCAAAATTTGCTCAATTGTTTTTTTATTTGGTTAGGAAGATAATAAGTTTTTGAAGATAATAAACAATCCCTCAATTAACATCTTAGTGCATAAATCTTTGTCACACTTTGGTTTTACATAGAGTAAATACCAAAAATTAAATTATCTCAAAGTGATTGACCATCTTTAAAGCTCTTGAAAGATATCTCTAGAGCACATGTGTCAAACACAAGGCCCGCGGGCCAAATCCAGCCCGCCAGGCCTTGCAATGTGGCCCGCACCGCGCTGTCATCACTGCACTCCGCTGTCAGTTTATGACATTGTCAGTTTATGACTGTTCAGTAAACCATTCGGCCCGCGATTTAGGCTGGATTTTAGATTTTGGCCCCTTCTCTGATTGAGTTCAACACCCCTACTCTAGAGGATCCAAGATGGCTGCACAGGTAAACACCTAACCGCAGCCGCACACAACAATTTCAATAAAATACAACTAAAATATAAAATGGACATTACCCAGAACTACAGGAAAGTCAACTGACTGGAAATTCTACAACGAGAAGCAAGGAGAAAACCAGAAGGAAGAACGGAGAAGCTGTAAAAGCCTAAGGTACAGAGACATGTTACGTGCGTGGAGAGGACAGAGCTGGAGAGGAGGGGCGGCTGAGTGCCTGGCTGGCATTCCCTAGCGGGAAGGAGATAAAAGCTCCAACTGTGCTGAGCCCCAGTTCCGACTGCTCTGAACCCCAGTTCTAGGCCAGACCTTGGGGACCCAGGCTCAAACAGAGGGAGCCGGGGCTGTGAGGCGGAACCCCGGGGGAGCGGCGAAAGGCAGAGCCCCGGAGGCACGCACATGCGTGCAGAGGACGGACTGTTGACTCTGCTGCCAGATTGCCCTAGCAGGAAGGAGACAAAAGCTCCAGACTGTGATGAGCCCCAGTTCCGACTGCTCTGAACCCCAGTTCTAGGCCAGACCCCAGGGACCCAGGCTCATCCAGAGGGAGCTGGGCTGTAAAGTGGAACCCCAGGGGAGCGGCGAAAGTCAGAGCCCCCAGAGGCACACACATTGCTCGCGGAGAACGGACGGTTGGCTGTGCCGTGGGATTGCCCTGGCGGGAAGGAGACGGGCTCCAGACTGCTCCAAACGCCACCTCCAATCCCACTTCCAACTGAACTGAACCCCAGTACCAGGCCCATTGGGGGAGAGACTAGACTGTTCCGTAGCAAGTGAAACTCAAGGGCACCTCACTCTCAGAGGTACTTGCAGCGAGTACTGAAGGACCCTGAGGAATACTGAGACTCAGGAGTTGCATAGGGTGTGGCTGACGGAAGCCAAGGCTGTAGGTTCCACCCTGAAACTCCGCCCCATCAGGGAAGCTGGAAAAATGCCGAGACAACGAAATAGATCACAAAAGAAATGGAGGACAAAAAGCGACTGGATATAAAGTTCAAAACCATGGTTATAAGGTTTTTCAAGAATCTCCTAGAAAAGGCCGATAAAATAAATGAGACCTATGAGGATATGAAAAGGGATCAACTAGAAATAATAAGGGATCAACAAGAAATAAAGAATACATTGTCTGAAATAAAAAATATTATACAGAGTGCTAAACACAGAATGGAAGATCGCAAGAATCAAGTCAAAGATTTGGAACTCTTTTTGCCAGAAGACACTCCTCCGCAGAAGCAAGAAGGCAAGAGAATCCAGAAAGTTGAAGATAATGTAAGAAAACTCTGGGTCAACTTCAAGTGAACCAACATCAGAATTATGGGGGTCCCAGAAGATGAGAGAGCAAGATATCAAAAACGTACTGAAAGAAATAGTGACAGAAAACTTCCCCCACCTGGTGAAAGAATTAGACTTACAAGTCCAGGAAGCGCACAGAACTCCAAACAAAAGGAATCCAAAGAAGACCACACCAAGACAAATCATAATTAAAATTCCAAGAGCAAAAGACAGAATATTAAAAGCAGCAAGAGCAAAGCAAGTAGTTACCTATAAAGGAGCACCCATTCGATTGTCAGCTGATTTCTCAACAGAAACCGTGCAGGCCAGACGGGAATGACAAGAAATATTCAAGGTGATGAATAGTAAGAACCTACAGCCAATGATAATCTACCCAGCAAAGCTATCACTCAGAATCGAAGGCCAGATAAAGAGCTTCACCAATAAAAAAAAGCTAAAGTTCACCACCACCAAACCAGAATTATTTGAATTGCTGAAGGGGGTTCTTTCAGAAGAGAAAGTAAATAAAGATAAAAATTATGAACAACAAATATGTAACTATCAACAAGTGAATCTAAAAACCAAAAAAAAATTTTTTAAAAAATCTGATGAACAATATTAATTGGTGAATATAATAGAATCAGAGGTATGGAAGGGGAGTGAACTGACGATTCTCAGGGAAAAGGGAAGATGGGGATGTGGGAAGAGACTGAACATAAACTGTGCACCTATGGATGAGGACAATGATGGGTGGGGAAAGGGCAGAGAGTGGGGTGGGAACCTGGTGGAGGGGAGCAATGGAGCGGGGGGCGGGGGGGGGGGAAGAGGAATATCGGTAATAATATGAACAATAAAGATTTGAAAGAAAGAAAGAAAGAGAGAGAGAGAGAAAGAAATCTCTTGTTGTACCAGTTTCTATATTCATTAGTGTAGTATATGACTGTGATAATCTGCATTTATTTTTTTTAAGTGACAGGATAAAGTGGTATTCAAAATTGTGTAAGCCCGGCCAGTGTGGCTCAATGGTTGTTTGAACCAGATCATGGTTTGATTTTCAGTCAGGGCACATGCCTGGTTTGTGGGTGAGATCCCCAATGTGGGGCATGCAGGAAGCAGCTGATCAATGATTCTTTCTCATCATTGATGTTTCTATAAATCTCTCCCTCCCCTTTCCCTCTGAAATCAATACAAATATATATATATTTTAAAGTATTTTTAAAGTTGTTTTAGTTTTATATTTATGTGATTTAACAATGATATTGAACTTTAAAATCTTAATTGATGACTGAATAAGTGATTTACAAAAAAATATCAATGTCCAATGAATATATGAAAAGTTAATAAACTTCACTAGCAATTCATGAAATACGAAGTAAAATAATATACTGTTAGAGTGGCAAAAATTGAAAGGAATGATAAGGACGATGCTGAAAGAGGGTAGGAAAAATGCTGGGAGTAGTATTCATTGATACAGCATTTTTGAAGGTCAATTTATCAATGTTTATCTAAAATTTTTCATTGTATATACACTCGTAGAAATTTTATTCCTAAGAACAGATCTTTAAAATATTAAGAAATTATAAAATGTATTTAGAAGAATGCTTATCTTGAGGTTTTTCATAAGAATGAAAATTAGAAATAACCTGTAAGTCCAATGAAAGAAGATTGACATTATTTGATGGCACATCATGCATGGAATACTTTATAACTATTAAAAGAAAGGGTGAGGAGGGAATCAGTGATTTTTGAAGTGCCTCTGTGATCTGTAAGTGAATCCTTAAACTAGTTCAGTGATTGGCTTTCAGCTTAAAATATAAAATAGAATAAAATAAAAGCTATTTGTAAGTACCGTGTTTCCCCGAAAATAAGACATCCTCCGAAAATAAGACCTAGCGCAACTTTGGGAGAAAAAATTAATATAAGACACTGTCTTATTTTGGGGAAACAGGGTATTGTTTCAGGGGACCTATCCAAATATATTTACATATAGTTATGTGTCTATTGCATCTTAATATAAAATGTATGTCTTACTATAGTTATGGTAAAAATTATTTGAGAAACATTAGAGCTTTAATGTTTCATATAAAAGTGATTCAAATTATACAGTGAAAAAGGTCAAGGAAATGTACATAAATGTCAAAAAGGCAGTGTATAAAACAAGAGGATTCCATTTGTATACATGTAGATATTCATATGTGACTACACACAGTTTTGAGATTTATTTATACAAAAAATTAATGGTTATGTCTATATAATGGGTTGTGGTTTTACTTGTAATTTCTTTAAAATTATGAAATAACAAGTCATTAAGTTATACCCTATTATCATCTAAGTGAAAAGTAATTATGTTACAACCACTAATAATTAATAAAATAATCACTCATATGAACTAATAAGAAACAGTACCAAAGCTCCTATAATGATAAATGCACATAGGATATGAAGAGATAATACACAGGTTATGACATGGAAATGGAGAGTAAACATGGAAAATTGTGTAAGTTTATTTTTAATTTTTGTCATTCTTTATATTATACAGAGATGGACAAGCCATTATTTTTGTCATTGATAGTAGTGATAGATTAAGAATGGTTGTGGCCAAAGAAGAACTTGATACTCTTCTGAATCATCCAGGTATGTATGTGTGTGTGTCCGTCTGTTTACATAGAATGTTTTATTCTTTGGTGTTGGCAAAAAATATTGCCTGCACTATACAATTAACTTCTCTTAAAAACTTTATGCATAACTCATAATATCTTCAGCTATAGCACCATATGTTTTTTAAATTGCAAAGCTTTTTGCAATGTTTTTTGGGTCAGTGATGTTTATTTTCCCCAAAATAAAAGCATCCTTTTTTCTGATTATATAAATAATATGTGTCAATAGCAAATTATGCAGATAGAAAGAAAGTAAAAATCCATGTATCTCAACACTTATCAAAATGATTTTGGTTCCCATCTTTTCATGCATGTATGTACTAGAGGCCCAGTGCACTAATTTGTGCACGGGTGGGGTCCCTTAGCCTGGCCAGTGATTGCAGCCAATCAGGGCCACAGGAGGTTGGCCAGTACTGGGAGGGGCCACTGGGATCAGCTGACTAGAAGGAGAGGCTATGGAAGGTTGCCAGCTGAGGCGAGGTGCTATGGGAGGTTGGCTGGCAGGCCAGGGGAAGGGGCCACAGGAGGTTGGCTGTGGAAGCTCATTGACCACCAGGATATAGCTCCTGCATTGAGCATCTGCCTCCTGGTGGTCAGTGCGCATCATAACGACCAGTCATTCGGTTGTTTGGTCGTTCAGTCGATTAGGGTTATATATATATATAGACTAGAGGCCCGATGCATGAAATTTGTGCAAGGGTAGGCCCTCGCAGCCCTGGTCACTTCAGCTGCCTCTCTGTCTTTGTGGCCCCGGCTGCCTCACAGCCCCGTCTCCCCACCCCCTGGCTGTTCTGGAAGGTCATATGGACAGTCATTCCGCTGTTAGGTTGTTCTGTCAATTTGCATATCACTCTTTTATTATTATAGATTGCTCTTTCTAATATAATCAGATCATTCTTCTAGAGTGCTTTTTTTTAAACCTCTCAATTCTCTTCTTCCACCTAAGTCATTTTTAGATTTATGTATTCTTTTTTTTTTTTTTTTTTTAATATATTTTATTGATTTTTTACAGAGAGGAAGAGAGTGGGATAGAGAGTTAGAAACACTGAAGAGAGAGAGTCATCAATCAGCTGCCTCTTGCACACCCCATACTGGGGATGTGCCCTCAACCAAGGTACATGCCCTTGACCAGAATCGAACCCGGGACCTTTCAGTCCGCAGGCTGACGCTCTATCCACTGAGCCAAACCGGTTTTGGCGTGATTTACATATTCTATGTCACTAATTCTTTCTTCCATCTGATCTTCTGTTAAGCTCACTAGTTCATCCTTCATTTCATTTAGTGAGTTCTTCAACTCCAGATTTCTGTTTGGTTCTTTTTTATAGTAGTTCATTGATTTTTTTTTTTTTTTTTTTAAATCTTAGTTCATTCAGTTGCCTTTCTTAGATTTCTTGTATCTTATTGAGATTTTTGAGAACTGAAATCTTCAATTTTCTGTCATTTAAATTACATTTTTCTCATGTCTATTTTCTGGAGATTTTTATTTTCTTTTTTTTTTTCTGAATCCCCTAATCTTGGTTACTCGGTGTGCTTGATGACTTATTTCTCTGTTTTGTGTATGTGTGTTTTTAACCCCCACCTGGGAATATGTCTTTATTGATTTAAGAGAGAGAGAAGAAGGATGAAAAAAAATCATGTGAGAGAAACATTGATTGGTTGTCTCCCATAACCTAGGTATATGTTCTGACTGGGAATCAAATCAGCAACCCTTTGGTGCACAGGACTACATTCCAACCAACCTAACCAACTAGCCAGGGCAAAATTTGCTTTTTGAAAAACTTTATACTTCAACTAGAAGCCCAGTGCAGGAAATTCATGCACTAGGGGGTGGGAATCCCTCAGGCTGGCCTCTATCAGTTTGGGACCCCTCACTCCTTACCACTCAGCTCACTGCTCCTTAGAGCTGCTGCAGAGGTGGGAGAGGCTCCCGCCACCACCACTGCACTCGCCAGCCATGGGCCCAGCTTCTGGCTGAGGGGCGCTCCCACTGTGGGAGCACACTGACACCAGGGGAAGCTCCTGCACTGAGCATCTGCCCCCAGTGGTCAGTGCGCATCATAGCAGCTGGTTCTGGTCGTTCTGCCGTAATGGTTGCTTAGACTTTTATTATATAGACTGGAGGCCCAGAGCACAAATTCGTGCACAATTGGGGCAGATTGGGGCTGGGCCTGTTAGGAAGAGGAGACAGTGGGAGGTTGGCTGGCCGGCCTGCCAGCTGGGGGAGTGGCCACAGGCAATTGGTTGGCGCGCCACTCCCAGTTGAGGTGGGGGCCCAATTGGGAACAGGGCTAGCTATAGGGAGGGGCTGTGGGTGGTGGGCCGGCCGGCCCCCAAATGGAGTTGGAGGCCAGTCAGGGGTCAGTGGCTGGGGGAGCCAGCCCCACCCCTGATTGGTGTGTGGGGGCCAATTGGGGGCAGGGCTGGCTAGGGGTAGGGGCCGAGGGTCGATGGGGTGGTGGGAGCTGATAGGGAGTGGGGCTGGCCGAGGGAAGGGCTATGGGTGGTGGGCTGGCTGGCCTCACCCCCGAATGGGGGGGCCGATCTGGGGTGGGGCTGCTAGGGGGAAGGGCTGCAGGAAGTTGGCTTGCTGGCCCCAGCTAGGGGTGTCGAACTCAATCAGAGAAGGGGCCAAAATCTAAAATCCAGCCTAAACTGCGGGCCGAATGGTTTACTGAACAGTCATAAACTGACAGCGGAGTGCAGTGATGACAGCGCGGTGCGGGCCACATTGCAAGGCCTGGCGGGCTGGATTTGGCCCGCGGGCCTTGTGTTTGACACATGTGCCTGGGGAAAGGGGCCACAGCTGACCCCAACCCAGATTGGGCTGGTTTGCTGGCCACAGTGGGCGTCATAGCAACCGGTCTCTGGCTTTTTATGTACAGGCAGTCCTCCTGTTGCGCTTGACTTGACCTACATTGTTTCTTGGTTATGCCGCTATCTCCCATTTATTTAAAAAAAAAAGTTTCATCATTTCGACATATGTACATATGTGCTTTGATGTTTATTATTTACCACAAATAAAGGTCAGGAATTGTTCTTTCTTTTAAATTAGTTTTACTCTTTCACTTCATTACTGCTGTGTATGTGCTCCGTGTTAGTGACGTATGTGCTTGTGTAGGTGGGTTCCTACTTCTGGCAAAAATCGCATTACTTCGCTCAGTAGCAACGGATCTCCGGATCTCCCAGGTAACCCGAGGACCTACTGTGTATAGATGTTAAACAGGTTGATATGTAGAAACATTTCCTTTGTTTTCCAGGAGATGGCGCTGAAGCTCAAGTTTCATTTTCTCTTACCTGCACTGCTAGGGCTTCTGGCATCTCTGTGGGTGTCACCTCCGCTGGTGGAAAAGGCTGCATATGCCCTTCCCGCCTGGTCAACTCAGTCTCGGGGCTCCACTGCCGTGTATTGCAAGTGGTGGGGTTTGAATCGCCTTTGTATTCCTGGCACTGCCTTCCTGTAGCCTGGAGCCCCCAGCTGCCTCTATCAGGCTATTCTGCAGTGGGTGAGGGATGGATGGGCCAGATGAAGCGGTTCTTGCCTGTGGTTCTGTTCTTCCTCCTGAGTTTAGACCCAGTGTCTACAGACTACTTAGGCTGGAATGGTTTTTGTTTTTTCTCCAGCTCTTTCGACATTTGCCTAGTTGAGTATGAAAGTGCCAGGTGGGCCATGCGGGTAGGGTGGGCTGATTCCTGTGCACGCGGAGTCCTTTGTTCAGTGCCGGCAGGCTTCAGGCACAGTGATTTTGTTGTATTGTTTCTCTGCCCTCGAGGCTGGTCTGCCCACTGGGACTGCACCCCAGCCCTTCACTGCTATCATGCCCCCTGGGGTCCACAGCCAGCACCTGGCTGCCCATTACTTCTGTCTGTCCTTCTCCCTACCATTCTGCCTCCACTGTTTGCTAAAATAGTCCACCTTCAGCTGTCTCAGCGTACAATTCTCAGACATGTTTGTGTTTTAAACAGAGAATCCTTGGTTGAAGTATAGCTGTCCCACCTCAGTGATAAAGAACTGGAGATCCTGTCATGCCAAAATGCTGCTGACTACAAGTTTTGGTGTTTTACTTTATTTTTTGTAATGTCCTCTTCTGATTTTGTATCAGAGTTATAGAGGTTTCATAAAATGAGTTGGAGAATATATATACTTCTTTTTATTTTTGGATTTGTGTAGAATTCCTATCATTTCTTCCTTAAAAGTTAGACAGAATATAGCAATGACTGACATACCACTGTCAGTATTTGGTGTGTGTGTTGAGGGAGTGAGGGGCGTGAATTATGAATTCAAGTCCTTGAATGATATAAGACCATTAAAGTTATATTTATTCTTCGGTCAGTTTTGGTAATTTGTGACCAGCTTTATTAATGTACTATCTAAGTTGTCAGATTTATTGGCATAACATTATTTATAACATCCTCTCCTTATCCTTTTAATGCCTACAAGATCCATATGATATATCTTCTTTCATTCCTGGTATTAGTAATTTATGTGTCCTCCCTCTTCTTGTTCAATCTTTTTTAAAAGTTTATTGGTTTTATTAATTTTCTAAAAACTTCTGGCATTTTAAATTTCCTCTTTTGTCATTATTCTCTCCTCTTGATTTATGTTGAACTATCTCTACTCCCCTTGTGTTTCATTGTCTCTTTTTCAGATGGGAATGGACAACATCGATTTTATAACTTTTCTAATTTAAGCATTTGAAGCAATACATATTCTCTAAGGATTTAGCTTCATGTCACAAATTTCGATAACTTTTTTTATTATCTAGGTCAAAGTATTTTCTAACTTACCTTGTGAATTCTTCTTTGACTCTTGGAATCTTTAGTAGTATATTATTTAATTTCCCAAATAGTTGGGAAATTTGTATGTATATTTTGTTACAGATTTTTAATTTAATTCCACTTGATCAAGCAAATCTATATGATTTCACCCTTCAAAATACATGGCCCAGTAGATATGGTCTAACTTGGCTTGTAATTCACCTGCAGTTAAACAGAATGTGTTTTTCTGTTGTGTGAAATATTCAATAAGTAACTGTTGATAGTGTTGCTCATATCTTCCACATTCTTACTGATTTTTTATTTGTTCTGTCAATTTCTGAGAGAAGAGTGTTGAAGCATCTATATTGTGTATTTTGTTGTATTTCCTTTTAATACTGTCATATTTTACTTTGTGTTTAGAAGGTTGTTTATTCGATACAAACATACTTAAAATTGTTTTGTCTTCTTGATTAATTGACCATTTTATAATTTTACTGCCTTTCTTTTTCTTTGGTGATGCCCTTTATCTTTTAAAGCTACCTTATCTGATAGTAGTGTATCCAGGCCAGCTTTCATTCACTTACAAGTATGCATGTTTCCATCCTTTCACTTTCACCTTGTTAGTGTGTTCAAATTGTATTTCTTATAAACGTCATGTGATTATGTCTTTCTTTCTTTTTTTTCTTTTCTTTTTTTCTTTTTTTTTATCCTGACATTTTCTGCTCCAGAATAAGTTCCAGCTGGACTAATGGAAATGTAAAAATTACACTATTACAGCAGAAGAATATGGCGGGGTCTCTCTTTTCTGCGTTCTGCACGGAAAGAGAGATGACCCAGTTCTTCGAGTAGAGGGGCTGGGCTTGAGAAATAAAAGAAAGTGACAAGAAACAGAGATAGAAGGAAAAAGCTGGGACAGGGTGGGCTGCTGCCCTCTTCTGATGGAGAGACAGTGACCCAGAGCCTATGCAGCATGTTTATTTTATACCCCTAAATACCAGGAAGTTTCACCAAAAGTCAAGACAAAGGAGATTATTTGTGTTCTTGAGTATGCCTGAGCATTTCTAGTGCTACTGGATTTACATATCAAAACCCACTGCCCGACACCTGGGCAAAGATAAGAGTCAATGCTGAGAACACATCTGCCTTTTTGGTAAGATGTGTAACCAAGATGCTGCTTGCCTGTCACCTTGGGTTCAGCTGGCAATCATTAAGGAAGAATGCCCATGTGCCTTCCCAGGCGCTCTCTACAGAAGAAACTATGGGAGGTTTTTAAAAATAATTTTGGAGCAAGGGAGGATCTTTCTATAACACAAAATCCAGAATCCTACACACACACACAAAAGAAAGGAAGGAAGGAGGGTGGAAGAAGGGAGAGAAAGAGAGAAACAGAGAGAGAGAGAGAGAGAGAGAGAGAGAGAGAGAGGAGAGGAGACAGAAAATCAATGGCTATGACTCCATAAAAAGTTTTTAATTGCAAAATGGACCATAAGCAGTCAAAGATAAATGACAGGCAAGAAAAACTATTTGTATTTCATGTCATAGCTATAAGATTTATTTCCTTATTACTTAACCTTTTCTACAAATCAATAAGAAAATAAAAACTAATAGAAAAATGATATGCCAAATTTGTTCATAAAGAAGGAATTATAAACATTTTGAATATATAGATTCTTAACTTTTCTCAGAACAATGTAAGTAAACACATTCTCATAGTACTTTTTACTGAAAACACTCTTATACAATGTTGTTTAGGTGTGAATTGATACAATTTTTAAGGAAAGGCAGTTCTGTAGGTAATCGCTTTCTGTCAGAATAGCAATTTATATATCCTTTGGCCCAGTAATTCCATTTCTCAAATTTACCTAACAGACATGCTGCCCCATTTACAAAATGTTCTGCAGTTTATTCATCACAGCATTGTTTATAGTTGTAAAGATTGGTAGCAACATAAATATATGTCAGTTGAATTTGGTTAAATAAATTATGATATATAGTACTAAAAGAATATTCCACAATAGTTAAAATAATGAAGAAACTGTTCTATATGTACTGGTAATGGATAGTCTCCAAGATATGAAATTAAGTGAAAGGTATAAAAAGTGAGAATAGCCTGCTACTATTTGTATAAATAATCTATATATATAAAAGCCCAGCAACTGGAATGGCAGAACAACTGGTGGCTATGATGCACACTGTGGCAGCCAACCAGCCTGATCTGGGGGCCCTGATGCTCCCCCCTCCCCGCTGGCCCAGCCCCTGATCGGCCCCAACACCCTGATCAGGGGCAGGGCCAGCCGGCCAATCTTCCATGGCCCCTTCCCCCCCAGCTGGCCCAGCTCTATAGGCCCCCATCAGGGCAGGGCTGCTGGACCCCACCCATGCATGAATTCATGCACCAGGCCTCTAATTCTAGATAATAAAAGCCTAATATGCAAATCAACCGGACAGTGGAACAACTGGTCACTATAACACTCACTGACCACCAGTGGGCAGATGCTCAACACAGGAGCTGCCCCCAGCCTGCAGGCCCTACCAGCCAAGGTAGGTGCCAGCAGGGGTCCCCCAGTCACCCCACTGGTTGCCCCACAGATCAGCCCTGATCACTAGCCAGGCCTAGCCACCCTACCCCCCATGCACAAATTTAATTCACCGGGCCTCTAGTCATATATAACTATTTACAAATATATAAAATGTTTCTAAAAAGACTCCATATAATGGATGCTATGTGTTGCCTCTTCTAGGGAGGACAAGTGAATGGCCTGGGACAAAGGTGAGAGGGAGATCCTTTTACTGCACACCATTTTGTGTCTTCTGAGTTTTGAACTATTATATTTAAATGAATTATGTATTCAAAACAGGGAGAAATGTTTCATACACTGTAACAAATAAAAATATCTTCTTAAAATAATATTTAGTTTATTACTTACAATACTGTGACTAAAAACTAAAATTGGGATGTAGTTCATCTTCCTCCTACTTCTAGTTTGCCTTTGTGTTGACGGAAAAAATAAATAAATAACACAATTTGACCCTTTCGTAGGTGCTGCTCAGTAACTGCTTAATGAGCCCCCAGATCCACCTCTCTTGTCTTTGTTTTAAAACTCCAACCAGAAGGCTTAGAAGAAGTATTTTTAAATTCTTGTATCACTCAAATATACCTGACAGTTTATGTCTTTAAAAGTTTATGTATGTGTGGTATAGAAAGAAGTGGTTGGAAAACAATTTCAGTGAATTTTAATTTTAATGAATTAGGGGGAAATGACCATAAGGCTGGAAGTATGATGAAGTCTTCTTTTATATTTCAGATATTAAGCACCGTCGAATACCAATCTTATTCTTTGCAAACAAAATGGACCTTAGAGATGCAGTGACATCTGTAAAAGTGTCTCAGTTGCTGTGTTTAGAGAACATCAAAGATAAGCCATGGCACATTTGGTAAAGTTGTGGATTTTATTTTTCATTTTATCATTTTGAAAAATCTCCAAGCTTCAGTGTTTCTTTTCCAAACTCATTTTATAAGTGATCTAACTTGGTGGGATGTAAGCTAAGGATTTTGTTTTATAGAATAGCATTGCAGGTATTTATGAACCTATTGCTGTTAAAACCTTTCAAATCTTTTTGGGATAGAAAAATATAAATAACTCTTTAAAAGAATAAAGTAAATAGACTACTCACTCACCAACTTCAGCCATGCTGATTTCTTCTATACATTGAATTAGTCAACTATAATCCCATTTCAAGGCATTTCCACTTGTTACTCCCTTTGTCTAAACCACGTGTGTCAAACACAAGGCCCGCGGGCCAAATCCAGCCCGCCAGGCCTTGCAATGTGGCCCGCACCGCGCTGTCATCACTGCACTCCGCTGTCAGTTTATGACATTGTCAGTTTATGACTATTCAGTAAACCATTTGGCCCGCGATTTAGGCTGGATTTTAGATTTTGGCCCCTTCTCTGATTGAGTTCGACACCCCTAGTCTAAACCATTCTGCAAAATAATGTTCTTGACTTGCTATTGCGCTCTCTTCAGGAGAGGGACCTCCCCTGATAATTGTCTAAAATATCACTCTGCCATACTCTGCCTCATTTTTTTCCTTATTACTTTGCTTTTTCTGTTGCCATATGACCTTTTTCTTCTTTTCTTTGTTTTATAGTCTCTCTTCTTACACTAATGCATTAGCACCATGAGACCGGGGTTTTATTTTCACTCTGTAACCCCTGAAATAGTAGTACATGGTACTTAGTAGGTTCACAATAAATATTGTTTATATGAATAAATGGAAATGGAAATACCTTGTTTGAACATACTAATAAGGTTGAAATCATAAATAATATCTGAACTTATTTTACATTGTTTATTAGATAGTGTTTTTTAGTGCCTGCTACTACCTGTCATTAAGCTCGCTCTATCCACCACCTACCTCCCCACCACTACAAGATATCCTTCTCGTTTTTTATGATAGTATCTATGGAAAAAGACTGCACACAGAGGCAGAGAATCCACTGACTTTAGAAAAAGAAACAAAATACGAAGTGACGAGTTAGTAGAGCTCAGAGAAGAACTTGAAGAGCTAGCCTTGGTGCTAAGAGAGTAATGGTATAGAAGAGAGCTGAGGAAACTCTTGACACTCCTCAGTACTCACAACCTCTCCCCAGGAGTGAAACACTGCATATCTCAGTTAAACCCTCCTTACTCTGGAATCAAAAGAAAAGTTAATGTGTCCTAAATGCTTCTTCACTTGGAATTTGAGGTTCTGTGATATTTTGTTCATAAAGAGAGGAAGGATTTGGGAGTAGAGAAATATCTTACAATATAACCTTTGCATTTCTTTGTATCATTTAGGTAAATCATCTAAATTGATAATGTCTAGAGTAGAATAAATTTTTATTTTTCCATTGTATTAAAGGTATTGTGAGTGCTTTGATAGAAAGCATAACATTCAAAAACATGGGTCTAATTAGTAAAAGATGCAGTCCTACATTAATTTTGAAGTAGAAGTTAATTTTGTAAGTGGAAAAAATCTCTACTTAAACTAATTAGCCCTTGAGATTTAAAAATTTTATTCATTTGTGACATCTAAATATTTTTTATTGAGATACAAAGTAATATCCTGATTCTATAAAGATGTGGAACATTATATTTCTAGTTGCTGTGTTTTCTGTATAATTTATAGAAGAATGCCAATTATTTCTTTAAATCTGCCTATAATTTTGAGTTCTGGACATTTCACTAAGTTTTAATTACTGCTTTGTTTGTTTAAGTTTTTTTGCAATATTTTTAAGCCATGTATAAAATTGAAAATACATTTATCCTTCTTTTACAATTTTAGAGATAAAACTAATGTACAGTGATGTTGAGATAAAATATTGCATCTCTCTTGCCTTTCATACAATTAAATTTACTGGCAATAAAAGATTATAGAGACATGTAGTCAACTCTGATTTTCAGGATCTAATTGCAGTATTGTTCTTCCTGTGTGTTCTTTAACTCAATTCCTGATGTGATTATGTGTATATTTCTGCTTACTTACTACCTTTTAAGAGAGAGATAATAAAAGAGGTAAATAAATGTATAAAATGTCAGCTGGGAAGGTGAAGAAAAACAAAGTAGAACAATGAGATAAAAATGATGAGAGATGCTCCCTCTCTGGAATCTAACTGAAGTCAGGAGCAGTTCACAGAGGAGTGGAGGAATAGCTTTCCAGGTAGACCGGCCAGCAGTGGCGTGGATGAGAAAGAACCCGGTGTGTTTCAGGAATAGCAAGGAGCCCAAGCTGACTGGAGCAAGAGCTCTAGGGCCCCTCCCGAACGTGGTGAAGACTGCTTTTATTTAGTTGCAGGTCTATCATTTATTTGAAAGGAAAGTAAAATTCAAACAGTTGGGACTTAGTAGGAAAAGATGCAGGCAGGGTTTTATTCACTAAGTTTTAATTATTGCTTTGTTTAAGTTTGTTTTTTTATTTTTTTACAATATTTTTAAACCATGTATAAAATTGAAAATGCATTTATCCTTCTTTGGTGAGAGTGACTCCTCACCAAAAGGGAGGGATTTCTTCATTATGATATTTATTTGAATCTGTAATCTTATTTGGGACTATAGGTGTATGATAAAATCAATGCATTGATATTTTTTATATAAATATTTTAGTTACGGATGTTTTGCTATTGATATGGGTAATCCACAGTTTGCTTGAATAATTTTGTATCTCATGGTGTTTGTTTCTGTCTTCCTATTTTAAAATATATCATATTCTTAATCTAATAAGTAATTTCTTAGAGGAAATTTCTTCTTGGATTATAATCAAATTAACTCTTTTAGGTTATTTAGTACATTTTAAAATCATGCTTCAGCACACTAAAAGAAACCCTAATTCAGAAAATCTAATTATGTATATTAAAGGCTATTATATGATTATATTTTGAAAAGAAATAACTACCAGATCAGTAAAATATTATAAGAAAGTATCAGTATATGTCTTGGAAAATATTGATACTCAATAAATCCTTTGTATTTTATTCTTTTGATTTAAAATTTAATTATAATTTTTTATAAAATATCACAATAAGGATTTAATCTTAATTCTAAGACCATGAAAAAAACCTGTTTTATATACATATCTCAAATATTCAATTTCCTTAATAACTCTGTAAGGTCAATTATAATATCTCCCCATTTTACAGATGTTAAAACTGAAGACAGGAGCGTTAAATAACCTATTTAGGTTCCTGAAGCCAATAAGAAAAAACTATTATTGAAATCTATTGGGATTTTTTTTTCTACCAGTTCACCAAAGTTATAATTACAGGTTTATACTGTATAGAAATAAAACTCCATTTCAAAAAAGTCTCTGCATCCTGTAGCTAAATTACAACCTAAGTCAAGCATTTCTAATAAGTAACTACTCTTGAGTCATTAGAGGTGGGTAATATAGGAAGGGGGACTCTATAAAACTTTTCCACCACTGGAAATATTACTCAAAGTAATGTCAGTCTGAGTACTGTTCCTAAAATAATAACCTTTTATTGGTACACTTTTCCAAGTGTCATAAAAATTATGTCAATATAAGTTACGGATAATTTTGTTGCTCTGAGATGCTCAGACTTTTTATTTTTATGTTCATTTGTTTCATTGAACCAGTTTTGCTCAGATACGTGTTACTAGAATATATTAATTTGCCATATGGAAAAATTGCAATTATTTGTTCTTATAGTTCTACAATGTAATGAAATAGATACGTTTCTTGTGGATTTTATTTCAGTGCTAGTGATGCCATAAAAGGAGAAGGATTGCAAGAAGGTGTAGACTGGCTTCAAGGTACATCACAAAATACTGTCCATCTTCAATCTGTATTTCCTTTCCATTGACATTTTTCTTTCCTTTTATAACATTTTATTTTTATTATATCACTGCCTTTTTCTCCTCTTGTTTCCGTTTATTTCTGCTGTCAGAAAATACACTACAGTAAGTATCTAATACCTTGCTCCATTTACTTCCATTACATTTTTCTAAAGGATTTACTTAAAGTGTTTGCTTTTTATAGTCAATATAGTGACAACTATAGAAATATTTTTAATTTATAGCAATACATTTCTAAGAGATCTAGTAATGGAAGCATATTTGAAGTTTGGGACAAATGTTAATCTTACTGTCAATAACTAAAATAATTCTGCATGGCATGTATTTTAAGAATGTTTTACTTCCTATATATCTTAATCCTATATAATGAAACCCTAATATGCAAATAGAAAAACTACCCGGTGGAAGGACTGGTCGCTGTGATACACACTGACCACTAGGGGCCAGATGCTCAATGTAGGAGCTGCCCCCTGGTGGTCAGTTCGTTCCCACAGGGGGAGCGCCACTCAGCCAGAAGTTGGGCTCATGGCTGGTGGGCGCAGTGGTGGTGGCTGGAGTCTCTCCTGCCTCCATGGCAGCACTAAGGAGCAGCTAGCTGAGCAGTAAGAAGCAGCGAGCAGGCAAGGCTGTAAGGAGCGAGAGGTCCTGGACTGCAAGAGGGATCCTGGACAGTGAGAGGGATGCCTGCCTGCCGGCTTAGGCCTGATCCCCCTGTAAGCAGGTGGACATCCCCTGAGGGGTCCTGGATTTCAAGAGGGCGCAGGCCAGGCTGAGGGATTCCCGCAACCCCCCCTCCTGTGCACGAATTTCATGCACCAGGCATCTCTTTTACATATATAACATATTTACACAACTTTTAACACTCATATTGAGAATTATAAATACTGGTATTCTATTGATTTGTATATAGCAGCTCTATTTGTTATTCATCGAAAATAGCTATCATAGGTTGGTACAATCTTACTATATCAGGGAATAAATTAAGATTTAAGATATGTTAAGGCGGGAGGGTAGAGATCAACCAAAGGATTTGTACGTATGCATAACCAATAGACACAGACACTGGGATGGTAGGAGCTTGCCCTCAGGGTGGAAGTGGCAGGGGTGCTCAATCTGGGTAAAAGGCGACATATGTAATACTTGAAATAATAAACAAAATAAAAATAAATTATTTTTCCCAAGTTTATATTGTCTACTAGTTACAGGAATTGCTGGAAGCACAGTAGCCCACAAAGAGCAGTAAAAATGAATGAAACCTAGTTCTTTAGGTTTCAGGACACTGAGAGGCCAAGAAATTTTTGCTTATAAGCAGAGCAACTAAGGATCATTCCTATCAGGCATCTCCCTGCTCTAAATAAAGGTGAATAATAATATATTGTAAATTTAAGTTTTCATCTTGGGCTATCAACTTAACTTTCCACACTAACCTTTTTTTTAATTCTCACTTGATAGTTTTTATTGAGTTTTAGAAAGACAGGAAGAAAGAGAGAGAGAGAGAAAGGAGAGAGAGAGAGAGAGAGAGAGAGAGAGAGAAACATTGATGTGAGAGAGAAACATTGATTGGTTGCCTTCCATACATATCCCGGCCGGAGATTGAACACACAACCTAGGTATGTGCCTTGACCAGGAATGGAACCTGAAACCTTTTGGTGTATGGCACAATGCTCCAACCAACTGAGCCACCAGGCCAGAGAGAAACTAACATTTGATTACAGTTCTGTGTGATTTCTTTTCCTCTTCTGCATGTCGTGTTAGATCTTTGAACCAAATATTAAGTTTATGCCTGAACAAGCTTACTATATTGGGGAATAAATAAGATATATTTAGCTGCTTACCCACCCATACAATGGCATAATATTTCTTTGGTTCAAAGTACTAAGTTTACATCTGATAAATATTTTTCATGTGTTAGTAAAATGTGGTATTTTAATTAACTGCACAGACTATTAGTGATTTTTCTCATTCATAGCCATCATAACATTTACCATTAAAGTGCAAAGAACACTCTGGCCAGTGTGACTCAGTTGCTTGAAGCATCGTCCTGTATACCAAAAAGTTGCCTGTTCAATTCCCAGTCAGGGCACATACCCAGGTTTTGGGTTCAATCCCATGTCAGGATGCATGTGGGAGGTAACCAATCCCCCCCCCCCCTTCTCCCTCTCTCCCTCTCCCTCTTTCTCTCCCTCTCTCATTTCCTCCTCTCTAAAAAAAAAAAAAAAAAAAAAAAAAAAAAAAAATCAATAAAAAAAGAAATAAATTTTAAAAGTTAAAACATTAAAAAGTAAAAAACTGCAAAGAACATTCTAGTCATAATTTTATAATTAAGTGAAACTTAATTGAGAACCTCTAGTGATTCTAGCATAACTACTAGAATTTTTCTGTGAACACAACCTACTTAGTTTCTTGGATTGTGGTGAAGAAGTGATGAAAGTTAAGGAACTGATTCCCATATAAACATAGGTTGCAGAGGAACATTCCAGAGAAGACACCAAAAGCATATTTTCAGCCTTGATTTTTATTTGCAAGTACTTATTATTGTTCACAGTGAAGATATAGCATGCATCAAACCCCACTATTGTTCATAAAGTAATTCAAAGCACAGTAACCACTAAAAATAGGTTGATATAGTCATTTGAATTTTACATCATAGCTCTCTCTGCTCTATCATAGCTCTCTCTTCCCTTTATTTATTTTTTATTTTGTAACAGTGAGGCCACTAGGTGTCAGTAACAATCCAACATCACTGTGCCATTTGCCAACTCTGGTCTTGTCGCCTAATTTTTATGTCTGACTTTTCTGATTCATTATCTTTGCATCTTCCCAAGTCTTTGTAAGGAGGGTTCATTACTGGAAATACTTTTGTGCTCTTCTGTTGCCATATTTTTAATGTAACTGTTACAGCAATTTTCTGCAAGGTAAGCTAGTTGTCCCAATTTTAAGTAGGCATCATGGAATAGTAGTTAAAAAGCAATTGGGCTTTTGAGTGTAGAAGATTCATTCCACCACTTATTATTAATTAACATCTTTTTTTTAATTTTTTAAAATATATTTTATTGATTTTGTACAGAGAGGAAGGGAGAGAGAGATACAGAGTTAGAAACATCGATGAGAGAGTCATCGATCAGCTGCCTCTTGCACACCCCCTACTGGGGATGTGCCCGCAACCAAGGTACATGCCCTTGACTGGAATCGAACCCGGGACCTTTCAGTCCGCAGGCTGACGCTCTATCCATTGAGCCAAACCAGTTTCGGCTAACTTACTAGACTTTTTATGTAAATCTATCTGTGAAAGATATTCTGAATTTATCTCTTCATTTTGCTTCCAGAATTCTGAAATTTCCTAGCATTATAAACAAGAAGGCCCTTGGACCAATTTCTTTTCTTTTTCTTTTTTTTTTAAATTGACTTTTCTATTTATTTTTGTTGTTGTTGTTTTGTTTTGTTTTGTTTTTAATTCTTTATTGTTGAAAATATTACATACTAGAGGCCCAGTGCATGAAATTCATGCACAGGAGTGTGTGTCCCTCAGCCCAGCCTGCACACTCTCCAATCTGGGACACCTCAAGGGGTGCTCCGAACTGCTCGCCTGCCTGCCTTTCTGATTGCCCCTAACTGCTTCTGCCTGCCAGCCTGATCACCCCCTAACTAATTTCCTGCCCGCCTGAGTGGTGTTTGACTGCTCACCTGCCAGCCTGATTGATGCCTAACTGCTACCCTGCCAGCTTGTTTGCCCCTAACTGTCCTCCCCTGCAGACCTGGTCACCCCTAACTGCCCTCCCCCCAACTGCTCTCCCCTGTAGGCCTGGGTCCCTCCCAACTGCCCATCCCTCCAGGCCATCATTTGGCAGCCATCTTGTGTCCACGTGGGGCAGCCATCTTCTGTGTTGGAGTGATGGTCAATCTGCATATTACTCTTTCATTAGATAGGATAGAGCCCTGGTGCACGGGTGGGGGCCAGCTGGTTTGCGCTAAAGGGTGTCCCAGATCAGGGTGGGGGTTCCCTTGGGGGGTGGCCTGGGCAAGGGGCCTGTAGTGGTTTGCTGGCCTCCACATCCCCCAGTGATCCAAGCGGAGGCCCTGGTATCTGGGATTTATTTATCTTCTAAAATTGTAACTTTGTAGCCTTGAGCAGAGCCAAGCCTCCTGATTGCTCAGTGGCTACAGCCATTTTTGTTGGGATTTATTTATCTCCTATAATTGAAACTTTGTAGCCTTGAGTGGAGGCCAAGACAGGCCAGGGCTTCCTCCATCGTCGAGGTAACTCAAGCCTCCTGCTCTCTCTAGCTCCTTAGCTACTGCCATTTTTGTTGGGATTTATTTATCTTCTATAATTGAAACTTGGTAGCCTTGAGTGGAGTCCAGGACCCGCCAGGGTGTGCAGAAAGCTTGGCTTCCTCCATTGCCGGGGAAATCCAAGCTTCCTGTTCACTCCATGGCCACAGCCATCTTGTTAGGTTGATTTGCATACTCGCTCCTGATTGGCAAGTAGGTGTTTCTTGTGGGTGTAGTGGAGGTATGCGTATTACTCTTTTATTAGATAAGATGTCTCCTTTTCCCCCATTGGCTTCTCCCAGCCCACTCCCACCCCCAGCACAGGCCCTCACCTCCCTACTGTCCATGTCCATTGGTTATGCTTTATATGAATGCATACAAGTCCTTTGGTTGATATCTTTCCCTTCCCCCCACCTCCTACTCTTCCTACCTTCCCTCTGATATTTGATAGTCTGTTCGATGCTTCTATGTCTCTGGACCTATTTTTCATCAGTTTATGTTGTTCATTATATTCCACAAATGAGTGAGATCATGTGATATTTATCTTTCTCTGACTGGCTTATTTCGCTTAGCATAATTTTATTATTTAGAGTTTAAAGTTAAAATTTTGGAGATAGAATATTAAATGAAACATTTTGTGCCATGATTCCATTCTTTTTCGGAAGGATTCACAATGATTTCCTATGTATGCAGCCCAAAGACAAGAATCTATGAAGTATTTTTAAAAACCAACAGAGAATATACAAAAACTATTGCAGAGATAGAAGTTGTTTTCTAGCTTTGAAACTTTGAAGTGAGATATTTATAAAAGGAAATCCTCCCAGGTGACTAAGGAAATTTACTCATCCCTTTATCTGTAGGGGAAAGATTTATGCTTTCAGGTTTTAATAAAACACATAAACTGTTCAAAGGGGTGTTCCAATGACACTTAACTTTCATCTCCTCCTCAGATGTCACTAATGATTAAGGGACCTTGGCTTAAAGACATTAACCCACAAGGGCAAAAGGAGTGGGAATGACAAAAATGACAAACAAAATAGAACAAAAAACAATGGCGCTCAGATTTTGGAAGCTGGATATCTGATGAATGTTGATCTGGTCTGATAAATAATGAATGACCTAACAGACTTAAGACCTTTTCTCTTAACAGAGAAAGCTGAATTGTAAGCCAGTACTGGGGAAAGCTGGAGGGCTAATTTACATTGCAGATCCCCACAGAGGCTTGATGTTGGTAGAAATTGGAAATAAGAGAGGTAGGGCTGAAAAGAGAACACAGTCTTATATCCTTATCCCAAAAGAAGGTTGAAGGTTTATTCTCTGCAGAGAATCAAACAGAGTGTCACTGGACTGAAGAACAACTGTGTGTGGTAGTGCTGAACTGAAAATAAGGAGTAACTGGAAGTTTTCATACCAAATATAACCCTCTCCTACCTTCTGCTTCTCCCAGAAGACACAGGAGGTAGGCACGAGATATAAAGTCATCTTTAAGGAATCGGACCAGCCTAAGAGAAAAGAGCTTCTGGTATTAACATCAGAGATTCCCAAGGAAATGGCTTAGCTAGATACACCAGAAGGAAGACCACCTTTGACAAACCTAAAATGCTTATCACAATTCCAGTTCAGCTTCACAGTGTTTGTTAATACATATGAGAAGTGGCAAAGGATCACCAGACATTTGAGGACAAAAACATTATGAATTAAGGAACGTAAACAAACAGGAAAAATAAGTTAAAGGAAGTAGAGTTTATTTAGGGGAACATTTCAAAAACCTAGTAGAGTATGCACTAGCTGGTTTGGCTCATTGGTTAGAGCATTGGCCTGTAGTGTGGCCATGGGTTCAATGCCAGTCAAGGACATATACCTCAGTTGTAGGCTTAATCCAGACCCCAGTTGGGGTGCATGTGGAAGGCAACCAATCAATATCTCCCAGTCCCTTCCACTCTCTCTGAAAAATCAATGGAAATATATCTTCTGATGAGGATTAATAAACAAACAAAAAAAAAAAACAAAACTAGTAGCATATCAAGAACAAAAAACGTAAAAATAAGTTTTTAGAAAATAATAATAGAATAGTAGAAATTGAAACCCCAAATAAAAGAAGATAAAATAGAGGCACTCTCTCAGAAAGCAGAGCAAAAGGATAAAGAATAGAAAATTGGAAAGAAAAGAAAGTAAGGGGGTCATGTTTAGGAGGCTTAATACCCAAATAGTAGGAATTTCAGAGAGGACAGAAAATAGAGGGGAGAGAAATCAGCAATCAATATTTTAAGAACTAAATATGAGTTTTTAGTTAAAAGTCCTTTTGAGAGCTCAATGTAGTGGATGAAAATATCCTCACACCGTGGTACATCATTAATAACAGTTAAGATTGAAGACAATGGAAAAGTCTACAGACTTCATGAGAAGAAAAGGAGATTTCGTGTAAAGGACAAGGATACAGAATAGCATCAAACTTTTCAGTAGCAACCCTTGGAAGGTGTAATATGATTGTGCATTGCCTGGAATAGTCAAAGGAGAAAATGGAATTGTGTTCTTAGGCTGTATCAATGTGTTGTGATTGTAGAATTAAGACATCTTCAGCCATGCAAAATCTTAAGAATTTACTTTCCATACCTTTTACTAAGGTAGCCACTGAGAGGAGTACTCATCAAAAACAAGGGAATAAACCAAGGGGGGGAAAAAGGAGGGAAGGAAAATAAGCACAGGAGAATGGGGGAATGAATCCTCTGGATGATAGTGGAGATCCTAGAGTGATAGTGAAATATCTTTTATAAAAATAACCGGACAAGTAGAGAAAAACTGGTCCAGATTATAGAGTTTGGGAAGGCTGTAGTGAAATTGATTGACTCTGTAATGTGCTCCATAAGCAGTGTAGAATAATGGGTTTGAAGTAGTATCTATCTATAGAGCCATGGTCCATAACATCCAAAATGACCAAAAGAATGACCAAACACTGGGAGTCAGTGCTGCAGTCAGTGCTGCGGGCTCCATGGCAACCTTGCACTGACTGCTGAGGGGGCTGTGGATCAGGCCCAGATCCATGGAAGCTGATCAGCCCTTGCCTTTCTTTCTCTCCAGGCCTTGCCAGCAGCCACAGGGTCTGTTGTTCAGCCCCATCATTCTGATCAAGCCCAGAGATAGGCCTGGAGACGCTGACTGGCATAGAAACTGACCAATCAGAACCAAATATGGGTGACCTGAGAGGAGCCAATGGCTGCCTAGGTGGCAGAGCTTTTGATGCTGACTGGCATAGAAACCGACCAATCAGAACCTAATCTGGGTGAACTGCGAAAGGCAGAACCTAAGGTGGGGGCTGAGAAGGGGTTTTAAGGGCAACAGCTGTTTGGTGTAAGAGGTAAGAAAGGAATTCAATTTTTCAATGACCAGTTGGCAGTATAGTTCATATGGCTGGCTATCAGTCTAGATACAGGGATTATGTATTTTTGTCTGCCAAGAGCATCTCCTCCTGCTGAAAAAGACTCCACCCCCACCTCCCACCCCAATTAAGCAATCCTATACAATCTATACTACTAAAAGGATAATATGTTAATTAGACTGGGTCGACAAGCCATCTTCCAGATGTCCGACTTCTTTCTGGACAAAGCCATGGTGGTGGGGGCTGATGCAGAGGCAGTTAGGGGCAATTAGGTTGGCAGGGGAAGGCAGTTGGGGGCGAGATCAGGCCAGCAGGGGAGGGCAGTTAGGGGCAATCAGGCAGGCAGAGGCAGTTAGGGGCAATCAGGCTGGCCAGGGAGAGCAGTCAGGGTCAAGATCAGGCCAGCAGTGGGGGGGCAGTTGGGGGCAAGATCAGGCTGGCAGGGGAGGGCAGTTAGGGGCGATCAGGCAGGTAGGCAGATGAGCAGTTAGGAGCCAGCAGTCCCAGATTGTGAAAGGGATGTGCAACTGTTAGGTGGATCAGGTCTAAACCAGCAGTCAGACATCCCCCAAGGGGACCCTCATTGGAGAGGGTGCAGGGCTGAGGGACCCCCACCCCCAATCACGAATTTTGTGCACTAGGTTACTAGTTAGATACATAGAAAAGCAGAGAGGCAGGATTGGAGATAAGGAACAATTATTAACTCCGGGGAAAACAGAATGTAGTTGAAGACAGGAAAAGTAACGGAGGTGTGCTACCTTTCTCAGTTGTGACCAGCATTTACAGACTATGCAAATTAACCGGGATGCCGTAACATGACCGCTCAGCAGGAGGCATGCACAGCAGGAGTGGGTGGGCAGGGACTGCCATCACCAGGAGGACCTCCACGCTGAGCGGCCCCCAGTGGAGGCAGTCCCTGTGCGGCCCAACCCAGAGGCCACCCAGCCCGGGGGCAGCCCCTGGCTCTGCTATATTGAGTTTGTGATTTCCAAGGAAACTGTCAGAAGGGATGATAAATTCTACACAAATGCCTTAGCTGGTGCCTATCTAAGCAGCGGCTTTGTTTAAATCGAGCCTTTTCCGCAGTGAATGACCCCAACCCTCCCTGGACCAGGCAGGTTCCTGTGGAGTACAATCTCCATGCAATACACCGAGGGCCCTAGTTTCATCCCTGGTGATCTCATGCACGTTATCTCGGGGCAGTGGTGAAGGAAGGTAAAAGCATCACACAGGGAAGCTCTGACGAGCAGGCAGAAGGAAACCATGTCTGGCAGACACTCCCCTGCCACCCTCTTCAGCATGTACGAAGAATCAAATAAACCAATACAAATACCCCGCCCCCGCCCCGGAGAGATCCCAGACTGAGGGACATCCCACCCAGGCATTGCATACCTGCTTCCCACCCCCTTGATCCAAATGGGCAGGTTAGAGGGTATAGAGGAGGAGGAGGAGCCTCACAGGAAAGGGATCCTCAGAAATGCACCTCCAGACCTGACCTCTTGGAGTGCAGGGCCTGACCCCACCCCCAGAAGATTTGAATATCCCAGAACCTCCAGTGCTTCCATGCACTGGGCATTCCCATGTCTTCCTTGCCTCCCAGCCACTGATCCTCACTGTCTCCTACCCCAGAAACACTCCGTCCTCCTCAACTTTTGGTCTTTATAGCCTAAATGCATGGTGGGCATTGTTGCTTCTCCATGGATTTTATTTGATAAAAACCCAGTGAAGTTTTTAGCAACTGAGCTGCTCAGACTTCATCAGGGACAACAAATGATACACCTTATTTGGCTTTGATAGCAAAGCAATCTTATTCTTTTACTAGAGGCCCGGTACATGAAATTCGGGCATGGGGGGGAGGGGTGTCCCTCAGCCCAGCCTGCACCCTCTCCAATCTGGGACCCCTCGAGGGATGTCCGACTGCCTGTTTGGGCCCAATCCCAGTAGGACATCCCTCTCACAATCCAGGACTGCTGGCTCCCAACTGCTCACCTGTCTGTCTTCCTGATTGCCCCTAACCACTTCTGCCTGCCAGCCTAATCACCCCCTAACCACTGCCCTGCCAGCCTAATTGGTAGCCTAACTGCTCCCTTGCCAGCCTGTTTGCCCCTAACTGCCCTCCCCTGCAGGCCTGGGCGGCCCCCCCCCCCCCAAACTATCTTCCCTTGCAGGCCTGGTCCCTCCCAACTGCCCTCCTCTGCTCGTTTGATCATCCCCAACTGCCTTCCCTTGCAGGCCTGGTCCCTCCCAACTGCCCTCCCCTGCTGGCCATCTTGTGTTGGCCATCTTGTGTCTACATAGGGACAGGATCTTTAACCACATGGGGGTAGCCATCTTGTGTGTTGGAGTGACAGTCAATTTGCATATTACTCTTTTATTAGATAAGATAGAGGCCTGGTGCACTGGTGGGGACCAGGTGGTTTGCCCTGAAGGGTGTCCTGGATTAGGATGGGGGTTCCCTTGGGGCGTGAGTCAGCCTGGGTGAGGGGCCTGTGGTGGTTTGCAAGCCAGCCACTCCCCCCAGTGACCCAAGCAGAGGTCCTGGAATCTGAGATTTATTTATCTTCTATACTTGAAACTTTGTGGCATTGAGCAGAGCCAAATCTCCTGCTCCCTCCATGGCAACAGCCATTTTTGTTGGGATTTATTTATCTTCTGTCATCAAAACTTTGTAGCCTTGAGTGGAGGCCTGGGTCCACCAAGGTGTGTGGAAAGCTTGGCTTCCTCCATTGCCAGGGAAACCCAAGCCTCCTGCTTGCTCCATGGCCACAGCCATTTTGGTTGGGTTAATTTGCATACTCGCTCCTGATTAGCTGGTGGGCATGACTTGTGAGTGTATTGGAGTGATTGTTAATTTGCATATTACTCTTTTATTAGATAGGATTTTTAAAAATAGATTTTTATTGATTTCAGAAAGGAAGGGAGAGGGAGATAGAAACATCAATGATGAGAAAGATTCATTGATTAGTTGCCTCCTGCATGTGCCCTACTGGGGATCAAGCCTGCAACCCAGGTGTGTGCCCTTGACCAGAATCAAACCTGGGACCCTTCAGTCCTCAGGCTGAGCTTTAGCCACTGAGCAAAACCAGCTAGGACAAGCAATCCTATTCTTAAAGACTTGATTTTTGTCATAAACAAGTGAATTTGAATCATATCAAACCAATAAACATTTTTAAATGAGATGTCTGTTCATTTCTACTAATGCAATTCTACCTTAAAGCTCATGTTGTATAATCTGTACTAATAAAAGGGTAATATGCTAATTAGACTAGAAGTCTTCTGGACATCCACACAAAGCCACGGTGGCGGGGGCTGAGGCAGAGGCTGTTAGGGACGACCAGGCTGGCAGCGGAGGTCAGTTAGGGGCGATCAGGCCAGCAGGCAGAGGTGGTTAGGGACTATCAGGCAGGGAGGCAGGTGAGCAGTTAGGAGCCAGCGGTCCCAGATTGCGAGAGGGATGTCTGACTGCCGGTTTAGACCCATTTCCACAGGCATTGGGCCTAAACCGTCAGTCAAACATCCCCCAAGGGGTCCCAGATTGGAGAGGGTGCAGGCCAGGCTGAGGGACACACACACACACACACACACACTCTTCATGCACCAGGCGTCTAGTTACATTGATAATGACTACATTACTTTGTTAGGAGGATGGGAGTATTGAAAGCATTATGAGGGTTGTAGAGAGCAGCATAGAGATACATAAAACTGAGGCTCATATTAAATGGAAGAAACTGGTATTTCAACAAGTAATAAAATACATATATTATTTAGAGATAAAGAGATAATCACCTAAAAGGGAGTTGAGAGATGAGGCAAGGGACTGCTAATTTTCATGCAGTCATATAGAACTAGTTAATTGGCTCTATGCATATACTAGTACAACTGTGATGAAAATAAAAATTATAGTATGATTTGCGCTTTTTCAAAAAACTGCATAGATTTCTACTGTGTTCTTATAGATTTGTCTCAGGTTATGTTAAACAAAAATGGATTTTGTCCTGTAGAGACCAATAATGTCTTGTCTGTTTTGTTATCAGATCAGATCCAAGCTGTGAAGACATGAAAAGATAGTATTTGGAAACCTCAACAATTGTCAATTCAAGGAATATATCTTAAAGCAAACTGAATACATTAAACTTTTTAAAGATGTTGGTACATCTAAGAATACTTTATAATCTGCTTGCATTTATGGACTCTGAATAAAGTTTATAAGAATATAAGATTTCACATATGCTAATCTGGCCATTAATTATATGAAAATAAATCCTCGGAAAGGATCCCCAGAATATCAACCTCTTGGCAAAAGTCTATACTTGTTCGTAATGAGAATGTTAAAGTCCATCTCAATATCTCATCTTGAATTATGATATCTTCAGTGTATTTTTTAATTGTCTTAAAAAAAGGTTATAGTATAACTGCAATGGGATTGTGCTTGTGAAAAAGAACTTTAAATATTTATAAGGGACCATGGGTGATTAATGTATATTTTTACTATATGTCACCATCAATAAAACATAAAATATTTCAACTAGTGTGCTTTGTTTATGCTGAAATAATAATGCTGTGTTAATATGGTACTTGGTATTTTACTGTCAAATATTTGTCAACCTGAGACCAAGTTATGCTGAAGTTATTTATCCAGTGAATATGTATTGGGTAACTCTATACCTGTACTAGTTTGACACTATACTATGCAATGATGATAGAAGGTAAATTAAACATACTCCTCCTCAGAGAACTTAAAATTTAGTGAGGCAGAATTTGAGAATTTTTTAATATATCATTTAATTTTTTATTTCATTGGCTGAATGAAAATATTTTATCCTAAGACTGAGTTATTAAAATGAGTTAATGTGTGATTCTTCAATAATTATAACTGACTTTCTTTAAAATTCCTCCAGTTTACTATAGCACTTTGTTGAAATAGATTGTGACCAAACTGTTTTGTTTTTTTTCTGAACAAAAACTGCTACATAAATGTTTTTAGAATTTTAGACATATCTCAGTTATCCACAGTATATAAATTGTGTTATTCTCAAAACTTAGAGACCACTTAGAATTATAAACTCTAAATAGAAGCTTTGGTTTTAAATTAATCACTGGGAAACAGTATAGAAAGCAGTGGTATAAATTCTGGAAAATATTGCATATAAAGAAAAACTAATATATGTTGTGTAACATCTTAAACATACTTAGCAGTGGAAATGATAAAAAGCAGGCAAAAGGTGAGCATTAAAGATGTTATATAATAACTGTGGGAGTGATATGTTTCAGAGATTTGAATAAAATAATTTTAAAACTACAGTAAAAGTTCTGTAATACACTTTCTCACAGTCCTGAAATCCCAGTGACTTGGAATTTGTCAAGTTCAGAGTTATTCAGGATAGTCTACTGGTTCCGAATTTTCAGCTAGCTTGCCAGTCTTCCATTAATTGTGGTTTTTTTAAAAAAAATAAATCTTTGTTTAGATTATTACAAATGTTCCTCTTTTTCCCCCCTCCATTGCTCCCCTCCACCAAGTTCCCACCCCACCCTCTGCCCTTTCCCCACCCCCCATTGTCCTCATCCATAGGTGCACAGTTTTGGGGTTTTTTTTAATATATTTTATTGATTTTTTTACAGAGAGGAAGAGAGAGGGATAGAGAGTTAGAAACATCAATAAGAGAGAATTATCCATCAGCTGGGGATGTGCCCACAACCAAGGTACATGCCCTTGACCGGAATCGAACCTGGGACCTTTCAGTCCGCAGGCCAATGCTCTATCCACTGAGCCAAACCGGTTTCGCGAGGTGCACAGTTTTTGTTCAGTCTCTTCCCACACCCCCACTCCCCTTTTTCCCCAGAATCTCAGTCCACTCCCCTTCCATATCTCTGATTCTATTATATTCACCAGTTAATATTGTTCATCAGATTTTTTAATTCCCTTGGTTTTTAGGTTCACTTGTTGATAGTT